>NC_133537.1:215386780-215696893 GCF_048544455.1 Silene latifolia | reverse complement strand
CACATGATTTATGATTTTTATGTAATAAAAATGGAATAAATGGAGGTTAAATGACTAAAAATGGCTAAATTTAGTTTCTGACCTTGAACATTTTATATGACCTCACATGCATATTTTACAAGTTGTGTGTAAAATCTCGTACTAATTTGATTAATATTGCATGATCTATGATTTTTATGAGATAAAAATGGATTAAAAGAGGTAAAATGGTTAAAAATAGTTAAAATTCGAACCAGGCCATGAAACTTTAATATGTTGTCACATGCATGATTTACAAAGTGTATGTAAATTTTAAGATTAAATGATTTCATTTTGCATGATTTATGAATTTTTAGAGTCAAAATGGCATAAATAGTTACTATTTTAGCATAAATAGCTAAAATGAATTACATGGCATGAGAAAATTATTTTAGATTGCATTAATATCCCACTTATCAGATCTAAAGTTGTTAAATTAATTGGATTAATTTTTGGATACTTTAGATGTTTATAAGATAAAACCGATAAATTGCAATTATATTTTCTCGAAATAAATTCGAACATTTTAACCATGATTTTTTAAATTATGAGTGTCATGGAATTATTCCAGAATGTTCAAAAATTTAAAATTCAAATTTTGAAATTATTGTAATTTAATTTGGATTTATTTCATAAATGTTATGATTTTAAGGTAAAAAATGAGCATAAAATTAAATCAAGTTGAATTATTGTCAAAAATTGAGTGATGAATAATTTTTGAGTCCTAAGAGTGTTAGGATAATTAACTTGAACTTAAATGTGATTTAAGTGTTTATTTGTGATTTTAAGAAGTTATTATCACACATTTCCATAAAACCGGGTTATATATACGATATAAGTTAAATAGGGCGATTTGGCACATATTTTGGCATGATAGATACATATTATAATGCTGCATATTTCAATTGTTGAATGTCTTTTATTTATATAATTTTGAATTATGTAATTTTATCTTAGTATGGCTTTAGTTTTAATCGATATTACCCGTAATGAAAGGGAATATTGATTCGGTTATAATTTAATGTGATCTCGTATCACTTTTATTTTTTTACTAGTTTTTCCATATTACAACTGTATAATAGGAATAGCTTTGTTTTTTTTATTATTATTTGTAATTATGGAATTTCTTCAAAGACGGTGCCATTCGGAAAGGTGTTCCGACGAAGACGGTGTTCTTGGGAGGCGTGCCACTTGAAGATTCAAGGGACCAAAGGAGTTGGTTTCCGAATATGTAATAGATTATTTGATTTTTCTATTTTAGGAAGGCCATATTAGGAATTTATTATTGCTTTGCATTTCTTTTAATATGTTGCATGCATTGCCAAATCGCCATAACAACACATGCATATCATATCGAGTCATCGACCGTGTCAATTATAATTATCGTAGTTCACCGCTTTAGTTCACTTAATACGTGATAGATAATAAATTGATACGACCTCTCACAAATTAATAATTGAGAATTAGCCTGACCAAATAGTAGAAATCATGAGTCCCAATTTCATGAGGAAGTAGGCTCGGCTCACCGGGGTACTAAACTTGTTACGTTGGGTAAGTGGGTAATAAAATGTTATTACATCAAAATTTGGATTGAGCTCAACGGAAGTATTCGTGACCGTAGTCGCATGTGTTCCGGGCTAAAGATAAATATTAAAGTAATTTTTATCGACCGAGAGTTCTAGAAGTAGAATCGATTAAGAGTTAATCCACCGAGTTATATTAATAAGGGATGAATCGGCTCACCGTGCCCGAGTTAATATGAATTTGGATCTCGGAATCATTTATAATAGTTGGGTAGAGGTCACTATATAAATGCAATAGTTGTTTACAAGTATTATTCAAACGATAGATGTTAATTATTTCCTTCATTTCCGTTTTTGTAGTTATTTATTCGCAATGGATTCATCTAATACTCTTATACCAATCACCATTAATTCATGGCTCCAATCATTCGATGAAAAGTGCTCCGAGTATGACAATGATACGATTAGAGAATTACGTTGTGGCATTGGTCAGGATGGAAATCTTTGCTTCTTTACCACCTCCACACCACCCACTCCAATATTAATGCCCACCACCTTGGTAAGAAAATCTTGTGAAGAAAATCTCGTTAAACCCAAGGCATCCTTGTTTGAAGAAACAAGGATAAATATTAAATTCAGTGGGAGTTCTAGCAAGAGTGTCCTTGCAACTGAAAGGAGTATTGGTATTATTAAAGGAAAGGCAAAGATGGGTATGAAACTCAAACCTGATAATAAATTGGAAATGGATAGTGAGACTACCACAACCAAGACCAAGAAGGGTGCTCAATCTTATGAAGAATGTCATTATTGTAATGTCATGGGTCATTGGAAGCGAAATTGCCCCTAGTATTTGGAAGATATCAAAGTTGGACTTATCACTCCAAGTGGGACTTGGAAAAGTGGAAAAGCTAAACAAGGGTGATATAGATCTCCGACAAGGAAATGGAGCTAGGGTAGCCACCACTTCGAGAGGACGTATGTACTTGTTTTAGCTAATAGCTTTGAGTTGTAATATACATAATTGTTATTATGTATCCACTTTGTCTAAAAACATTATTTTTCATGTTAGACATGGAAGGATTGTTCTTTTGCAATCAAAAACAATTGTTGTATTTTGTTGAAAATAGACATGGCTGTGAGCCATGTCACTTATCTTTATGATATACAAGTTTTAGACACTTCCAACTCAAGCAAAGATATCTTCATAATACGATCCAAAAGACTTGAACTATTAATCCAAATGATTTGTACATTTGGCTTCTTCAATTAGGTCACATAAATGAGAAACCCATTGAAAGCTAGTGTCGACTAGATTTAATGAACCATTTGATTTTTAATCATATGGAATATGCGAATCTTGTCTCCTTCGCAAAATGATTTGTACTTCCTTTAGTGGTAAAGGGACACGAGCAAGTGATTTGTTGGAACTAATACATGCCGATGTATGTGTTCTAATGAGCATCACCGCAAAGGGAATTTATGACTACTTCGTTACTTTTACCGATGATTTAAGTAGATATGGGTATATTTACTTAATCAAAAATAAAATGAAGCATTTGAGAAATTTAAGGAATTTCTAAATGATGTAGAGAACCAATTGAACAAAGAACTAAAGCATTACGATTCGATTCTAGTGGCAAAGATCTAAGTAATGAATTTGATTTATTAAATATGGATTATGACTTAGTGTCACTACCCATAAGATCAAAATAATATGAGTTGGTTTGAGTCATCGAACTCAATCTTGGGAATTTGCAATCCAAAACGGACACGTAATACTAAGAGGTTGGTTAACCCGTAAATACCTAAAATAGAGAGTCTATTTAACAAATGACATGGATCAGACTGGCATATAAGAATCAAGCTGCCATGATAGAACTGGTCTTTTATGTGCTAACACGTCAATCTAGACGAACTTCCAATTAGTTCACCATATATGTTTGTTACTCACAAAGCTATCTCTTAAGAAGATAAGTGTATTTCTAAGAGATAGAGTGGGAGTAGATTGTAACTAACAAACATGTCTTATAGTTATTGTGTTACTTTGTAAAAATAATGAAACTATAATCTATAAAGACAGAGTGGGAGTATAGCTCAGTGGGAGTTTAGCACACATGTCTTGTTGTTAAAATGTTGCTTTGCGAAAGTAATGGTATTATGACCTTGTCCCAAATCGACCTTGTTACAAACGAGCCATAGCATTACAATCCTAAGATTGTTACTCAAGAGTAGATTTACTTTAAGGCGAGGGTCTCCTTAAAAGTAAATAGAGCTTTAGAGTAACTGTGTGCATAGATTGACATGAAGATGTTAATCAAGATAAATTATGTTAGGAATCACCACATTTCATTCTGATGAAGAATGGCAAATGATATTAAAAATTCGCTTTTCTAAAATGAGAATTTAGAGAAGGATGTGTTTGGAACACAAAACCTTAGATAAAGATCTAAGAATCCTAACATATTATGTGTAGCTTTCTTAAGTGACCCTAGAATGGTCTTAAGCAAGCATTAAAGGATTATACTTCTAGTTCATGTGATAATTGAGAATGACATCGTTCACATGATTGAAGAATCATGTTTATACATGAAGTTAAGTGGGAGCTAGAATTATTTTTCTCATGTCTTATATGTTGATAACATATTAATTATTGAGAATAATGTACCAATGCTCTCTTCTGTGAAAGAGTGATTGGAGACTTGGAAAAGGGTGCAAAGTATTCTAGATTTTTGAATCTATGTGAGAGAATATTGGCATAGAATTGAGAGTCTTATGATGATAAGATCTTTTATATCTGTTTAACATCAACAAGGTTGAATACGTTATTCATGTTGATGAAAGTGGAATTACTATGATGGAGTCATAGTTGTTCACTGAACCTATTAAGTTGTTGATCACATGAAATCGTTTGCTAATGTTTCCGCTATTAGAACGATCATGTATGCCAACGGATGCACACCCCGTGATGAATCATATGCTTGGAGCATAATAAGTCAATAACAAGTTAATTCATAAGATGGTCTTATGAAAGCGTTAAAGAACAATTGAGGATTTGTTCATATGTTTGGATGATATACTTAGTTATGTGTTGAAGGTTTGCACAAACTTTAGTTTCCAAACTAAAAGAGATTTGTCGAAATTATAGGCTAATTTTATTGACTAAGGAGTAAGAAACTAGAAAAGTGTTTTAGTTTCGACCATTGCAAATTCTACAAACAGAATCTTAGTAAATTGTGATAAAATGGTCAACGTAGGGAATGAGAGTAGATTCCTCTACCAAAGACTTTATCACAAGTTATGTGATAACAGTGGGAGCATCTTTCAAGTTACAGAGCCCAAGTCTAGTAAAAAGACTAGACATCTACTTAGATAAATTCAAGTTATTAGAAATAACGTTGAATAGAAGGAAATAGCAATTCATAAAGTTGGAATGTATGGATACATGGTATATCCACTTGCCAAGCTTTTATTGCATTTTAAGTAGTGTAAAAGGTACACTATAAATTATAAGATATGAAGTAGTAATAGTGTATTGACTATTCATATATGATAAGCGCATTTATCGTTTGAGTTTTATTAAACTCACCCATTACTTTGTTATATCCAAATAGGTTGTAGAGACAAATTGAACCTCATTAAAGTGAACTGGATTGACATGGTATTCGCTCTGGTTACTTATACGAGGTGACGTCTCAAAGTAACTAGAGTGTGATGCGATTGATGGCAAGTTCAAGTGCCATAGAGGCATATGGGATGACTAGTCGATCACATAAGCAGACTGTATGGGACACTCTGTCGGGCAGTGACCGCTTATAGAGTTCTGGTAATTCATAAAGCCTAGTCGTGGGAGGAGCTGCTATAGTATTCTTATGAGTCAATTCTTTTGACTAAAGACTATTCGCCCAAGTTGGAATAAATTTCTGATTGACTTTGATTTATGCTCTACGACTGTCGTAATTGAGGTCAAATGGGTATATTTTGGGTTATGATGAACTGTGGCTAAACGAAGGGAATTGTGCGATAGGAATTGTTCACCCCTTGTCAGGGTTGTTTGAAATCTCAAGGCCACTCGAGGAGTAGTGAAATGGAAATGCGTGGCCACGCTCGGAAGGTATCTACGGTAGATAATTACGGTCAGACAGTTACACTCCAGATCGAGGAAACCACTCAAGATATGATCAAGTGCAAGTACGACCTGCGAGACACCTTGCATTGAGTGAGAGATTATAATAGGACAAGAGAATTGGTGACGCACACTTGTCTCGGACAAGTGGGAGATTGTTGGAATATCTGTCCTCAACAATAGTGCGATCACATGTTATCAAATTAAGAATACGTAAGGGATGATTCATTTATATAGTCAACTGATCAACAGTAATCGGTAACGATTGGCTTGCTAGAGTTTGACGTTACTGTCGTAGGACGGTGGTGGTCAGTTGATCCCTTAAGGTCACACCTAAAGGATGATACCCTTATCAGTAAAGTTAATTAGTTGTATGTTGATACAAGTTAATTAATACCTTAAATAAGAACAATTTATATTTATAAGAGGAAATATATATCTTATTGTAATGTGATTAAATAAGATTCGATTTAGTGATTTAATATGTTAATTTACTAAATTATGTTGAGGTTTTATATATATTTCGAGGTAGAGGTAATTAGTTATTTACATTTACAAGAGGTTGTAAATTTAACTAACTATCTATTATGGGACCCATTATATGTTGATATAATGGTAAAATATTACTCAATAAGTTGAGTGAATATATGTTTATTAATTTGTCACATAATTGTTGTATGATCAAATTAATATTTAGATATAAAAGATAATTAAATATAAGACTTATAAGCATTTGTGGAACGTACTACTACAATACAGGGTTTTAGCGGCGCTTTTTAACGGCTTCTGCGATGCTAATTAGCGCCGGAAAGGGTTTTACCGACGCTAAGAAAAGCGCCGGGTTTGCCTATGCCGCAAGCACCTTTAGAGGCGCTTATTAAGTGCGTCGGTAAAGATACAATAATAGCGCCGCCAAAATTGACGCGCTTTATAATGTGATTCAGCGGCGCTTTCTTGCGCCTCTACTTGCTAACAACGTTTGTTGTAAAACTCTTTTATAATCATGCTTAATTATCTTTTAATAAAGCATAGTTTTCAATCCTTTTAAGTAACATGCTCTTAACATCACAAAAACTTAAAATAAACAACTTTTATATCATCAAGATACCAAATGCGGGCTAAAAAGTACACATTCACATTTTTGTCAATTTTCTAACGTATTAATTCAATTCAATATAAAACAAATATAGTCATATATATATACAAATTCCAATTCATACATTAAAACAGAATGTGATTCGAAACTCCCATACAAGAAAGATAGTTGGGGTACTAAATTGTACAGTTCATCAGACCCCTCCCTCAAAGATAGCTTGCTCTTAACGCAATGGGTCGTTAAATAGCATATTTCCGTTATCCCTTTAGTTGATAATTTGTTATTGTCTTGCAAATTTTAACCTGCAATAACAAGAGCAACATCAATACAATCAAAACTTTTCAAGCTTGTTATTTTCATGTTAAGAAAACATGAAATATCACAATCCGAGAAGCCAGGTAACACTTTTGGTATTCTCATAACAAAAAAAACTCTGAAAGAGCAAGTAGAAGAAAAGTATAACCTGTCAAAATGGCTTTGTTGATGAAGCAATAAAATTTGAAGAAAATATTCTGTGATTATGGTGTCAACTGTCAGGCTTCACTCGTTTATCATTCTGCAAATTATGAATAAGAAATCCTCAAGTTATAATTTGCCATAGTTAATGAATCTAACTAATACGGGTACAACATTTTTAAGCATATATAGTATCCCATTGTATAGAATCTTCATGTACGCGTAGTTACTGTACTCGATAGTTTCATTCTCATATTAATTGAAAGACACAGCCTGACACAAAAAAAAGGGCAGCTAAATCAAGTAAAACTAAAAATGTTTAATTTAAACAAGAACACTAAGACTTCATGTCTCAATAACTAGCATAGATCAGTACATTAAACAAACAAGAATATAGATTATTGAGCAAAAAAAAAATTAACTCAGACCAAAAAAGCACATAAACATCACATTGTTGCACACTAATCAATCTAAATTCTAAACACCAATTTGCCAAGGTCCAACCCAAAAACTAAGAGAGGAAATAGATAAAACATTAGAAAATGTACCTTTAAATCGCCATCCTTCTTCATAACAAACTGATTCAAATCTTTTAATCATTGCGCAATATTTTCCTGATTGAAACAAAATTTAGCAAGCAAAAGAGTAAGTAGTGACTGAATCATCGTCGTCATTTGATGCACTGCTACTGTCGCCATTCCTAGCCACGTCAATAGATAGCGACAAATGTCTCAAATACATCCTGCAATAATGAGATACAACTTCTTGAGTTTACAATACTTAGTGTATTCACTCAGAAACACTAGATATGAACACAACCGAATAAATGATTGTAGTTGAACAAATTACCTTGGGTATCCCTAATTATATGGTTAAATTAACTGAATTGCATCTATCTGCAGATAAATGAATTGAAATGACTTCAAAAGACACTAGTTACACAATTTAAAATCAAAATTAATGTCAAGTAACACATAATGAACTTCAATAGTCATTCAAATATTACCTGCATAAGGAAAAAACATATACTGAATTGTTAAGTATACCAAAGTGTTTTCCCACATACATCTATTAGTAAGCATACTTTCGTATAAAAAAGAAAGAGCCTACCAAATGTAATAAGTAAGTGAGTCAATCACACCTTTAAGAGTATATTCTTTGTATTCAGCTTTTATTTTGATGCAACTACTAATTCTACATCTTGACAATCATCCCAACTTTTGATGTTTCAGTTCTTCTGAAATTTTAATCTCTTTGATGGTACCCTTGCTCTGGTTGAGAATCACTTTCTCGAATCCTTAATATCTTTGTCCTAGCCATAATCGATTTCGTTAGCTTTGACAATTACAATCCCGTGTAGTGCACATAAAAAACAAAAAAAGTAAGAACAGTGAAGGAAATTTAACTCATTAGGGCTCGCTTGGAATGGGAGTAACTATTAAGGGGGTAATAGAGCTTAAATGAACTAGAAAATGGAGCAAAGTGATGGAGGTTGGAGATAAAAATGGAGGAAGATAGTGTAATAGTCTATCCATTAAGGGGTAATAATTACCCACCTCCCCCCTCAAGTAATACATTACCTCCAAATGGAGGTAATAATTCCTCCCTCACCACTTCTTTCCACCTTCCACAACCACCACAAATCACCAATCTCCTTCCATTTCTTCTTATTTTAGCCTCTATTACTCCCTTAATATTTACTCCCATTTCAAGCGAGCCCTAAATCAAAATATTACTCCCTTAACAAAGAAGTTTTCGAGAAAGACATATCCAGAAGTAATAATCAAATGATACAACTAAGTAACCTAAAATTTAGGAGGAAACGAAAAAGAACAGATTTAACAGTTTCTTACAAAGTACTCCGTAATATTTTCTGTAGCATGACCTACCTAGACGTCCTTTCTAAGACAAGTGAGATTTTTACGAAAGTACACAAACGCCCCCAATAGTGAGATCAACAATCAGTGAAGCCAATATCAGCGATGAGTAAAACAATTAGTTGTAGACTGATTTTCGTCTCAGCAACATTAGACAACTAGCCAGTTTTGCGAAAAATGAATAAACAACACTATTATCTAGTTTCGCCCAATTTAAAGAACTTAAAATAAGGAAAGACGATATTAATAGACAATCTTAAAGGCAGTGCTCATCATGTAATTCAATTATAGAATACGAACATAAGAAATTAAACTAATTAAATATGGTCTGTAACTTTCAATTGAAAACCCTAATTAGTTTATCAGAGCAAATTGAAATGAAACAAATGAATGATTTATCAAAATTTCAGAGAGAAAATTGAAATCACACCTTAAAATGATATGGCCTCTGAAACAATTTTTAGCAGCTGTGTAATCAATCTCTTGTTTATGGCCTCCATGAAGTATCTTCTTGAAGATGGCGAGTAGTGGTGGTACTGGTGAACTTGGGAGATTTTTCCCCCTTTTTTCATTTGTTTAGGGTTACTGTTTAAGTGTGTATGTGTGTATGTGTGTATGTGAGTTTTACAAGGATTTGAAGCGGCAAAGTCAAACTTTCATTTTTGTATCGCGCGTAATTTATTGAAGCACTATTAGACCGCGCTTTTAAAAAGCGCTTCATTTTCTGGGTAATTTAGCCCAATTCAGCACTTTTTATGATAAGCGCCGTAATAAAAGCGCCCCAATATGTCTTTCTTGTAGTAGTCACAAATATTATAAGACAAAAGTGGACCAAAATAGTCCATGTGTGCCGTCCAAAATAAGTATGGATGCTTGATTTTTGGCTTTGTCATTTAATTGTTGGAAAGATGCTCCAACAACTTATGACACACCTAATAATTTTAGCCTACAACCTACACACTATAGTCTTTTGCATAAGACAAATTGTGAAGACAAAAAAATGCTCTAAATAGAGCACTTGGACGGCTCACTCTTTATGTGTGTAGAAGAATTTTATTCTTCTTGTTTTCTCTACCATAACATGCAAATAAAAACCTCTCTCTTATTCATAGTTTTTCCTCTAAAAACTTGAAAAGTTTGATCTAAATTGTTCATTGATATTACTAATATTATTAGTGTAATATATGAGTATTAGTAATCAATTTTAAGGTAGACTACTAAATAAATATCTAGTTAATATTATTTAGTAGTGATAAGGGCTAATCTTAGGTGCAATCAAGAGGAGAATCTCTACATTGGGATTTTGGAGGATCGTCCTAATACTCATTATAGCTCAAGAACAAGTGAAGGTAGGAGACCTTACTTGTGCCCACAAATCCGAAAATAATAATGTAAGGGACATTATTTTTCTTATTAATCTCTTATTTTGTTATGCATGCACTAGATCTAAAGAACAAATAATTAAGAAGTTAATTAGTTCACTATTAGAGGAGTCTAATAATAGGTATATGAACCTTACAGTTACTACTTGATGCTATGCTAGGAGAAACAAGGGGATGGGGAGTGACGACAGAAGAAGACTTTTTAGCGACTTCACTAGACAGACTCTGACTCCGACTCTGATTCGAATTCATTGTCTCCAGGTTCTCCTTTGAACATCTCTCCTTCTCCTGTGGTGACTTTGAAGAGCTTTCCTTGGTTGTTAGTCCACTTGATCGATTTTCTCCATCCTTTTTGCTGATTTGAACTGGTTTCGGTGATCAATGCTGTGGGGTTGAAATGGTCATCTTGAAGTATCATGGTAATGATCTCATCCTGTGCTACCCTGACGAATCAGTCTTCCCCAAACAGGAGGCTAATAGCCTGTTCGTCTAAACAAGGTGTTTGACGAGTTTTGACGGTAGGAACCGTTTCTGGAGGGATGAAGTAGCAATCGTGGAAGGCCTTGATTCCAGCTAATTGCATTCCTTTATAGTGCCAAGGTTCGGGAAACCCGTGAAAGTACTCCTGACTCCCTTCTCTAATGAAGTATCCATTTAGGGTAGGGAGATAGGATCGTATTTGGATTCCTTTATTCTTACGGTTTTGAAACTGAGTGAGCATCTCCAAAGCTTCTTCTTTCGTGGGTTTGTATCCCAATCCTAATGGTATCCTTTGAGAGTTTCCTTCCTTGTAAGGTGCGAAGGTATTTTTCTTGGCAGGATTTAATGGCATTCATAAGAAGTATCCCTGGGACTTGAGTATGTGGTTGACCACTAAATTGGGGTATGGGTTGAAGTACAGAGGTGCCAGTTCGCTCTCTACAAGGTTTATACTTTGAAAGCCCCCAAATCTCATATACTGGATCTGTGACTACTTGGTTACTTGACATTTTCTATATTACTGCCTTGATAGGTGACGAAGTGATCGTCACTACTTTGCCATCTAGAGGAATCTTAATCTTCTGGTGCAAGGTGGATGTTACCGCTTTGGAAGCGTGAATCCAAGGCCTTCCCAGAAATATATTGAATGATGCTTCGATGTCCACTATTTGAAAATTAACCTTTCGCTCGATTGGCCCTGTGGCTATAGTGAGGTGGATTAGTCCTACTGCCTTACGTCGTGTTCCATCGTATGCTCGAACACCTTGGTTGGTAGGAGTCCAATCCGATTCTTTCATGCCCAATTTGTATGCCTTTTTTAGTGGTACGACGTTGGATGTAGAGCCATCATCCACCAAAGTCATTGTTACGTTCTTCTTTAAGCATATGACTGTAATATATAGAGCTAGGTTGTGACTGGCGCCGAAGGAGGGCAAATCTTCATCTGAAAAGGTAACTGGGTTACTTAGTTTAACTAAATCTTGGAAGACCAAGTTGACTATGTCATTAGGCGTAGAGTTGTGTGCTACGTTCAATTTAGCTAATGCTTGTAGTAAAGCTTGGCGATGAAGAAATGAGCTCGTAACTAGTTGCCAGACTGAAAGATCAGCCTTTGTCTTCTGCAGTTGTTTTAGCAAGTGGTCAGTAGATGTATCTTCGCCATCATTTGGTGTGATAACATTGGTGTTAGTAACTGGACCATTAGTTGTGGGACCGTTCTGAGAAACATTTTGATATGGACGCCCTGAACGAGTAAGGTGGTCTATATCTTGATCTTCACTAGCCTTGACTAAATAGTGTTCTGCGAGGTATTCATCTTCATCGTCATCGGCCCATATTCCGTTGACGATACTAAGCTCTCTCAATCTGATGATCTCGGCTTCTAGATTGATTATTTGGTCGACTAGGTTGTCAACTATCGTGATTACCTCTTGCATCGTAGACTCTTGAGATAGACTTGGGGTAAGTGACATGTTTTCCCTAGGTATGGCGCCTTGATTGCGTAGAGATGCTACTACAGCTTCCAACTCTGAGACATGCCTGCTCACACTTTTTGCCCATGCGATAAATTGGTAATGGTAGGAGAGATGGTGGAATAACTTCCTTCCTCTTCTAGTGCATGAATTTCATCTTCGGTTGGAGAAATGAGGTGTGAAAAATCAAAGGTGGATTCTTCATCTATGATCATAAGAACTCCAAGAGGATTCTGAGTATTGTTAGGTTTACCTCCGGAAGGTATGGGTAGAGGACCATCTTCGATCATATCTTGAAGGACATGTTTTAGTTCAAAGCATTTCTCTGTATCTTGTCCCTTGCCTCTATGATATTCGCAGTATGCACTCTCGTCCCAGAACTTAGACTTCTTTTCTGGGTCAGGTGTAGGTCCTATGGGTTGAAGCTTTCCCTGTTTCATCAATCTTTCCAGAGCGTTGGAATATGAATAACCAATATTCGTGAAATTACTTTGTGGGTTATTCTTCTTAGACGTTTCGACAAGGTTAACCTCATCAGTCTTGCTAGTAGAGCCGTAAGAAAGACTCGTCGAACCTTGATATCCACGACCTACCGTCTTGGAAAAGAGTCCTTTACGGATGTCATCTTCAATTCTTGTCCCTAGCACAATTAGATCTTTGAAAGACTTTATGTTTTGGTACCTCAAGTGGTTTGCATAAATAGGTCTCAGGTTATCCACGAACTTTTCCACAAGAGTGGCTTCGTCTGGACGTTCAAGAAGTTGTGTGCTAGTCTTCCTCCACCTACTTAGGAAGTCGGTGAAGCCTTCTTTTTCATTTTGGGTAAGAAACTCTAGGGTGCGCATTTTGACTTGGATCTCAGCATTATCCGCATACTGCTTGGTGAATTCAATTGCGGCATCATCCCAAGTGACAATCTTCTTGTGCTCTAAAGAGTAAAACCATTTTTTAGGAATGGTGTCAAGAGATGAAGGAAAGATCTTTAGGAACATCTCGGGTTTGATGCCTTTGATAGACATGTAATCCTTGAAAGCACGAATGTGGTTTAACGGGTTTTCATGCCCCTTAAATTTTGGAATATCAGTCATGTTGAAGTTGGTCGGCAATTGAGCATTTACCGCCTCATACTTGCGATTATTCTCCCTGTAGATGTCATCTCCCTTAAGGTACATTAGTTGCTCCTCCAAGTATTGGAGGCGCTTTTCAGCTTCAGTAGGACCTAGTGGAGGGTTGGTTTCTTATTGTCCAACAAAGGGTCGGATGTCATCATGCATGCTCATGTTAGGAACATCATTCTCTGCAGGAGGAAGCCTAGTTTCTACAGCAACAATTCGGCCTTCAATAGCGTTGAGGCGAGCATAAGCTTGGTCTTGGCTTGTTTGGAGATGGACGAGCGCAGCTAGGATTAGATCATTACCATTTCCGGGTTGTCCATTAACTCTTGCGTGACTAGTTCCAGGCATCTTGGAAACTGGGGATAAGAGATCGATGACGAATCAAAACACGATCGACCATTTTAGCACACTTACTCGAAAAAAGACTCAATTTGTGAAGTGGGAGTGTGCCACTCTGTTAAGTGAGGTTTGAAAATGACGACGTTTTGAAATGTTTGTCCTAAACAGCTGTAGTGTAGTTGTAGGAGTGCTGACTCAAAGTGAGGTTTTGAAATGGGTTTTGAGGCCCGAATTTTGACTGGACATTTGGACAGAGTTTCGACTCGTTTTGCGCTATTTAGGCCATCTTTGAAAATGTTTACATTTTGAAAAAGGATTTTTATTTTACAAAATTTTGTCGTGGTTTTGTTTAAAATGGTGATCATGTAGGATACAAGCATTCATACAGGAATTATAACGTTATGCTGAGTGCATTTATAAGGGTTTTGGCTTAAAAGGTGGGTTGCCATACCAAGCAATCAAACCCTGGTCTGTGGAGAGGTGCGTGCCAAACATGAGTAAGGTTGGTTCCTAGTCCCTTTCCTCGAGTAGTGAAAGCCCTTGATACAAACAGGAGTATGTACCACGGTATGGTTGACGTCAATCGCTATCTATCTTTAGGCTCAGATAAGAATTTAGACCGTCCAGACGGGAAGATTGGTCGAAGGGGTTGTGTTGGGCCTAAGAAGGCCGAATAAAACGACCTAAGAAGGTCGAGTAATGAAAACCGACAACTGTTTCATATAAACTATTCCCTAACCTTGTTCAAGTTTCACCCTGGGTAACACGTAAGTGTATGATCCCCAGTGGAGTCGCCAAATTGTGGACACGGGGCCACGGGGGCGCTTGGGACAAGCGTTTGCATTTTTGGAGTTGCCACCAATTTATTGTGGAAATTGGAACTGTTCGAATACCTCGTGCCATGTCAAGACACAAAATAGTGACATGAGCACTAAAAACTCGTTACCCTTAGCATTCTATGTCTAGAATGACTCCCGTGGATGCCAATGAACACGGATGTTCACAGAGATCTGGAGTAAGGGGTGAGGGTACGTATTAGGAAATCCTTTTACTGAACACCTAATCCCGCCCGCCTCGATAGCGGCCTCTACTAATGATTAGGGAAATCGTTCGTACTTGATATACTGTCGATTATATGCATGCAATGCAACATCCACAGATTAATCCTAGCATGTGAATTAAACTATGTCGGTGAACATGTAATTTAGCATTCAATTGGGTCAAAGTTGATGTTAGATTAATTACATGTGAAGAACAAGTAAATAAATCATCCATAATAATGTAATAAAAAAATAAAGATAATTAAAATTACAATAAATTACAATGATATAATTTATTTACGTCAAAAATATATTTAAGACGGACGATTTGAGGAAAATAAAGGAAAATAAATAAGGTTAGAAAATATGGACAGATTAGGGGTGATATTATGGCTAATAGTCAATTAATTACGTAATTAAGGATTAAGTCAAAGCAAGAACGGAAATTCAGAGACAAAACTCATCCCGGAACAGGCGCAGAACTGCTGCGTCCCTTGGAAGAGGCGCAACTCTCACTGCGTCTGTTCCTGAGGTGAGTTCTGGCTGTGTAGTCAGAACTGCGAGTTCGTTAATGTTTATTGGTAGGTTTAAGGACTGATTATCGATATTTGACTCGAGTGGAAGTGATTTAACATATTAATTACATATGAAATCGTCATGAAAGCAATAAACACAAATTAAAACGGATCAAAACGAGTTAAAGACGAATTCAAACGAGTTAAGACTAAATTAGGTTTAATTATGAAGACGAAAACGAATTTGAAAGACATGATCAACTGAAAATAAACAATAAAAACATGTACAACAGTCGAACTCCAGACACTTGATATGAATGAATCGAGTCTCTAAAAATCCGGGTTTGATTTAATGGTGAAAACCCGCAAATATTAATTATAAGGGATTTAAACCGTAAATAAAGCATGATAATTATTAAGAATGTATATTAAAATTTATTTATGTAAGAAGAAAAGAAAGAAAATAAGAAAGTAAAACAAAAGAACGAAATCAACAGAAAAACCGAGGAAGAAGAAGAAGAGGAGAAACAACGGCAGCCCTTGGAAGAGGCGCAGCAGATGCTGCGACTCTTCGAAGAGGCGCAGCTGTTGCTGTGTTTCTTTTCGAAGTCTGGTTACTGCTAATCCTTAAAAACGGTTTAATAATAGGGTTTTAGAAGTCGGTTTTAAGCATACTTTTGACGTGAATCTTACAATAATGAGTACAAAAATAAAATAAAATAAAAAAAAGATGGGATTTACACCCTCAGACTTACTTGTTTGACGAAACGAGATTAACTAAGTTAACGTTTAGTGATTGCTCGACTCGAATGTATGTAGAAAGTGCCCTCGTTAGAGGATTTATATTAAGTTGCTTGATGTGTAGTGGTCAAATTGGTCGGTCATGCAACGTGACTAGAACTCAGAATGATCTGAGCTTACGTGGTCGATTGATCAAGCACGTAGGCCTCGAAAGCTTAGAGCACGGTCTTAGAATGCAAAGGGAGAAGAGAAGGGCGGACACTCGCGTGAAAAATATGTGGAACGAAGGTCCCTATTTATACTAAAAAATATGGAGAGTTATGGAATGACTTAAACTTTGGAAACAAATAACGGAAAAATCTGAAAACAGGCAGAAACGAGCTGGGGAAGAGGCGCAGTAGCTGCTGCGATCCTTCAAAGAGGCGCAGCATCTGCTGCGTCATTTCCCCAGTGGTTTCCTCCTGCGGAAGAAAGAATTCCGCGTTTCTTTTAGGGAATTGCGGTGGATCTCAACTTCCTTATTTCTTAAAATAAGATTTTTGGGATATATTTTACCAAAAGATATAAATTAATTTATGGAATAAATATCCAGAATATTCTAGGACATTCCGACTCGGCATTTTTAAACGGTTTCTTATAAAATGAAGCGGTTTTTTACCCGGACTCCAAATGAACTCTAATTACTGACAAAACGACCGTATCGGCACGTAGATGACGACCAAAGGGTAGACACAAGTATTTGAGCTATCAGTTGACGATAAACTTACGAACTGTCAAAAATCGTTCCGCGTACTAAACATGCGGCCCAATCATCACTGGGTGGTTGGCGGAAGGTGTAGAAATGAGGTATCTACACTTTGTCTCATATTAAGCTCTTTCTGAGTATAAATATACTTAAGACTATTATGATCAAAAAATACTTTGAAAGTAGCTCCATATAAGCAATGCCTCCACAACTTAAGAGCAAACATGACCGCCCCAAGCTCCAGATCGTGCGTCTGATAATTCTCCTCATATTGTTTCATCTGTCTCAAAGCGTAAGCTATCACCTTCCCTCTTTGCATTGGCACACACCCCAATCCATTCTTTGAAGCATCAATATATACCTCAAAATTCTCACTCCTTTCAGGTAAAGCTAAGATAGGAGCTGTGGTCAAGTGCTCCTTCAAGGTTAGAAAAACCGTCTCACAACTCTCATCCCACTTAAACCTGTTCTCCTTTCTCATCAAAGCTGTCAAAGCCTTGGCTATCTTAGAGAAATCTTTCACAAACCTCCTGTAGTAGCCAGCCAGCCCCAAAAAACTCCTCACATCTGTCACGTTTTTCGGTCTCTCCCAATTAGACACTGCCTAGATCTTACCTGGATCAACTGACACTCCCTCCTTTAACACCACATGACCCACAAATGCTACCTTATCCAACCAAAACTCACACTTACTCAACTTAGCGTACAAATTATTCTCCCTCAAGGTCTATAACACAATCCTCAAATGCTCCTCATGCTCCTCTTTATCCTTAGAGTATACAAATATATCATCAATAAGGACAACAACAAACTGATCAAGGTAGGGACTAAACACTCTATTCATCAAATCCGTAAATACTGCAGGTGCATTAGTCAAACCAAAAGGCATAACCACAAACTCGTAGTGTCCATACCTCGTCCTAAAGGCAGTCTTAGGAACATCCTCCTCTTTAACTCTCAACTGATGGTAACCCGACCTTAAGTCAATTTTAGAGAAAACTCCAGCTCCACGCAGATGATCAAATAAATCGTCAATTCGAGGCAAACGGTACCTATTCTTAATCGTCACATATTCAACTCCCTGTAATCTATACACAATCTCATGCTCCCATCCTTCTTCTTAACAAATAAAACTGGTGCGCCCCAGGGTGACACACTTGGCCTCACATAACCCTTATATAGGAACTCCTCCAATTGTTTCTTCAACTCCTTCAACTCCTTAGGTCCCATCCTATAAGGTGCTTTAGAAATAGGTCCCGTCCTCGGTTTCAACTCAATATTAAAATCCACATCCTTCTTTGGAGGTAAACCCGGAATCTCTTCTGGAAACACATCCTGAAACTCACTCACCACTGGAATCCCATATGCGCCCTTCACTGTCTCACGCATGTCCCTTACGTGACATAATATCAACTCTCCTCCCTTCCTCAAACAGAACTTTAGGGTAACTCGTGATATAAGTCTCACCTTTGGTTTCACTACAAATCCCCTATAAGTGTGGACATGGGCCACCGGCGCCGCAAGCTGGTTTTTGAGGCGGCGGCAATTCTCCCACGGAACCTTGGTTTGCCAAAGCACGTCATGGGCCGTTACCGATTGGTGAGGCTTTGAAACCGGTGAAAGGTTGAATAAGCCTGCATTTGTGGAGCGCCACCAATTTATTATGGAAAAATTGGTAACCGTTCGAATACCTCATTCCACGTCAAGACACAAAGTAGTGACATGAACACTAAGAACTCGTTACCCTTAGCATTCTATATCTAGAATGACTCTCGATGATGCCAGTGGACACGGATGTCCAGAGATAACTGGAGTAAGGGGTGAGGGTACGTATTAGGAAGCTCTTTAATCGAACACCTAATCCCGCCCGCTTCAATAGCGGCCTCTACTAATAATTAGGGAAATCGTTCATATTTGATATGTCGTTGATGTAATGAATGCAATGCAACAAACACATATTAATCCTAGCATGTGAGATCAGACTATGTCGGTTAACACGTATTTTAGCAAACAATGTGGTCGAAGTAGGATGTTTGATTAAATTACATGTGGATGCCATACAATTAAATCATAAATAAATAATAATTACGGTAAATAAAATACAATAATTAAAATAACAAGAATTACAAAGTTTATTTGATCTACGTCAAAAGCACGCTCAAAGCGGGATTTCGAAATTCGAGTCGGCCAGGTCCGTCGTCCTCGGAGTTCGAGTCGGTTGCGGTTGACGACGCCCATGGGCCTTGTGTAGTAATTGGGTGAGTGTTCGGCTCGGCAGTGCTCCCGTGACGCTTTTACGGTTCCCATCGATCCTCCACGGACAATTTTTAGGGAGCCTTTGGAGGCTGAGAGGACGACGGACCTGGCCGGTGCGAGTGGTGATGCTGTCCTCCTTCCTGGCGAGGAGTACGCTGAGTTTGTCCGTCAGAGGTTGGCGTACTGGCCGATCGTGGTAAGCATACTTACATGTTATTTGATAAAACTGATAAACGATGAATGATCATCAAAATAATGAATCATTTGAGCTTTGCAGAAGATCGAGGTGGCTGGCGTCGAACCCCCAGCTTTTCCAGAGACACTGGAGTACACCGACTCGACAGGCATGATGACGATCTCGGAGATCCGTGACTTCGGTGAGGCGGTGACCGATGCTGGCTTGGACGAATGGCAGCACATCGCGAGTAGGGTAAGCCCCCAGCTTTGGTTGTCTTTGTACTTTTATGCCTTATTACATATGAATGCATTTGCTTGAACCTTCTATGTATTTGAATGAAGGTGGCACTATCCAGGCACGTGGAGCAGTGGAGGATGGCCAACCGTCTGCGAGCTACAGCCATCGAGGCCCTTGCAGGTGGCTCCGGGAGGCAGGTATGAACCTTCCATACCCGTTTCTTATTTCTTATTCTTACTACTTCCAACCTTGTGAAGGGAAGTAAAGTGAAATGTTGCTCAATTTTCTTTTGTGTAGAGGGAATGTGTCTTGGAGCATGAGCTTGCGCAGTCTCAGGAGGAGACGACCCGCTTGTTGAGAGAGCTCAAAGTTAGAGATGCATATATTGCTGTCCTTGAGGCGACAGTAGCTGAGCTGAGGGGTCGCCTGAACTTGTTAGCTGGCTGTTTGTTGTACATTTGTACATTTTCTTTTGCTGTCACTTTGACTTGGGCAGGTGCCCGTATTTTGATGTACACTTTGCTTTTTGGTTTTATATATGATGGCATGTGTGCCTTTGCTGCTGGGTGTTTGCTGTATCTGCAAGTTAGCTTAGAAAACCGGTTTGGTATGTGACGGTTTATGTCGTCATGCTGCCGAAATTTACGCAAAAAATCACATAGCAAAGCATATAATAAAATGAATTAACTTAAATAAATGGCCTAAACAAGCGCGAAAATGCAAAAAGGTGCCCAAAAATGGACAAAAATGAAAAAAAGTGTCCGACAATGGACAAGAAATGAAAAACGTGTCCGAACATGGACAAAAATGACGCGACCGGACAAAAATGGAAAATCCACGGTCATCAAACGAGGAAAAGGACCTGGGGAAGAGGCGCAGGAGAAGCTGTGATCCTTCGAAGAGGCGCAGCACCTGCTGCGTCATTTCGCCAGCTGGTCCGTCTTCAGCTGAAATTAGTAAACAGCGAATAGTATAAATAGAGACCTCGGTTGAGCTTCTATTCTCACAGTTCTCTCTTCCTCGACTTCGTCTATTAAATCTCTTATTTATCTTCCCAAAAATTCCAACAAAATATGGATGCCTTTGAAAATCGCATTACGGAGTGGACGAATGAATTCACAAATGTGGAGAAACACGACACGGGTGCTTTCAATTTGGGATCAATCATAAGTTTGAAGCTAGTGAAGGTTGTGAGGCTCTTTTTGGATGCTTGTCTTGAATATTGGGACCCGAATTTCCATGTATTTGCCTTTCCGGGAGGCAAAATTTGTCCTTTTCCTGAAGAAATTGCTGCGGTTGAAGGATGGGACACAGAAGGTGTTCCGGTTATACCCCCTAGCTCTCAAGGATATAAAAACAAATTTAGGGACTTGCTTGGGTTGATCAAGGATGAGGTGGACCGTCTTGTGACATCAAAAGGAGTCCGCATGTTTGACTGTGTTGACCGATTTATAAATAGGGAGGACCCTACTATTTCTTATGTGGCGAGGCGCCGAGCTTATGGATTCTGCCTTCTTCATTGCTATGTTCTTCGAGGGCATGTGGACCAAGAGATGAGGGGTGACCCTCGATTTCTAGGCATAGTGGAGCAAATGGAACTGCGACGGAGCCCATCATGCTTGATTTTAGGGGAGACCATCCTTGGCTTGGACAATAGGAAGGCAAACCGCGAGAATCCTTATCTTGGGAGTCCTATCATTTTACAGGTAAGAACCCGTCTCTTGTCCTATTTGGCCGTTTTATTATGTTTGTCCGTTTCTTTTTTTGGCCGAATATGGGACTGACTCCCGTCGCCTGTTCTTTGCGGATTTGGCTGATGGAGAGAATGCGGTTGATGGAGCCCCCTGTTGATGTGGTAGGATACCGCTCCCGATCGATTGTGATGAGAACGAGGCTGTACATGGTGGACTTCACTCAAGTATGCGATTATTGGGAAAATAAAATGAAGAGTGACGGCGGGCCCTTGATGAGGTGGATAGTGCCATGGTGGCATCTCAGATCACTGACTGGAGTATCATCCTTGGATCCGACGCGGTCCATTCGCGTTCCTGGCATGGAATTCATGGTCAATACTTTTCCGGAGAGATTGATGAGGCAAGTGGGCTTAAGACAGAAAATCCCAAAGCTAGACACTGTCCCTCAAGCTGCCTTGGTGCATAATACGGAGTCTTGTCGCGAGTGGGCAATTCGTTGGGCCCAAAGGAATATGTAGTACATACCCGTCCCGGTTGGCTCATTATGGGTATCTGATTCATATCTGCAATGGAGGAAAGCTGGCACCCTCGAGGAGCGTGAGAAGCTAAGGAAACATGATACTGCGGACTTCAAAATCCGTGAAGTGGCAAAGCAGAACCAAAGGTACTTGACTGAGGAGGAAGAAGAGGCCGGATATCGGGTTGTTCGTCCATCGAAGAAACCAAAGAATGCTCCTGATGGGAGGATGGTGGTGGATCGAAATGGGAATGCTAGACCGCGAGAACGGCCGTTGGTTATTAGGTCGGAGATAACGCAAGAGCGCCCCGCTCGTGGTGGAGATAAGAAATATGACAAGGGTGACAAAGGCAGGGGGGAAATGGAAGAATAGCCTTAGTCATTTTATAATAGTATTTATTTATTATTATTTGAGTTGTAATAAATGGCGGGGTTTTTAGAATCCTAGCTTAGCATTTTAAATTTCAGCATTTAAATTTATATATATTCCACGTATTATTATTATTTATGGAACAATGAATAAAAGATTTATTAGTTAAGAAACTTTCATGAATTTCCTTTATTTATTCTTGTCGAATTTCAAATGCAACATGCAAATGTCCTTCTATTTACATCTTGAAATGACAGGTTGTACCCTGTTAGGCATTGCCTACGTATTCATTAGAAAACATGAAATCAAACCCTGTACGTAGTTCGAAAAAATGTAAAAGAATAAATGTTCGAAGCAAGAGCTTGTAATGATCTTAGAAAATAAGCATGTGCTTTACTTACTCCTAAGGAAGTGCAATTCAATTTATTTGATGATATGAGGACATCAAAATCTCAAAACATAAGAGCGAAATGTCATGAGCATTTAGCGGGCCAGGGGCCGGTTTTATTTCGTGTCGCATGAGCGGCACGTGGGTTACGCGTGGCACGTTTTTATCCTATTCCTAAGGGTAGTACCGTTTCAATCGGTCTTGGTTGGTAGGGTTAGAAAACTCATTTCCGTATAGGTTTATATTCTTAACCGTACCTCCTGAAAGTATGGACTTGACCAAAAATGGTCCCGCCCAATTAGGCTTAAATTTTCCCTGTGGATCGACAGGTAATAGAGCCCTGACTGACTTGAGTACTAAATCTCCTTCCTTGATATTTCTGGGTTTGACCCGTTTGTTAATGGGTCATTTGATACGTGCCTGATATGTCTGCATATTATGTAATGTGCGTAGCCTTCGTTCGTCCAAGAGGACGAGTTCGTCATACCTGTCCCTTTTCCAATCAGCTTCTAGAATTTGACTTTCGTGTAAAATGCGCAGAGATGGGATCTCTAGCTCCAATGGTTGTACAGCTTCCATGCCGTAAGTCAAATAGAAAGGAGTAGCCCCAGTGGGCGTCCTAACTGACGTGCGATATCCCCAAAATGCAAAGGATATTTTGCTAGGCCAATCGCGATAATTATCGATCATTTTCTTGAGGATTGTGACGACATTCTTGTTAGCTGCGTCCACCACGCTATTAGTTTGAGGCCTGTATGGCGAGGAATGGTGATGCTTGATCTTATATTTGGCTAGCAATTGCACAGCTTCGGCCTGAAAATGTGATCCATTGTCACTGATGATTTCATGTGGGCAACCATATCGACAGATGTGGTTGGTTTGTGTTAGGCCTGGAAATCTCCAGACCGCCCTGATCAGCATTTTATCTAAACCTGACTGCCAGGCTGTCAGGGTGCCAGGCTCTCAGGGCACATGAAGATAGACGCCAGGCCATGGAGAGGACAACGGTCAAAATATCAGGATGATATTTGATCATATCCGCGTATATTAATGGAAATAAATACGCAGCATTAAGTATAAAGATTATGCAGTAAATACGGTAATTAAGAGGGAGATATTCAGCAATTATTACCAGCAATTATG
Organism: Silene latifolia; assembly: GCF_048544455.1. NCBI lineage: Eukaryota > Viridiplantae > Streptophyta > Magnoliopsida > Caryophyllales > Caryophyllaceae > Silene > Silene latifolia. The sequence continues at coordinate 215,673,188 of NC_133537.1, read as the reverse complement.
GAGAATATTCAGCCTTCAATGCTTGATCATACAGCTGTTCAAGATGGGAAAGCTATATAAGAGACACTTTGAAGATATTGGAGACACATCATTGATACGCAAGAAGATATATACACATTACTTAGAGAAATACAAGCGTTGTTATCATCATATCTTTATTCTCCCAAATCATATAGTGAAATCCTCTCCTGGCTTGGTGCCCGTGGTTTTTTCCCATTCAAGGGTTTTCCACGTACAAAACTGTTTGTTTTGTTATTGTTGTTATTTTACTTATAGCTCAATATCGTACCCTGACGACCGACCAATAGTCTAATTAGAGCTAGTTAACCCTACACAATATAACCCCGACCGATTTCGCCCCTACGTAAAATCCACACAAAACAATGGCGCCCACCGTGGGGCATCTAGCTCTCTAAATCCTTTTTTCTTATCTTACAAAAAACTCAAAAACCTACAAAAATGGCCCAACCCACCGTTGAGGAACAATTGAATATAGCTCTCCAAAAATCACCGAATTGGAAAGCACGAAAGAAAAAGTGGCCCAAACTGAAGCGAAATCCCGAATCGAAAGAATCGAGTAAACCCGAAGCAAAAATTGGAAAAAACCCAAGGGGCGGGCTCTAAATTCCAACCAGGAACCCCATTTTCATCAATCATCAAAAACATTGATTTTTCCAAAGATTGGGAGCCCACGTACTCCTAAGATCACTAACGTAGATGGTGATGATGAACCAAAAAATGATGATAAACCTGACGAATCTGCAGCATGACCATCATGATGGCGTAGTTCAGAGATCAAGAAACTCAACGAAAAATTCGACAAGATACCAGGAGTACCGCGGAACGGAAGAAGTCGCCTCGACGGCTATGCTGATTCGCCCTTCATTGACGAAATAGCAAAAGTAGACCTACCAAAGAAGTTCACAATTCCATCCATGAGGGTCTATGATGGAACCACGGATCCACAAAATCACGTGGCTCTTTACAAGCAAAAGATGCTGGCTGCGTCTATCCCCAATGAGTTCGAGACAAGTTTGCATGTGCAAAGGATTTGGAATGACCCCGACTGGCCCCGCCCGCAATGGTACATCAACCCGCCACTGGCAAGATCCATTCCTTTGCCAACCTCGATCAACAGTTTCAACCAAAGAATTTGCAAGTAGCGGGGAGTTGGAAAAACGATCCAGTGACCTTTACCGAGTTACGCAGAAGCTTTGATGAAACTCTCAGGATATTCCTTGCAAGATTCAACAAAGAGAAAGTGTATATACCGGGTGTGACGTTGGAAAAAGGTGGAGGCATTGACGGGGGTTACTACCACATAGTGACTTATACGGTGAACTCACTAAGTATCCCCGCCACACCTTCGAAGATGTTCAAGGGCAAGACCCTTGCCTTCATCAGGCTGGAAGAAGATAAAAGCTACAAACTTGGATCACCCAGTGGACCAAGGGATCATGAAAGAAGCAATAGGAAAAGCAACAGAGGGAACAACTACAGACCTACTCCATATTCCAGGCCAGATCAGTCAGAAGTCAACCTGGCTCATGAATATCAAGGTAAGGTTAAGGTTTATCTACCTATCTCCGAACATAACTTTAGTGTTGATATTGCAGGATTAATCCAGAGGCTTGACAACATGGGAACAGTTGTTAGATGGCCCAAGAAATCAGAAAATCCAAATCCCAGGAGAGACAATTCAAAATGGTGCGAATTTCACATGGATATTGGACACACCACAGATGACTGTTTCACCCTGAGGAAGGAAGTAGCCTACCTGCTAAAGTCAGGATACTTGAAAGACCTGATTAAGACGAAGGGCAGGAACGCAAACCCAGGATAAGGAAAATCAGGAGCACAGGCAGGATCGTAATCTCCCTCCACCACCACCACTCTATGAAGTAAAATTTATATCTGGCGGTTCAGAGATTTGCGGCCTGACAAGTTCAGCAGCAAAAAAGATAGCCAGGACACCGAGGACTGTGTCACCCTGCAAGCTGGATCCTATTCCAACAATCACTTTTAATGATTGTGACCTGGTGGGCATCCCTGATGTCCATCATGATGGCCTGGTCATTTCTATGCAGATTGGCACAGCCACAGTAAGAAGGATCCTGGTAGATGGAGGCAGCTCAGTAAACCTGATCATGCTTGATGTACTGAAAGCCATGAAGATAAACGAGGATCAAATTACCAAAAAATCCAGCGTCCTAGTAGGATTCAGTGGTGAAACCAGGAGCACTCTAGGAGAGATCCACCTCCCAACCTATGTGGAAGGAGTCTCATCCTATGAAAAGTTTGGGGTCCTTGACTGCTTGTCATCCTACAACGCCATCCTAGGCAGACCCTGGATTGATAATGTCAAGGCCGTACCATCAACCTATCACCAGTGCATCAAGATACCAACAGACTGGGGCATAGCCACAATAAAAGGGGATCACAAGACAGCCTAGGAGTGCTACACAGCAGCCTTAAAGCCTTCCAAGGCAGGTAAGTCCCTGGCATAGCAATTACAGTACCCTGTCAGGAGCACTTATGTAGCACCTCCCGAATGGAAACAGATCGTAATTCTAGACCCCGAGTACTCGACAGATATGTTTTAATAGGATCCGACGCACCGGATAGTGTCGGCCGAATCGATAAAATTCCTTAAAAATAAGTCATCTTGGTTTGCTTGGTCACATTTTGATATGACTGGAATTAGCGCTGATATTATTACCCATAAGCTCAATATTGACCATCTTTTAAGCCTGCGGCGAGTAAAAGGCGCAAATTTGCAAATTTGAAAGAAACACCATAATAAATGAAGAAGTAGAAAAACTCTTGGATATGGGGATGATCGGGGAAGTAATGTACCCCGAGTGGTGGCTAACTTAGTTGTTGTGCAGAAAAAGAATGGGAAGTGGAGAGTCTGTGTAGACTACACCGACTCGAATAAAGCTTGCCCTAAAGATCCATTCCCCCGCCTCATATTGATGCCATGGTAGACGCCACAAAGAAAGGCCATGAAATGCCGACATTCATGGATACTTCCAATGGATTCAATCAAATAAAGATGCACCCCGCTGACCAGGAGAGTATCGCATTCATTACAGACCGAGGCATATATTGTTAGACCGCCATGCCTTTCGGCTGAAGAATGCAGGGCAACGTACCAGCGCCGGTCAACATGATGTTTAAAAACCGGATAGGTGACATCATGGAAGTATACATAGATGACATGGTGGTGAAATCCAAGAATGCGGAAGATCATGTGAAGCACCTAGAAATAACATTTGAGATATTAGAAAAGTATAACATGAAGTGAATCCGCAAAGTGCCACTTTGGAGTCTCTGCAGAGCAAATTTCTTGGATATATGGTCACAAAGAGAGGCATAGAAGCAAGCCCTGAACAGATAAAGGCTATCCTGGAACTACAGTCACCCAAGTCTGTCAAAGATATCCAAAAATTGACAGGCCGGGTAGCCGCCCTGAACCGCTTTATATCAAGATCTTCTGAAAGATGCAAAACATTTTATAACCTCCTCAGGAAAAATAAACAATTCCAGTGGACGGATGAGCATGAGGCAGCTTTTAAGGATCTAAAATCCTATTTATCATCTCCACCCTTACTGGCTAAACCAGAAAAGGGAGAACCTTTGTCAGTATACCTATCATCACATCGACACAACAATCAATGTGATCCTGGTAAAAGAACAGGACGGGCAGCAACATCCAGTCTACTATGTAAGTAAAAGCCTGCTAGATGCTGAGTTAAGGTATGGACTACTTGGAAAATATGTTTTAGCTTTAATTATGTCATGTACCAAGCTGAGACCTTATTTTGAAAGTCACCCCATTATAGTCAGAACCAACTTACCTATAAAATTTGTCCTGCGTAAGCCTGAACTTTCGCAGGATGGCCAAATGGTCAAGTCAGATTAGCACATATGACATCTCTTTTGAACCTGGGCGCCGATCAAATCGCAGCCCTATCGATTTTTTTTGTGGCTGATTTTAGCCCTAACCTAGAACCAGACCTGATAAAAGAGGTCAATCAGCTAGAGAATAAAACCCCAGACCAGGAATAGACCCTATTCATAGATGGGGCATCCAACGCCAAGAGGACAGGGTTAGGACTAGCACTTAAATCACCACAGGGAGATGTGATAGCTCAGGCTGTAAGCTGTGAGTTCAAAGCTACCAACAATGAAGCAGAATATGAAGCCCTGATAGCAGGCTTAAAGGTATGTCTAGACCTTGGTGTTCAAAACCTAAAGGTAAAAACTGATTCACTCTTAATTGCCAATCAAATAAAGAGAAGTTATACGGCTAAGGATGCAAAAATGATTTCGTATTTAGAATATGCAAAAAACCTTACCGCTAAATTTAATTTATTTGATATAGATCAAATATCAAGAGACGAATACCCGGTGATGCTCTAGCCAGACCTAGGTTCAAATTTTACCCCCATTTTTTTCGATAAAATACCAATTGTGCACTTATTAGAGCCAACCATCAGCAGACACAACAGATCAACCAATCAAGACAATAACTCTTGGACTAAAACCTATTACGACTGGTTTCTCCAAGGAATACTACCTCAGGGTAGGCATGAGGCAAGGGCCTTTAAAATTAGAGCTTCAACTTATGCTATCATCAATAACACCTTGTTCAAGAGATCGCAGGCTGGACCCTACCTGAGATGCTTGGAGCCTAACGAAGCCAAACTAGTACTTCAAGAGATACATGATGGACAGTGTGGCAACCATAAAGGAGGAAAGAGCCTGGCAAGCAAAGTTCTCAGACAAAGCTACACTGGCCTACACTGAGGGCTGACTGCCTGGAATACTCTTCAAAATGCGAAGCCTGCCAAATTTATGCACCAATCATACATCAGCCATCTGAACTCCTTCATTCAATCTCCGTACCCTGGCCATTTATAAAGTGGGGCATGGATATTGTGGGAAAATTGCCTGTAGCTCCAGGACAAAAAGTCTTCATGTTAGCCATGACTAATTACTTCTCCAAATGGATTGAGGCTGACTCTTACAGGCAAGTAACCGAAAAGGAAGTAATATCCTTCATCAGGACAAACATTATTTGCAGATATGGAGTCCCATCAGAACTAGTATGTGACAACGGAACTCAGTTTGTGGGGAAAAGGACCCAAGCATTCTGCCAAGAATGGAATATCAACCTGGTAACATCGACCCCTGGATACCCAAAAGCTAATGGCCAGGAAGAGTCAAGCAACAAGGTAGTCATAAGCTGCCTAAAAAAGAAGCCGAAAAGAAGACGAGGCAGATGGGCTGAAGAACTTCCATTAGTACTATGGGCAGACAGGACAACTCCAAAGACTGCAACAGGCCAAACACCTTACTCCCTGGTGTATGGCCGTGAAGTCGTCATTCTGCGGAAGTACGGGTACCAACATCCGGATGCAAACAACAACGTTGAAACAAACAAAGACCGATGCAAGATAACTTAGTCCTGACAGAAGAACTAAGAGAGACGCCAAAATCGGGATGACATCATATCAACAAGCGTTGCCAGGACTTACAATAAAAACGTCAGGGTCGGGTCTTCAAAGAAGGAGACCTTGTCCTACGCAAAGTATTTCCAAATAAAAAAGAAAATCAGAGTAAACCGGCTCCCACATGGGAAGGCCCTTACTTAATTGATTCAATTGTTGGACAAGGAGCATACATGCTCCAAACACTAGAAGGGGAAATGATCCCAAGATCCTGGAATGTAACTCATTTAAAACTATTCCATATGTAAAGATCAGGGTACAATCAGGTATAAATTCAATCACTACTCAACCCAACATGCTATGTGATGAACTACATGTTTTACATGCCTTGTCTGTATTTTATACCTGTTCAACTAACCCATCTATTCACTTTCTGAATCCTGAACAATTATACACAATAAAAGATTATATGCATAAATATTCAGGATTGAGGGCTACTCTATTCTACATTCCTGAAACAAAAAAAAATTCTGCACTTAACTGTGCCTAACGAGTTGGTAACCACCACCAGATACAGTAAAAAGTCAGGACCAATCAGGCATGAAATAATTGCCTGACATGACTTGGTTTACTGCCACTTATTACAACCGGCTGGACGCAGCAAGACAGGTGCAAGGGTGTTTTATCCCGACCATCAGTCTAAATGCCCTCCTGACAGGCCGAATACCAAGCCCTCCAGCTAGGCAGGGGACATAAGCCCTCCTGACAGGCCGGATTTCCCACCCCTCCAACCATTATAGCAAAAACTATACTTGGTTGAAATACTCATGACAAATTAAAACAAAAATAATGTGCAGGTTATTCAAAGCAAGATGCTTGACAGCACCAACAGGATGAAATTCACAAGTAAAGCAAAAGATAGGATAAGCCAAAAGAAGGCCATCATGCCTATATTAATAAAAACCTTTACCCCCTGGGGCAAAGGCGCCAAAATATTCATAAAGGCCAGGGGGAGTCCCCCTGACCCGAAACAGGAAAATAAAAATAATGTTTGTCCAGGGACATCTCCCCTAGGTGGGCCAAAATACCAACTGAGAATTAAAAAATATTACTGCTTCTCCTTAGAAGCAGCAGCATCAACAACCTGCTCCTCGCTCTTAGCCGCCTCAGCCTCAACGTCCTGCTCCCCTGGGGAGTCGACCTCCTGTTTATTCTCCAAATTATGCAGGTCAGGATACTTTGAAGCAGCAAAAGCCATCTCAGCTGCAGGGTCCCATTTGGCCCTGGCCTCGATAGGCTCCGACATAGAAGTTGCCCTTCCCTTCATATAGAAATAGAGGGAAGCATCATCCAGCTTGAACTCCAAGTCATCCCTCTCCTGGGTGAGCTCTTCATTCCTATCCAAGGCCTCCTGCAACAGCCGCCTGCTTGAAGTCGCTTCGATCTTTGCAAAGCATCCTCTCACCGCACCCTTGTCAAGTCGGCTAGTTTTAGCGACCAAGTCAGCCCTTGCAAATTCCAGCTCAGACTTCAACCTATCATAATCTGATCTCATCAGATCAATCCTGGCCACCAAAGAAGTAGCCTGATAGGCATTATGGAGACAGGTCGCAGCACCCTGGTCAAAAAACAAGAAAAGTATGAGTAACTTATACCAACAATAGAAAATTACCAAAACAAAACACACATAGAAATTATTCCAGCTTACCTCCCTCACAAAGAAACGGGGCACCACCAACAGGCGACTAAGTGATCTCATCAAGCAACCGCCCGAGTAGCAGTCTCAACAGGGTTAAGGGTAAGCATGACATCCGATTTAGAAGCCGCATAGTCCCCGATTTTCACCCTAGCGACCTCCATATTATCCAACCTGGCTCTCACCTCCCGACCCAAGCGAGAAACATCAACATCTTCAATTCTCCTTTTCAAGGTGTGAACTTGTCTCGGCAGGGCAAAGAAAGTGCAGAGAGTGACCTTGGCAAGATCGGACCGCTCGGTCAAGTCAATGACAGTTCAAGATCCCCGCTTCTCTAAGGACCTTCCTCCTTGATCTTAGCCAGCCTGGCTGAAAGGCCAGCCATACCAAACCTGGCAAGGCGAATAGAGGACCCGGTAGCCGCAACATGAAAAGCTATATCAAGAATATAAACCAAGCATCATCAGGAAGCCCGAGATGAAAAGAAAAGAAAGTTTAAAATGGACTCATCGCTGAAGTAGTGGCACTAGCAGCCCCCGAAGCTTTGGCCGCCCCCGGGAACACCCGTCACCTTCAAAAATGGCGAGGAAGGTGACCAACCCCACAACAAAGAGGCCAGGACCTCTCCAAAGGAGGAATAGCAAGGAAAGCAGAAACATTGGGAGTAGGGTACTCGGCCAAAGAACTGAGTCATCAATCACAAGCACATAAGAGGTATGGCTTATTATTTTCATTTCATTTTTTCATTAACCAGAAAAACATGCAGGTCAAAGAAAGAAACCAAAAGACTCACCAGCCACACAGGCCTCATGATTTAAATACGCGGTCGGGACCCTAATTGGTCCCGACAAACATATAGCCAGCTGACCCCCACCCTTATCATGGCCGCATTTGTCCAAGTTACTCGAGAAGAGGAGTAGTAGACGCCCGACCTTAAAACTTATACGGCCAGGACTGTTTGTTTTAACAGCATAACAGGTCTTCAAATCATCAAGAGAAAAAAAGATATTGTGTTTTTTACAGAGGTTCTCAATAGAACATACAACCTTCCACACCATTGGCATTAATTGATAAGAGGGAAAACCAATCTCCTTAATAACCTCAACCATAAGAGGAGAAAAAGGAAGCTTACAACCTGCCCTGAAGGCCCAGTCATGGATGCAAAACCAACCAGGACAAGCCCAGTCAGCCCTGATAGGAGAATCCTCGGGATCCGGACTTCAAGATCGCAGGATAATCCCCTTATCCTTCAAAATTTTCTCGAACTCAGGCTTCAAACGGTTTGCAGGAGACTGATCTTCGTTTAAAGCCTTCGTAGGCTTGAATTGAAAAGCACCATGAGATATTGAGATCATCTCCAATGGAGGGTCACTCGGCTTATTTACTGTGGGAGATGGAGCAAGCAGAAGAAGCGTGCAAAGTTTCGAAAAAAACTTCCTCGGGATTCGAGGAGGAGGAGTTGCGGGAACCACCGCCCCGGTAGATTTTTTCTTTGCGGCCATTATTTGAAGAATTATGGAAGATTGATTAAAGATTTGGGAAGTTGGGAATTAAGAAAACTGAAGAAAAAGAAAGTTAAAGAAAGAAGATGAGAAGAAATTGTGTTGATGAGTTCAACTTAATGAAGCACCCAAGTATTTATAGCAAAGAAGATTAGGGTTCCAGCCGCAAAATCATTAAGGAAGTTGCAGTAAATATCCACGCGTTAGCAACTGCAGTAAACGAGCCGTTACAGTAAACTAATCAGGGAAAATTTAACCGTTGGGTAATCTTACCAAGATTGAAGTTATCTCCTCATTTTTTCGTCCTGGCACTACCAATAAGGAGATAAGGGGCAATTGTTAGGCCTGGAAATCTCCAGACCGCCCTAATCAGCATTTTATCTAAACCTGACTGCCAAGGCTGTCAGGGTGCCAGGCTCTCAGGGCACATGAAGATAGGCGCCATGCCATGGAGAGGACAACGGTTAAAATATCAGGATGATATTTGATCATATCCGCGTATATTAATGGAAATAAATACGCAGCATTAAGTATAAAGATTATGTAGTAAATACGGTAATTAAGAGGGAGATATTCAGCAATTATTACCAGCAATTATGGAGAATATTCAGCCTTCAATGCTTGATCATACAGCCGTTCAAGATGGGAAAGCTATATAAGAGACACTTTGAAGATATTGGAGACACATCATTGATACGCAAGAAGATATATACACATTACTTAGAGAAATACAAGCGTTGTTATCATCATATCTTTATTCTCCCAAATCATATAGTGAAATTCTCTCCTGGCTTGGTGCCCGTGGTTTTTTCCCATTCAAGGGTTTTCCACGTACAAAATTGTTTGTTTTGTTATTGTTGTTATTTTACTTATAGCTCAATATCGTACCCTGACGAACTGACCAATAGTCTAATTAGAGCTAGTTAACCCTACACAATATCACCCTGACCTGATTCCGCCCTGCATAAAATCCACACAAAACAGTTTGTATGAACTTTGCCACATGTTTGGCTGTGAGGTTGATGTAAGATGCTGCTTCGACCCATTTAGTAAAATAGTCAATGGCTACTAGAATGAAACAGTGACCTCCTGTCCCAGCTGGGGTGATTTTCTCGATGATGTCTATTCCCCATGCAGAAAATGGCCAAGGGGAGGTCATGGTATATAGCATGGAGGGAGGAACATATTGCACATTCCCGAAGATCTGGCAGTTATGACAATGCCTAACAAATTTGAAGCAGTCTGACTCTATTGTCGTCCAGTAATACCCTAGACGCGTAATCTCCTTTGCCATTATAGGTCCACTCATGTGAAGACCGCATTCTCCATTATGAACTTCTTCCATTACTTTCCGTGCCTGTGAATGATCAAGGCAACGCAAGACGACACCAAGAGGTGTTCTTTTGTACAACTCTCCCTGCATGAGGAGGTATTGAGAGGCAAGTAGGCGTATGGTGCGTTGCCCCCTCTTATCCATATCTGTGTGGAAGTGTACATAGGCTGGCTCTGATCGCCGTTTGATGCACAAGGGCATTTCAACCATGTCGTCTAGCATATTAATCAAGGATGTGAGTTTTGCAAGAGCATCCGCAAACTGATTTTCTCCGCGAGGCAGGTGTAAATAAGTAACCTGATAAAAAAATTGAGCAACTTGATCTATCCTAGCCTGATAGGGTGCTAGACTTTCACTTCGGATTTTCCAGGATCTAGTTATCTGGTTAATGATTAAGGATGAGTCGCCGTGAACTCGAAGATGCTTAATGCCTAAACTCACTGCTGCTTGTAGACTAATGAGGCAAGCCTCATACTCTACTGCGTTATTTGTCACTTCGAAGTCGAGCTTGATAGAAAGTGGTGTATGCTCGCCTTTAGGAGAAATGAGCAACACTCCTATTCCGAATCCTCTCAAATTGGATGCCCCATCAAAGTAAAGATCCCAAGAATCCATACAGGTTTGTAGAATATCCTCATCTGGAAATGACCACGTGTCTATTGCTTGCGTATCGTTGATGGGATTGTCTGCGAATAATTCAGCCACAACACGTCCCTTTATAACTTTCAAAGGTACGTACTTGAGATCGATCTATGAGAGTATTAAGGTCCATCTTGCTAAGCGTCCATTGAGAACGGGTTTCTCGAAGAGGTATTTGACAGGATCCATTTTAGAATACACCTTGATAGAGTAGCTAAGCATGTAATGGCGTAGCTTCTTTGTTGCCCACATAAGAGCGAGGCATGTCTTCTCGAGAGGTGTATACTTACTCTCGTACTCTAAGAACTTATTACTAAGGTAGTAGATAGCTCTTTCTTCCTTTACAACAGTCTGTGCGAGCATAGCCCCCATGGCTGTTTCGGTGACTGTGAGATATAAACCAAGAGGTTGATCTCGTTGGGGAGGCATTAGCAAGGGTGGTTTAGCCAGTATCTCCTTTATCCTGTCAAATGCCTTTTGACAGTCTTCGTCCCATATGGTATGGTTCGTTTTCTTGAGCTTTTTGAAGATGGGTTCGCAGATCATAGTGAGTTTCGATATGAATCGACTTATGTATTGCACTTTGCCCAAGAATCCTCTAACCTCCTTTTCTGTCTGGGGTTGTGGCATTTTGATTAAGGCCTTAATCTTGGATGGATCAATTTTTATCCCTCTCCGGCTGACGACATATCCCAGAAGCTTGCCTGACGTTACTCCGAATGCACATTTCTGAGGATTGAGTCTCATGTTGTACTTGCGCAATCTAAGGAAAAATTTGCGAAGGTTATCGATATGTCCTTTCCTATCTTTAGATTTGACAATCACATCATCCACGTACACCTCCACTTCTTTATGCATCATGTTTTGTGTGGATTTTGCGCAAGGCGAAATCAGATCAGGGTGATATCGTGCAGGGTTAACTAGCTCTAATTAGATTTCTGGTCAGGTTGACAGGGTACGATATTAAGATGTGAACAAGATAACAAAAATAACAAGACAAACAATTTTGTACGTGGAAAACCCTTGAATGGGAAAAAACCACGGGCACCAAGCCAGGAGAGGATTTCACTATATGATTTGAGAGAATATTCTTATGATAACAACAATGCTTGTATTTCTATGTAATATGTGTATATCTTCTTGCGTATGAATGATGTTCTTCTTCAGATCTCTCAAGTGTTCTTTATATAGCTTCCTATCTTGAACGGCTGCATGATCAAGCATTGAAGGCTGGATATTCTCCATAATTGCTGGTAATAATTGCTGAATATTTCCCTCTTAATTACCGTATTGCATCGCACAATCTTCATACTTAATGCTGCGTATTTATTTCCATTAATATACGCGGATATGGTCAAATATTGTCCTGATATTTGGACCATTGTCCTCTCCATGGCCTGGCGCCTAACTTCATGTGCCCTAAGAGCCTGGCACCCTGAGAGCCTGGTAGTCAGGTTTAGATGAGATGCTGATCAGGGTGGTCTGCGGATTTCCAGGCCTAACAATTGCCCCTTATCTCCTCATTGGTAGTGCCAGGACGAAAAAATGAGGAGATAACTTCAATTTTGATAAGATCACCCAACGGTTAATTTTCCCTGATCAGTTTCCTGTAACGGCTCTTTTTATCGCAATCGCCGACGCGTGGTCTATTTACTGCAACTTCCTTAATTATTTTGCGGCTGAAACCCTAATCTTCTTTGCTATAAATACTTGAGTGCTTCATTAATTTGAACTCATCAACATAATTTCTTCGTTTTCTTTCTCTTAACTTTCTTTCTCTTCAGTTTTCTTAATTCTCAACTTCCCAAATATCTTAATCAATCTTCCATAATTCTTCAAACAATGGCTGCAAAGAAAAAATCTACCAGGGCAGCGGTTCCTGCTACTCCTCCTCCTCGTAATCCCGAGGAAGTTTCTTCGAAACTCTACCGCTTCTTTCGCCGCTCCATCTCCGCATGATAGATAAGTCAAGTGATCCTCCAATGGAGATGATTTCAATATCTCATGGCGCTTTTCAATTCAAGCCTACCAAGGCTTTAAATGAGGATCGATCTCCCGCAAACCGCTTGAAGCCCGAGTTCGAGAAAATTTTGAAGGATAAGGGGATTATCCCCGATCTTTGTCAAGTCCGGATCCCCGAGAATTCTCCTATCGTGGTGACCGGGCTTGTCCTGGTTGGTTTTGCATCCACGACTGGGCCTTCAGGGCAGGTTGTAAGCTTCCTTTTTCTCCTCTTATGGTTGAGGTTATTAAGGAGATTGGTGTTCCCTCTTATCAATTAATGCCGATGGTGTGGAAAGTTGTATGTTCTATTGAGAACCTCCGTAAAAAACACAATGTCTCTTTTTCTCTTGATGACTTGAAGACCTGTTATGCTATTAAAACAAACGATCCTGGCCGTATAAGTTTTAAGGTCGGGCCGTCAACTACTCCCCTTCCGAGCAATTTAGACAAAGTGGCCATGATAAGGGCTGGGCTTGGCTATATGTTTGTCGGACCATTCGTGGGTCCCGACCGGCGTATTTGAATCATGAGGCCTGTGTGGTGGTGAGTCTTTTGATTTCTTTCTTTGACTCGCATGTCTTTTCGTTAGTGAAAGAATGAAAAAATAATAAGTCATACCTTTTATGTGTGCGTTGACGATCGGGTTATCAAACCGAGTATCCTACTCCCAATGTTTCGCTTTCCTTGCTATCCCTCCTTTGGAGAGGTCCTGGCCTCTTTGTTGCGGGGTTTGGTCATCTTCCTCGCTGTTTGAAGGCTGACGGGGCTCCCAGGGTGGCTAAAGTGTCAGGAGCCGCTGGTGCCAATACCTCAGCCGTAAGTCTATTTTAATTCTTCCTTTCTTTTTACCTGGGCTTCCTGATAATGTTTTGTTTGTATTCTTGATATAGTATTTCGTGTTGCGCCTACCGGGTCGTCTGTTCGCCTTGCCGGGTTTGGCATGGTCGACCTTTCACCAGTGGCGAAAATCAAGGAGGAAGGTCCCCGGGGAGTGGGGATACGAGCCTGTTATAGACTTGGATCGAGAAGTCCGATCCGCCAAGGTCGATCTTGCGCCTTCTGCCCTCTTGAAACAAGTTCAGCGAAATTTAAAAGGAGGATTGAGGATGTTGACGTTTACGCCCGGTCGGGAGGTAAGAGCCAGGTTGGATAATATGGAGGTGCTAGGGTGAAAATCAGGTAATATGCGACTTCTAAATCGGATGTCATGCTCACCCTTGACCCTGTTGAGCGCTACTCGGCGGTTGCTTGAGTGGATCATTGATCACCTCTTGGTGGTGCCCCTGGTCTCTTGTGAGGGAGGTATGTTGGAGTCATTTCCATGTGTTTTGTTTTTGGTAGTCTTCTATTGTTGGTACAAGTTACTCATACTTTTCTTGTCTTTGGTCGGGTGCCGCCACTGTCTCCATAATGCCTATCAGGCTACTTCTTTGGTAGCCATGATCGATCTGATGAGATCAGATTATGATAGGTTGAAGTCCCATTTTGGAATTTGCAAGGGTGACTTGGGCGCCAAGACCGCCGATTTGACAAGGGTGCGGTGAGAGGGATCTTGCTAAGACCGAGGCGGCTTCAAGTAAACGGTCATTGCGGAAGCCCTGGATAGGAATGAAGAGCTTACCCGGAGAGGGATGACTTGGAGTTCAAGTTAGATGATGCCCCCTCTATTTCTACATCAAGGGAAGGGCGGCCGCCATGTCGAGACTGTCGAGGCAGGGCAAAATGGGACCCCGGTGAGATGGCCTTTTCTTTTCGAAGTATCCTGACCTGCATAATTTAGAGAATGAACAGGAGGTCGACTCTCCAAGGGAGCAGGACGTTGAGGCTGAGCCGGCTAAGAGTGGGAGCAAGTTGTTGGTGTTGCTGCTTCTGAGGAGAAGCAGTAATATTTTTTAATTCTCAGTTGGTATTTTGGCCCATCCAGGGGGGGATGTCCCTGGACAAACATTATTTTCGTTTTCCTGTTTTGGGTCAGGGGGGCTCTCCCTGGCCTTTATGAATATTTTGGCACCTTTGCCCCAGGTTGTAAGGGTTTATTAATATAGATATGATGGCCTTTTTTTGGCTGATTTCACTTTTGTCTTTGCTTGATTTGTGAGTTTCATCCTGTTGGACCTGTCAAATATTTTGTTTGCATGATTTGCACATTATTCTGGTTAAATAACCTGTACATTTCGTTTCAGTCTTTGTCATGAGTATTTCAACCAAGTATAGTTTTTTTGCTATAATGGTTGAAAGGGTGGGAAATCCGGCTTGTCAGGAGGGCTTATGTCCCCGCCTGGCTGGAGGGCTTGGTATTCGGCTTTGTCGAGAGGGCATTTTAGATCGATGGTCGGGATTAAACACCCTTGCACCGTCTTCTTTGCGTCCAGCCGGTTGTTATCCGTGGCAATAAACCTAGTCGAGTCGGCAATTATTTCATGCCCGATTGGTCCCGACTTTTTACCGTATCGGTGGTGGTTACCAACTCGTTAGGCACAGTTAAGTGCAAAATTTTTGTTTCAGGAATATATAATAGAGTTGCGCTCAATCCTGAATATTTATGCGTATAATCTTTTATTTTGTATAATTGTTCAGGATTCAAAAAGTAAATAGATGGGTTAGTTGAGTAGGTATAAAATACAGACAAGTCATATAAAGCATGTAGTTCATCACATAGCACATCAGGTTGAGTAGTGATTGAATTTGTACTGATCGTAGCTTCGATCCGATCTTTACATATGGAATAGTTTTAAATGAGTTACATTCCAGGATCTTGGGATCATTTCCCCTTCTAGTGTTTGGAGCCTGTATGCTCCTTGTCCAACAATTGAATCAATTAAGTAAGGGCCTTCCCATGTGGGAGCTAGCTTGCCCGCTGATTTTTCCTTTTTATTTGGAAATACTTTGCGTAGGACAAGGTCTCCTTCTTTGAAGACCCTGACCCTGACGTTTTTATTGTAAGTCCTGGCAACTGCTTGTTGATATGATGCCATCCTGATTTTGGCAGCGTCTCTTAGTTCTTCCGTCGGGACTAAGTTATCTTGCATCGGTCTTTGTTTGTTTCAACGTTGTTCAGCCGGATCCGGATGTTGGTACTCGTACTTTCAGCAGGATGACGACTTCGCAGCCATACACCAGGGAGTAAGGTGTTTGGCCTGTCGTAGTTTTTGAGTCGTCTGTCGTACGCCCATAGTACTAATGGAAGTTCTTGACCCATCCGCCTCGTCTTCTTTTTCGGCTTCTTTTTTAGGCAGCTTATGACTACCTTGTTGCTTGACTCTGCCTGGCCATTAGCTTTTGGGTATCCAGGGGTTGATGTTACCAGGTTGATATTCCATTCTTGCGAATGCTTGGGTCCTTTTCCCCACGAACCGAGTTCCGTTGTCACATACTATTTCTGATGGGACTCCATATCTGCAAATAATGTTTGTCCCGATGAAGGACATTACTTCTTTTCGGTTACTTGCCCGTAAGAGTCAGCCTCGATCCACTTGGAGAAGTAATCGTCATGGCTAACATGAAGACTTTTTGTCTTGGAGCTACAGCAGTTTTCCCACAATGTCCATGCCCCACTTTATAAATGGCCAGGGCGCGGAAATTGAATGAAGGAGTTCGAGATGGTCGATGTATGATTGGTGCATGGATTTGGCAAGCTTCGCATTTGAAGAGTATTCCGTGCGATCGGCCCTCGGCGTAGGCCGATGTAGCTTTGTCCTGAGAACTTTGCTTGCCAGGCTCTTTCCTCCTTTATGATTGCCACAGTGTCCATCATGTATTTCTTGAAGTACTAGCTTGGCTTCGTCAGGCTCCAAGCATCTCAGGTAGGGTCCAGCCTGCGATCTCTTGAACAAGGTGTTATTGATGATAGCATAAGATGAAGCTCTAATTCTAAAGGCCCTTGCCTCATGTCTTCCCTGAGGTAGTATTCCTCGGAGAAACCAATCATAATAAGGTTTAGTCCAAGAGTTTATCCGATTGATGTGGTTGAACTGTTGATTTGTTGATGGTCGGCTCTAATAAGTGCACAATTGGTATTTTATCAAAAACAGCGGGGGTAAAGTTTGAACCTAGGCTGGCCAGAGCATCAGCCTGGGTATTCAGGTCTCTAGGTATTTGATCGATATCAAATGAAGGAAATTTAGCGGTAAGGTTTTTTGCATATTCTAAATACGAAATCATTTTTGCATCCTTAGCCGTATAAATTCCCTTTATTTGATTGGCTATTAAGAGTGAATCAGTTTTTACCTTTAGGTTTTGAACATCGAGGTCTAGACATACCTTTATGCCTGCTATCAGGGCTTCATATTCTGCTTCGTTGTTGATAGCTTTGAACTCACAGCTTACAGCCTGAGCTATTACATCTCCCTGGGGTGATTTAAGTACTAATCCTAACCCTGTCTCCCTAGCATTGGATGCCCCATCTATGAACAAGGTCCATTCTTGGTCTAGGGTTTTATTTTCTAGTTGGTTGACCTCTTTTATTAGGTCGATTCAGTGTTAGGGTGAAGTCACCACAAAAGTCTGCTAGGCCCTGCGATTTGATCACGCCCGGGTTTAAAGGAGATGTCATATGTGCTAATCTGATCGACCATTTGGCCATCCCGCCGAAAGTTGGTTTACGCAGGACATATTTTATTGGTAAATTGGTCCTGACTATAATTGGGTGACTTTCAAAATAAGGTCTCAGCTTGGTACATGACATTATCAATGCTAAAACATATTTTTCAAGTAGGTCATACCTCAACTCAGCATCTAGCAGGCTTTTACTTACATAGTAGATCGGATGTTCTTCGTCGTCTGTTCTTTCACCAGGATCTGCACGATGATTTGTGTCGGTGATAGATAGGTATCTTCGACAAAGGTTCTCCTTTTCGGTTTACCCAGTAAGGGTGGAGATGATAAATATAATTTTAGATCTGGAAAGCCGCCTCATGCTCGTCCGTCCACCGGAATTGTTTATTTTTCCGAGTAAGTTATAGAATGTTTTGCATCTTTCGGAAGATCGTGATATAAAACGGTTCGAGGCGGCTACCCGGCTTGTCAATTTTTGGATATCCTTGACAGACTTGGGTGATTTCGTAGTTCCAGGATGGCCTTTATCATTCGGGGCTTGCTTCTATGCCTCTCTTTGTGACCATATATCCAAGAAATTTGCATGCAGAGACCCCAAAGTGGCACTTTGCGGGGTTGACTTCATGTTATATTTTTCTAATATCTCAAATGCTATTTCTAGGTGCTTCACATGATCTTCTGCATTCTTGGATTTCACCACCATGTCATCTATGTATACTTCCATGATGTCACCTATCTGGTCTTTAAACATCATGTTGACAGGCACAGACGTTGCCCCCGCATTCTTCAGCCGAAAGGCATGACAAAGTGTAAAAAGATATATGCCTCGATGCGTAATGAATGCAAGATTACTCTCTGGTCGGCGGGTGCATCTTTATTTGATTGAATCCACTGGAAGCATCCATGAATGTCAACATTTCGTGACCTGCTGTTGCGTCTACCATGGCATCAATATGAGGCAGGGGAATGGATCTTTAGGGCAAGCTTTGTTCAGTCGTGTAGTCTACACGGACTCTCCACTTTCCATTCTTTTTCGCACAAAGAACTACGTTAGCCACCACTCAGGGTACATTACTTCCCCGATCATCCCCATATCCAAGAGTTTTTCTACTTCTTCATTTATTATGGTGTTTCTTTTTGCGCAAATTTGCGCCATTTTCTGCCGCACAGGCTTAAAAGATGGGTCAACATTGAGCTTATGAGTAATAATATCGCACTAATTCCAGTCATATCAAAATGTGACCAAGCAAACCAAGATGATTTATTTTTAAGGAATTTTACCAATTCAGGCCTGACATTATCTGGCGTGTCAGATCCTATTAAAACATACCTGTCAGGGTACTCAGGTTCTAGAATTACCTGGTCTGTTTCCATTCTGGGAGGTGCTACATGCGTGCTCCGACAGTCATTTGTAATTGCTATGCCGGGGACTTACCGCCTTAGAAGGCTTCAAGGTCGCTGTGTAGTACTCCTGGGCTGTCTTGTAATCCCCTTTGATTGTGGCTATGCCCCATCTTGGTATCTTGATGCACTGGTGATAGGTTGATGGTACGGCCTTGACATTGTGAATCCAGTGGTCCGCCAGGATGGCGTTGTAGGATGACAAGCAGTCAAGGACCCCAAACTTTTCATAGGATGAGACTCCCTCCACATAGGTTGGGAGGTGGATCTCTCCTAGAGTGCTCCTGGTTTCACCACTGAACCCTACTAGGACGCTGGATTTTTTGGTGATTTGATCCTCGTTTATCTTCATGGCTTTCAGTACGTCAAGCATGATCAGGTTTCTCGAGCCGCCTCCATCTACCAGGATCCTTCTTACTGTGGCTGTTCCGATCTGCATAGAAATGACCAGGCCATCGTGATGAACATCAGGGATGCCCACCAGGTCGCAATCATTGAAAGTGATTGTTGGAACAGGATCCAGCTTGCAGGGTGACACGGTCCTCGGTGTCCTGGCTATCTTTTTTTTGCCGAGCTTGTCGTGCCACAAATCTCTCGAACCGCCCGATATGAATTTTACTTCATAGAGTGGTGGTGGTGGAGGGAGGTCGCGATCCCTGCTTGTGCTCTCGATTTTCTTTATCCTGGTTTGCATTCCCGCCTTTTGACTTGATCAAGTCTTTTAAGTATCCCGATTTCAAGCAAGTAGGCCACTTCCTTTCTCGAGTGAAACAATAATCCGTGGTGTGTCCAATATCCATGTGGAATTCGCACCATTTTGAATTGTCTCTTCTGGGATTTGGATTTTCTACCTTCCTGGGCCATCTAACAGCTGTTCCCATGTTGTCAAGCCTCTGGATCAATCCTGCAGTATCAACACAAAAGTTATGTTCGGAGATAGGTGGATAAACCTTAGCCTTACCTTGATACTCATGAGTCAGGTTGACTTATGACCGATCCGCCCGGAATATGGAGTAGGTCCGTAATTGTTCCCTCCGTTGCTTTTCCTATTGCTTTTTTCATGATCCCTTGGTCCACTGAGTGATCCAAGCTTGTAGCTTTTATCTTCTTCCAGCCTGATGAAGGCAAGGGTCTTGGCCTGAACATCTTCGAAGGTGTGGTAGGGATACTTAGTGAGTTCACTGTGTAAGTCACTATGTGGTAGTAACCCCTGTCTAAATGCCTCCACTGCTGCTCCAACGTCACATCTGGGTATAGATACTTTTTCTTTGTTGAACCTTGCAAGGAATGTTCTGAGAGTTTCGTCAGGCTTCTGTGTAACTCGGTAAAGGTCACTGGATCGTTTCTCCAACTCCCTGCTACTTGCGAATTGCTGGTTGAAACTGTTAATCAGGTTGGCAAAGGAGTGGATATCGCCGAGGGGGTTGATGTACCATTGCGGGCGGGGCGTCGGGGTCATTCCAAATCCTTTGCACATGCAAACTTGTCTCGAACTCGGCTGGGGATAGACGCACAAAGATCTTTTGCTTGTAAAGAGCCACGTGATTTTGTGGATCCGTGGTTCCATCATAGACCCTCATGGATGGAATTGTGAACTTCTTTGGTAGGTCTACTTTTGCTATTTCGTCAATGAAGGGCGAATCAGCATAGCTGTCAGGGGCAGCTTCTTCCGTTCTGGCAGGTACTCCTGGTATCTTGTCGAATTTTTCGTTGAGTTTCTTGATCTCCTGAACTACTGCCATCATGATGGCTGCTGCAGATTCGTCAGGTTTATCATCATTTTTTGGTTCATCATCACCATCTACGTTAGTGATCTTAGGAGTACTTGGGCTCCCAAAGCTGGAAAAATCAATGTTTTTGATGATTGATGAAAATGGGGTTCCTGGTTGGAATTTAGAGCCTGCCCCTTGGGGTTTTTTCCAATTTTTGCTTCAGGGTTTACTCAGATTCTTTCAGTTGCAGGATTTCTGCTTCAGTTTGGGCCACTTTTTCTTTCAGGCTTTCCAATTCAGTGATTTTTTGGAGAGCTATATTCAATTGTTCCTCAACGGTGGGTTGGGCCATTTTTGTAGGTTTTTGAGTTTTTTGTAAGATAAGAAAAAAGGATTTAGAGAGCTAGATGCCCCACGGTGGGCGCCAATTGTTTTGTGTGGATTTTACGTAGGACGAAATCAGGTCAGGGTTATATTGTGTAGGGTTAACTAGCTCTAATTAGACTATTGGTCAGGTCGTCAGGGTACGATATTGAGCTATAAGTAAAATAACAACAATAACAAAACAAACAGTTTTGTACGTGGAAAACCCTTGAATGGGAAAAAACCACGGGCACCAAGCCAGGAGAGGATTTCACTATATGATTTGGGAGAATAAAGATATGATGATAACAACGCTTGTATTTCTCTAAGTAATGTGTATATATCTTCTTGCGTATCAATGATGTGTCTCCAATATCTTCAAAGTGTCTCTTATATAGCTTTCCCATATTGAACGGCTGTATGATCAAGCATTGAAGGCTGAATATTCTCCATAATTGCTGGTAATAATTGCTGAATATCTCCCTCTTAATTACCGTATTTACTGCATAATCTTTATACTTAATGCAGCCAACATCTTCTGCTTGAAAAGAGCCACGTGATTTTGTGGATCCGTGGTTCCATCATAGACCCTCATGGATGGAATTGTGAACTTCTTTGGTAGGTCTACTTTGGCTATTTCGTCTATGAAGGGTGAATCAAAGATAGTTTGTCGGGCGACTTCTTCCATCTTGGCGGTACTCCTGGTATCTTGTCAAATTTTTCATTGCGTTTCTTGATCTCTGAACTACGCCATTATGATAGCCATTTGAGATTCATCAGGTTTATCATCATTTTTCGGCTCTTCATCACCATCTACGTTAGTGATTTTAGGAGTATTTGGGCTCCCAAAACTGGAAAAATCAATGTTTTTGATGATTGATGATAATGGGGTTCCTGGTTGGAATCTAGAGTCGCCCCTTGGGTTTTTTCCAATCTTTGCTTCGTGGTCGACTCAGATTCTTTCGGTTGCGGGATTTTGCTTGATTTGGGCTACTTTTTCTTTCGGGCTTTCCAACTCGGTGATTTTTGGAGAGCCGCATTCAATTGATCTTCAACGGTGGGTTGGGCCATTTTTGTAGGTTTTTAAGTTTTTGTAAGATAAGAAAAAAGGATTAAAGAGCTAGATGCCCCACGGTGGGCGCCAATTGTTTTGTGTGGATTTTGCGCAAGGCGAAATCAGGTCAGGGTGATATCGTGCAGGGTTAACTAGCTCTAATTAGATTTCTGGCCAGGTTGACAGGGTACGATATTAAGCTGTGAACAAGATAACAAAAATAACAAGACAAAAAATTTTGTACGTTGAAAACCCTTGAATGGGAAAAAACCACGGGCACCAAGCCAGGAGAGGATTTCACTATATGATTTGAGAGAATATTCTTATGATAACAACAATGCTTGTATTTCTATGTAATATGTGTATATCTTCTTGCGTATGAATGATGTTCTTCTTCAGATCTCTCAAGTGTTCTTTATATAGCTTCCTATCTTGAACTTTGCATGATCAAGCATTGAAGGTGAATATTCTCCATAATTGCTGGTAATAATTGCTGAATATTTCCCTCTTAATTACCGTATTTACTGCATAATCTTCATACTTAATGCTGCGTATTTATTTCCATTAATATACGCGGATATGGTCAAATATTGTCCTGATATTTGGACCGTTGTCCTCTCCATGGCCTGGCGCCTAACTTCATGTGCCCTGAGAGCCTGACAGTCAGGTTTAGATGAGATGCTGATCAGGGTGGTCTGTGGATTTCCAGGCTTAACACATCATATCATGTAGCAAAGTGGTCGCAGTGCGTTGGTCTGTAGCCCCAGCATTGATTAGCCCAAACGGCATAACAATATAGCAGTATGTGCCCCACTGAGCGACGAAAGTTGTCTTGTGCATATCTTACACGACCATTTTGATTTGGTTATACCCTGCATACCCGTCCATGAAGGATAGCAACACGTGATCGGCTGTGTTATCTACCAATATATCGATGTGTGGTAGAAGGAAGTCGTCTTTAGGACTCGCCTTGTTCAAGTCTCTGAAATCAACACAATCCCGGATTCACCCATCCTTTTTGGGTACGGGGACTATGTTAGCTACCCAGTCTCAATACTCAGAAACTTTGATGAATCCGGCTTTGAATTGCTTATCCACTTCTTCTTTAATCTTAAGAGCCCACTCTGTCGTCATCACGAAACTTCTCTTTTACAGGCTTGAAACCTGGCTTGATGGGAATGCGATGTTCTGTAATATCCCTGTCGATCCCTGGCATGTCCTTGTAAGACCAAGCGAAGACGTCTTTGAACTCGTGTAGGAGGTCAATGAAATTGGCCCTTTCAGTTGTGTCTAGGGTCATCCCTATCCTGAGTTCTTAGGGTTCTAATTCTGTTCCTACGTTGATAGGTTTAGTGTGTTCTATAACTGGTGACCCTTCCCCATCTTCTAGTATTTATTTAATTATATAGGGAGGTAATTCGATTGAGTCTGGGTTAGGATCATCCTCGTTATCATCGTAACTAGAATTGCATTCAGAATAACACAAGAAGTAAGCAGAATCAGATTTATTCATATTAAAATTTGAAAACAGCTGAAACAAAGAAGCCATCTGCACAGTAGTCAGTGGTGGTAAAGAGACAGTTGCTGGGACATTCCTCAAGCTACTGTTACTAGGTGACGCTATGCTAGGAGAAACAGAGGTGTGTGGAGTGACGATAAGAGGAGACTTTCTAGCGACTTCTTTAGACTTAGGTTCCAACTCCGACACTGATTCCGACTCTGACTCGAATTTATCGTCTTTGGGTTCTCCTTTGAACATCTCTCCTTCTCCAGTAGTGACCTTGAAGAGCTTTCCTTGATTGTTGGTCAATTTGATCGACTTTCTCCATCCTTTCTCCTGATTTGAGTTGGTTTCAGTGATTAGTGCCGTAGGGTTGAAATGGTCGTCTTGAAGTATCATGGTAATGATCTCATCCCGTGCTGCCCTGACGAATCGATCTTCTCTAAATAGAACGCCAACAACCTCTTCGTCGAGACAAGGTGTCTGACGCGTTTTGACGGTAGGAACCGTTTCTGGAGGAATGAAGTAGAAATCGTGAAAGACCTCGATTCCAGCTAGTTGAATGCCTTTGTACCTCCAAGGTTCGGGAAATGCATAAAAATGTTCACAATCCCCTTCTCTGACGAAGTAACCATTTAGTGTAGGGAGATAGGGTTGCATTTGGATCCCCTGACTTTTGCGATTTCGAACTTGAGCAAGGATTTCAATAGTTTCGGCTTTTGTGGGTTTGTACCCTAGGCCTAGTAGTATCTTTTGGGAGTCACATTCCTTAATAGGTGTAAAGGTACTCTCTCTGATAGGGTTTAACGACATTCCTGGGAAGTATCCCTGGGATTTGAGCGTGTGGTTGACCACTAAGTTGGAGTATGGGTCAAAATATAAGGGCGCCAGCTCTCTCTCTATAAGGTTTATGATTTGAAATCCTCCAAGCTCATACACTGGATATGCAATTACTTGGTTGCTTGACATTTTCTCTATCACGGCCTTGATAGGTGATGAGGTGATCGTCACTACCTTGCCAACTAGAGGGATCTTGATCTTCTGGTGTAAGGTGGATGTTACCGCTTTGGCAGCGTGAATCCAGGGCCTACCCAAAAGTATATTGAAAGATGCCTCGATGTCCACTATCTGAAAATTAACTTTTCCCTCGATTGGCCTAGTGGCCACAGTAAGGTTAACTAGCCCCACTACTTTACGTCGCGTTGCATCGTACGCCCAAACGCCTTGGTTAGTAGGAGTCCACTCTGATTCTTTCATGCCTAACTTGTACGCTATTTTTAGTGGTACGATATTAACTGCGGAGCTATCATCCACCAAAGTCATGGTACATTTTTCTTCAAGCATATGACTGTGATGTATAGAGCAAGGTTATGAGTGACACCAAAGGGAGGCAAGTCCTCATATGAGAAAGTAACTGGGTTACTTAGCTTGACTGAGTCTTGGAAGACTAGGTTGACGACGTCGTCAGGTGTAGAGTTAGGTGCTACATTCAATTTAGACAATGCTTGCAGTAATGCCTGGCGATGAGGAAATGAACTTGTAACTAGTTGCCAGACTGAAAGATCAGCCTTTGTCTTTTGAAGTTGCTTCAATAAATGGTCAGGTGAAGTATCTTCGCCATCGTTTGGTGTGATGGCATTGGTGTTAGTAGTAACTGGACCATTCATTTGAGTGACATTTTAATATGGATGCCCTGAGCGAGTAAGATGGTCCACATCTTGATCTTCATTAGCCTGGACTAGAGAATGTTCGGTGAGTTAAACATCCTCATCGTCATCCTCGCAAACTCCATTGATGATTCTGAGCTCTCTTAAGCTTATGATTTCAGCCTCTAGGCTGATTATTTGCTCGACTAGATCATCGATCACTGCGATTACCTTTTGCATTGTGGATTCTTCAGATAAGATTGGAACCACTGACTTGTTTTCCCTAGGTATAGTGCTTGGATTCCGTAGGGATGCCACTATAGCTTCTAGCTCTAAAACTTGTCTACTTACATTCTTTGTCCATGCGACAAAATCAGCGATAGTAGGGGAGATGGTGGAATACCTCTCCTCATTTTCTAGTGCGTTGACCTCATCTTCAGCTGGAGAAATGAGGTGTGATCAATCCAAGGTGGATTCCTCATCTATGATCATCAGAATTCCAAGAGGATTCTGAGTTTTGTTAGGCTTGCTTGCAGGAGGTATGGGCAAACGTCCATCTTCAATCATGTCCTGAATGACATGTTTTAATTTGAAACATTTATCTGTATCATGCCCTTTGCCTCTATGGTACTCACAGTAGGCATTCTCATCCCATAACTTAGACTTCTTCTCTGGGTCAGGCGTAGGTCCTATAGGTTGGAGCTTGCCTTGTTTCATCAATCTTTTTAGAGCCTCGGAGTACGAGTCACCAACGTTGGTGAACTTCCTATGTGGGTTATTCTTCTTAGTAGATGACTCGACAAGGTTGACCTCGTCGGCCTTACTAGTGGAGCCATAAGAACGACTCGTTGTGCTTGGATATCCGCGACCTACCATTTTGGACAAGAGTGCTTTACGGATGGCGTCTTCAATCCTTGTTCCTAATATAGTTAATTCTTTGAAAGACTTTATGTTTTGGTATCTTAGGTGGTTCGCATAGATTGGCCTTAAGTTATCCACAAACTTTTCAACAAGAGTAGCCTCGTCTGGGCATTCGACGAGTTGTGTGCTAGTCTTTCTCCACCTACTTAAGAAGTCGGTGAATCCTTCTTTCTCAATTTGGGTAAGAACCTCTAGAGTGCACATATTGACTTGAATTTCAGCATTATCTGCATCCTGTTTCGTGAACTCAATTACAACATCATCCCAAGTAGCAATTTTCTTGTATTCCAAAGAGTAGAACCATTGCTTAGGAATAGTATCGAGAGATGAAGGAAAGATCTATAGGAACGTCTATGGCTTGATGCCTTTGATAGACATATAATCTTTGAAGACACGAGTCATGTTGAAGTTAGTTGGCAGTTGAGCGTTTACTGCCTCATATTTGCGGTTGTTTTCCCAGTAGATATTATCTCCCTTGAGGTACATTAGTTGTTCCTCTAAATATTGGAGTCGTTTTTCAGCTTCAGTAGGACCTGGTGGAAGATTGACTTCTGGTTGTCCAACAAAGGGTGGAATATTATCGTGTATAATTATGTCGGGAATTGCATCCTCTGCAAGAGGAAGTCTAGCTTCTACAGCGAAAATTCGGCCTTCGATGGCATTAAGGCGAGCATAAGCTTGGTCTTGGCTTGTCTGCAGACGAATGAGCGCAGCTAGGATTTGATCATTACCATTTACGGATGGCTGGCATTGACCATTAACGCTTTTGTGACAAGTTCCCACCATTTTGGAACTGAAGATAAGGGATCGACGACGAATCAAAACACGATCGACCATTTTAGCACACTTACTCAAAAGAGACTCGGCTCTTGAAGTGGGAGTGTGCCACTGTGTCAAGTGAGGTTTGAAAATGACAAATTTTGAAATGTTTGTCCTAGATAACTGTAGTGTAGTTGTAGGAGTGCTGACTCGAAGTGAGGTTTTGGTCGTGTTCCCTCGTGGGGTTTGGTTTTCAGTATTTGTCGTTAGGAGCACCTAGACCAAAACACAATTTATAACTTCACCAACAACTCTACAATTAGTAAAGAGGCAAGTAAAGGTCGGATCCCAAGGGACGGGAATTGAGATGAGATTTCTATTGCAACTAGTGGTGTCTAAGGGTGTCACAATTGGGGTTTGAAGTAGAAGATCACTAAACTAAATAGCAATGAAAGCAAATAAGCAAGATGGATTAAAAGGGATGTAAACAATTGATAAAAGGCACTAGGGTGTCATGGGGTCATAGGGGATTCATGGGAATTGATCATACAAACATATTCTTAAGTTATAAGCAAGCAATTATTGTTGTGATGGATCGAGTTGGTTTATATCTTACAATCCTAGGAAAGTTTTGTTCCCGGAGACGAATCGATTAGATTTTACAACACCTACAAGTCGACTTAATCTTCCCTACTCAACAATATGCATGGTCTAATGAGACTCGAGTTGGTTTATGTCTTACAAGTCTCATTGAAAAGATAGGTGATGGTAGTAAATGCAAGGATTCATAGGCTTAGAATTTCATCAAACATAACATGTGCATAAGTTGAGATCACAACAAGCAAGCAAATAAACTATGAAAGCATATTAATTTAAGCATGAATCATTCCCCATGTTGGTTTCCCCTAATTACCCATTAACCCTAGCTAAGGAAACTACTCACTCATTATCATGTTGAACATGCTAGCAAGGTTATCAATCATACCAACAAAGTGAAACATGATGAATAAATGAAAGTGATTAACAATAATTAAAAAAGGATTAAGAGAATTATACCTACTAATGATTCCAATAATAAAGCAAAGAATAAAAGAAGTACTTGATGCTTGATTGGAAGGTTGTCAATCTCCCAATAATAACCCAAATAATCTTCAATTACCCAAAATAAAGGATGAACAAGAGAGAGATTAAGGAAATAAAACTTGTATTAATACTTGATTAAATGTTGATTACAAGATTAAAGAGAGATTTGATTGATATTAACTACTCTAAAGATTGCTAAGAAGAACATGCTCTTCTAATTAGACTAATGGGGTATTTATAGTGGGGATTAGGTGCATGAATTAGGGTTAACTAAGGGCTTAAATGACAATTAAGTCCCTTGTTGAGGAATCGCCGGTCTCTTAGGGAGACTTCGGTCTCCAGAAAAAGATGTGCATCCTTCCTTGAAGCTTGTAGAAGACGAAATGGGACTGTCTGGGAATCCGGGCGTCTTTAGCACGGGACGGGCGGATTTGGCAGCTTCTGGACGGGCATCCAGGGGGTGAAGACGGGCGTCTTCTGGAGATTCTGCCCGGGCGTCTTGTGGAGGAAGACGCTCGTATTGTGGGTGAGGGACGGGCGTCTTCAGGGGAAGACGCACAGATTGTTAGGCAGTCTCGTTTCTTCTTCTTTTCTTCCTTTTTCTTCATAAAATCCTTGAGGATTTCCTCGGAGATGCAAGGATATTTTCTCATCATTGCCCATCTACTATAGTATGTACAAAGGCCTTCTAATCTTTTCTCTCCTTGATGCTTGGTCATTGAATTCAATCAATTTAGCCTCATTTTGCCATGAAAATGCAAGGTTTGCACTCTTTTCCTACCAAGGACACAAAACCTCAAAGAATATGCAAAACAAAGAACTAAAGACAATAAATGACCCAAATATGCACTAAAAAGCATGGGAACAATGCTAATTCAGGGACTAAATATGCTCTAATTATGGTCACATCAAATATCCCCAAACCAACCTTTGCTCGTCCTGAGTAAAGAGGTGACAAAGACTAGGACCATTATTTAAACTAACCTAATAACATAGCCGATATGAGACAATTAACGGGTCTCACTCCGCCCCTTCAACTCACAACAAGACAACCATGAGGTAGGATGCCTTCTTGCAAGGCAAGGTGGGTCTTGCCAAAATGGCGGCACATCCAAACATTAAGCACACAAAACAAGTAATGGATGCATCTACAAAAGAATAGCCACATTCCTCATCTAAGTGGCGGAAATTATCTACAAGGGAAACAATTCAAGGGTACACATTCCTTCATAGATGCAACTTCTTCAAACTAATAAACTTAGAAGGATACCAATAAATCACCTCCAAGTTGTGTCAAGCTAGGGTACCTTTGTCCTAAATCGTTAAATGCTTTTGTCAAGAGTAGGCTCCTTATGGTGTTAGAAACACTGGAGGGTCGCGGAATTCCCCCTCTTGCCTAGACAAGAAGAAGGGTCGTCCCCTCTCTACCATGCACAAAAATGGATACGATGGATAAAGGGATTAATAGATATTTGAGTTTCATTTTGGGAGTTTGCTTTGTTGTTGTTTTTTTCCCCTCAATTTCTTGTGGCATTTGACATTTGAGAACACTTTCTTGCCATTTCTTTTTTGATTTTTGGCATTTCAACACTTGACAACTTTCAACTTTTCTTTGCATTTCTTTTGAACATTTTCAAAGTCACCCCATATGTAGTGAGGGTGCCTTATATTTGAAGCTTTAGGAGTTCTATTTTTGCTCCTCTTTTCATTTGATGCAATTTTTGCAAACTTTCTTTCACTTTTCATTTCATTGAACTCAAATTGATTTCTTTTTGTGCCCATTCTCTTTGATGACAAAAATGTGGTAGAACATGGATGATGGATGGATGCATGGTTTCAAGGGTCACCTTGGAATAAACGGTAGCCAAGGAGTTATCACACCACAAGGTACTCTTGACTAGGCCTTAATCCATGGGTCAAAGGATACTAGCATGACACATCCTAGGGTGTTTTACAAGTATTCTAACAAGCAAAGTCTTAAGAAGAAAAAGCATCTACTAGGGCCTATATACACTTGTCAAGCTTCCCAAGTAGACGGTTTCGCAAAATTTTTCTAACATGCAAACTACATGCCATGATGCAACTAGCATATAAACATACTAATGCAAATAATTCTACCAACTAATATGACATATAAACTAAATGCAAGTCCTAAGTTCACATTTTTATACCGCATCAATCAAAATAAAGCCACATAGTCATTAACATAAAGAGGAAAAAGGAGATTGGAAAGATCATACAATGCGGTCTTCAATATCCTCATGTCTCGGATGTGGCGAGGTCAATCAATGTGAACAAGTATAAAACAAACACAATATATATACAACAATATATACATGACTACACTACAAAGGAAATGAACTTGTTTTTGGATTTTCAAAATTTTCAAATTTTTGTGGTTTTTTGAATTTTTTTGAATTTTTTGGATTTTTGAATAAAAGCTAAGTTAGAATTCCCCATCCCCACACTAATATGGGCATTGTCCTCAATGGCGAAAATGATGGGAAATCATGCAAACATGATGCATGAATTTTACACTAAATGCAAGTTATACTATACTACACTACATGATGCATAGGTTTTTGTTTATGACGGAGAGCGTAATTTAGATTACCTCCCGTTGCGTATGCATGTACTTCCCCAAACCGAGATAGACATTATTTCTAGTGTCCTAAAGTTGGGAGTAGTTCATGCACACAAGATGCAATGCATGAAACTAAATTGTCATTTTGGATTTTAAAAAGTGGGAACAATGAAATAAGAACACCTCAATGGGGCCGAGGTGTTAGTCCTCTATGTTGCTAGGACTCTCCAACCATGATCAAGATAAATAAATAAAACAAAGAAAGAAGTAGACAAACCTCAAGAGGGTAGGAGCCTCCAAAGCTTGCTAGTCTTCCACCATATCATCATTGTCATCATCTTCCTCAATAGAAGTGGACTCATCTCCACTTCCCTCTTCACTTCCTTGCTCACTTCCTTCATCATCCTCTTCTTCTTCTTCATTAGCCTCTTCATCAATGCTATCATCAACAACCTCATCACCGACAACCTCATCGTCACCCGGAATCTCACCCCTAGATGCACTTGGAATGAAGACTTCCCTATCCGCCCAACTAGGCAAAGTACATGAAGGATTAAGTAGTCCTTGCCTAGCTAAATGAAGGAGGGGTGGATATTGGGCTAAGTATGCATCTTCCCGATCCTTAAAAGCTTGTTTGTGTATCTCTTGTATAAGTAGAGTCATGTAGTCATTGCTTGCTTTAACACCTTCGGGTTTGGACTCTTGATACTTGAATGGATAGGGTGGTGTGACAATGGAGGAGGAGGGCATTTCAATTTCACCCCTTTGTTGACGGATGATGTATTCGGCTTCTTTTGAGAGGGGAAGAAGGTAGTTGGTCCGATGGACACTCAAACGGCATATCTTGGAAGGCAAAGTAAAAGATCTAGCCTCATTGGTGAGCCACCCATATTTGGTGTCAAGAGGATTATGGGTAACCCATTTGTACTTGTTAATCATGGTATCCATGTCAATGAGATGACCCCCCTTTTTCGCCACATACTTGCTATCCTTGTTGAAATTCGGATCAAAGTACTTAGCCAAAAGAGTGACTAGACCTCCATTTACAATAAAAGTGTTGCCTTGCTTTCCACAATCAACATTTAGCCATCTTTCCACCAAAAGCCTTAGAGAATTGTAAAGCTTGGTGAATTCCCTTCCAATGTTTAAGGCCGACTCAAGTAGAACACAATCGAGCTTGGTAAAGTGGTTAGTGTCTTTTCTTGCAATGATAGTATTCCCGATGACCTTGTGCCACACTCTAATGCCCAGATGGTGGACTAATAGAGCGCGACTAGCATGATAGTTCTCAAATTTCCTCCCGGAAATCACCTCCCAAAGAGGAGCGGGGTCATACTTTTCGGGATTCTTGTAATAACTAGGTGAATCACTAAGACCCAATGCTTTACCCAATTCATCAAAGGTGATGCGCCTACTCACATTAGCAAGGCGGAACTCGATGTTTTCTCTAGTCTCTACCTTAGTAACTTTCAAAGAACTCAAGAATTCTAAGGTAAGGGAGGGGTATGTCAATTCTCTTGTAGCAAACAAATTTCCCAACCCCATGGCTTCAAAGAAGGCTTTTGTTTGTTCAAGGACACCCAATTTGTTCAAGGCATCTTCACATATGAATTTGTTGGATAGAAAGGATTTTCTAGCATACTTGGCGAATGTATCCCTATGGGAGTTAGAAATGAAAATTACCACCGGATAGTTTGATAATTGAGCAATTTCCGGAGTTGTTGATGTTGTTGCTTCCAAGGGAGGTTGTTGTTGTTGAACTTCCAAGTTTGAACTAGCTACTACCATAGCCAATGAGGGTTTCTTTGCTTGAAGACATTTTTGTCTTGATGAGAGTGCCTTTGCCTTAGGTGCCTTTGTTGCTCCTTTTGTCCTTGCCATTGATGATTATACCAAGAAAAGAGTGAAAATCTTCAATTTCCAAGTATACCCAAATCGATTTTAAGATGAAAGGCTTTGCCTTTATAATTTCAAAAATCGGCTCAAAGGTTGAAGATTTTGGTGCTTGGGTTGATTTTTGTTGGAAGATGAGTGATTAATTGTTGTTAAAAGGAAGTTTGGATTTGATTTTGTTGAATTTGGTTGAGGAAATCTTGTTTTGGTGATGGAGAGGATGAGGGTTTTGAGTTTTGGGGTTTATGGGTAGTGTTTTGAATGAATGAATGAAGAAATGAATGTGGGATGGGGTATTTAAAATACCCGAAAATTTCAAAAACTGCAGGGGAAGACGAGCGTCTTTACTTCGGGACGCTCGGATTCTGCCTTTTTTGGTTCAGGATTCTCGCCTAAAGACGGGCGTCTTTCAGCAAAGACGCTCGGATTTATCGACTGCAGGACGGGCGTCTTCTGCTGAAGACGGGCGGATTCTCAGACAGTGAGCTTTTCTTGTTTTCCACAGCTAAAAAGACGGGCGTCTTTCCTTCCAAGACGGGCGGATTTCTGAAGACGATCGTCTTCTCTACCAGGACGCTCGGATTCTTCGACAGTCCTAAAATTTCAAATTCTCAGTTAAAAATGGACGGGCGGATTCAGGCAAAGACGGGCGTCTTTTCTGAAGACGAGCGGATTCTCATGAAGACACTCGGATTCTTCCTGTTTTACCCGGATTCAGTTCCATCCGTGCACTTGCATATCCCTTGTCATTTTTCATTCTTCAAATTCCGTGTTCTTCATTGTAGGGGCACTACTAAGGCATGAATAGCCTAGGCAATTGCTATCCCCACACTAAGCTAAAGCACTACACATCAATTGAATCATTAGTCCCTCCCTCACTTCTCTCAAAAATGATAATTATCTTGATCAAGGCATAAAGATCCAAAAATGACAAAAATGCAATGTAAGAATTAAAATGCAAGTTAGGGAGCTAGAAATATTTACAAATGGTGGTTTAGGGAGGACTCCACCAAACTCTCATCCTTAGTGAGATGTCATGGGGGCATGTCCAAGGTGTTGTTGATGTTGCTCAACACCTTGAAAAAGTAGTCAAAAGCTTGTTCATTATCGTGATAAAGATCTTCAATAGACCTTTGCCCTTGTTGTCGGTCTTGATCGATAGCATTACCAATATAGGGATTGAAAATCCCTTCAAAATCATCGTCCCAAAGACCACAAACTTCATCTACTTGATCACTAAAGATCTCTTGAGTTGATAGAGACAACTCTCCCACTTTCTTGTCTTGGCCAATGAGGCCATCCTCTTCATTGCTCGACTTTGGTGAGCTTTTCAAGCTCTCTTTGTTACAATTCACTTGCTCTTTGAATAGAGCATCTTCAATTTTCTTCTTCCATTAGAATTCCGACTTCTTCCTATCATCCTTCCGGCTATAATGATCAACCATAAAACATGGTTCATGCAAAGGGGGAGCTCTCATGGTCTTGTCAAGATTGAAAGTTATGCTCTCATCTCCCACTTCTAGAGTGAGCTCTCCATGCTTCACATCAATCACCGCACCTGCGGTGTGTAAGAAAGGTCTTCCTAGAATGATTGCAATGTTGGAGTCTTCTTCCATGTCAACAATGACAAAGTCCACCGGGATGAAAAATTTCCCAACTCTTATGGGAACATCTTCCCATATCCCTAATGGTGTCTTCGTCGATCTATCGGCCATTTGGAGTGTGATATTGGTGCATTTAAGCTCTCCCATTCCTAACCTTTTACTCACCGAGTACGGCATAACACTCACACTAGCCCCTAGATCACATAAGGCTTTGTTGATCGTGGTGTCGCCAATGGTACATGGTATTGAGAAGCTTCCCGGGATCTTTGAGTTTTGGAG
Source organism: Silene latifolia (assembly GCF_048544455.1). NCBI lineage: Eukaryota > Viridiplantae > Streptophyta > Magnoliopsida > Caryophyllales > Caryophyllaceae > Silene > Silene latifolia. Next base: position 215,639,204 of record NC_133537.1, on the reverse strand, counting down.
GTGAACTCCTTGAAGTATTGCACTACTCACCTTAGTGAAGGCGATAGTCTCAAGCTTTCGGATCGACTTCTTCTTTGTGAGGATGTCTTTCATGTATTTTACATAGGCCGGCACGTGATTGATTAATTCCGTGAAAGGAATCGAGACTTCCAAATTCTTCACAATTTCCATAAATTTTCCTTGGAAAAGGAAGTCTAATAACAATGGGCTCCTTCTCCTTGACCTTGTCTTCATTTTTCTTTGAAATTTCTTCTTTTGATGGTTCTCCATCCTTGGAGTTTTGCACAATTTCTTCTTTGTCACTAGCTTCCACAACTTCATCCTCAACTTGCTTCTTCGGTGCTTCATACCTTGTACCACTCTTCAAGTGAATGGCACTAACCGTTTCATGTCTTGGGGGATTACTTTGAGATGGTAATTGCCCCTTTTGTCTTTGTGAGCTTGAAGATGCTAGTTGAGTCAATTGGGTTTCCAACATTTTGGTGTGAGCTAGGATGTTGTTGATGGTGATTTCCTTTGCTTGACTATCTTTTGGAATTTGAGTGAAAAACTCTTGTTGATTCTTTTGCATTTAGAGGACCGCTTTTTGAACATCAAAACCTTGGTCATTTTGTTGATTGTATGGAGTTTGATTTTGGTAACCTTGGTTTTGGTTGTAAAAGGGTCTTTGATTTTGGTTTCTCATGGGAGGTGGGGTGTATGTTGGTTGAGGGTTTTGAACATTTTGGCTTTTGTATGAGAGATTTGGATGGAATTTGGTGTTTTCATTGTAATAGTTTGAATAAGGGGTGCCACTCTTGTATGCTTGGAAAGCATTCGCTTGTTCATTTGTTCCCCTACATTCACTTTGGTCATGTCCCAAAGTTCCACAATTCTCACATATCTCACTTGGGATTGATGAAGATACCGTCATGGCATTAACATGATGCTTTAGTGATTTTGAGGCTTCTTCAAGTCTAGCCATAGCTTTTTCAAACCTCAAATTGATGGTATCAATGTGAGCACTAAGTTGAGCACCCAATTGAGTAATGGAGTCCACTTCATGCTTTCCTCCTCTAGTAGCCTTGCGAGGTCTACTATATTGTGAGTTATGGACCGCCATTTCCTCAATTTTTTTCCAAGTTTGATTGTCATCAACTTCGGTGAACATTCCATTTGATCCCATGTTGAGAATGTTCCTTGAATCTTCATAAAGACCGTTCCAAAATTGTTGTACCAAGAACCACTCGCTAAGTCCATGTTGAGGACATGAGCGACAAATTCCCTTGAATCGCTCCCAAGCTTCATACAAAGATTCTTCATCCCTTTGCTTAAAGCCCGTAATTTGAGCTCTTAGCATGTTAGTGTTTTCCGGTGGATAGAACTTTTTGTAGAAAGCTAGAGCCAACTTTTTCCAAGAATCAATTCCGAGAGCAGCCTTATCAAGGCCTTTCAACCATTGTTTTGCGGTGCCAATTAGAGAAAAAGGAAATAAGACCCATCGAATTTGGTCTTGAGTTACACCGGTTTGAGAGACCGCATCACAATAGTCACAAAAAGTCTCCATATGAGAATGAGGGTCTTCACTTGGCATCCCCCCAAATTGGCTTCTTTCGACTAATTGGATAAATGCGGATTTGGCAATAAAATTTCCGGTTAGATGTTGTGGTGTGGAAGTACCATTGGGTAGGTTCTCCACGGTGGGTACGGAATGTGATGAAAACTTAGGCATTGTGGGTTGATTTTGTGTTGGATTTTGTGTTGGGTTCTCCTCACCTTCTCTTGCAAAAGGGTTGATGAACTCAATAGTATTTGGTTGAATATATACAACCTCACCAATACCTCTCAAAGTTCTCCTAGCAAGTCTTCTATTGGTTGTCAAAGTTCTTTCAATTTCGTGATCAAAGGGTAACAAGTCACCTTATGACCTTCTAGACATGCAAAATATCAAACAACTCGAAAACAATTAGAACAAACCTTGAGGAGTTTTACTTCCCCAAGGCAAAGAAAGACACAACTAATAACAATGTAAGAAAATCTAAATCAAGTTAACACCGTCCCCGGCAATGGCGCCAATTTTGGTCGTGTTCCCTTGTGGGGTTTAGTTTTCAGTACTTGTCGTTAGGAGCACCTAGACCAAAACACAATTTATAACTTCACCAACAACTCTACAATTAGTAAAGAGGCAAGTAAAGGTCGGATCCCAAGGGATGGGAATTGAGATGAGATTTCTATTGCAACTAGTGGTGTCTAAGGGTGTCACAATTGGGGTTTGAAGTAGAAGATCACTAAACTAAATAGCAATGAAAGCAAACAAGCAAGATGGATTAAAAGGGATGTAAACAATTGATAAAAGGCACTAGGGTGTCATGGGGTCATAGGGGATTCATGGGAATTGATCATACAAACATATTCTCAAGTTATAAGCAAGCAATTATTGTTGTCATGGATCGAGTTGGTTTATATCTTACAATCCTAGGAAAGTTTGGTTCCCGGAGCCGAATCGATTAGATTGTACAACACCTACAAGTCGACTTAATCTTCCCTACTCAACAATATGCATGGTCTAATGAGACTCGAGTTGGTTTATGTCTTACAAGTCTCATTGAAAAGATAGGTGATGGTAGTAAATGCAAGGATTCATAGGCTTAGCATTTCATCAAACATAACATGTGCATAAGTTGAGATCACAACAAGCAAGCAAATAAACAATGAAAGCATATTAATTTAAGCATGAATCATTCCCCATGTTGGTTTCTCTTAATTACCCATTTACCCTAGCTAAGGAAACTACTCACTCATTATCATGTTGAACATGCTAGCAAGGTTGTCAATCATACCAACAAAGTGAAACATGATGGATAAATGAAAGTGATTAACAATAATTCAAAAGGGATTAAGAGAATTATACCTACTAATGATTCCAATAATAAAGCAAAGAATAAAAGAAGTACTTGATGCTTGATTGGAAGGTTGTCAATCTCCCAATAATAACCCAAATAATCTTCAATTACCCAAAATAATGGATGAACAAGAGAGAGATTAAGGAAATAAAACTTGTATTAAAACTTGATTAAATGTTGATTACAAGATTAAAGAGAGATTTGATTGATATTAACTACTCTAAAGATTGCTAAGAAGAACATGCTCTTCTAATTAGACTAATGGGGTATTTATAGTGGGGATTAGGTGCATGAATTAGGGTTAACTAAGGGCTTAAATGACGATTAAGTCCCTTGTTGAGGAATCGCCGGTCTGTTAGGGCGACTCCGGTCTCTAGGGAGACTCCGGTCTCTAGAAAAAGATGTCCATCCTTCCTTGAAGCTTGTAGAAGACGAAATGAGACTGTCTGGGAATCCGGGCGTCTTTAGCACGGGACGGGCGGATTTGGCAGCTTCTGGACGGGCGTCCAGGGGGTGAAGATGGGCGTCTTCTGGAGATTCTGCCCGGGCTTCTTGTGGAGGAAGACGCTCGGATTGTGGGTGAGGGACGAGCGTCTTCAGGGGAAGACGCACAGACTGTTAGGCAGTCTCGTTCCTTCTTCTTTTCTTCCTTTTTCTTCATAAAATCCTTGAGGATTTCCTCAGGGATGCAAGGATCTTTTCTCATCATTGCCCATCTACTATAGTATGTACAAAGGCCTTCTAATCTTGTCTCTCCTTGATGCTTGGTCATTGAATTCAATCAACTTAGCCTCATTTTGCCATGAAAATGCAAGGTTTGCACTCCTTTCCTACCAAGGACACAAAACCTCAAAGAATATGCAAAACAAAGAACTAAAGATAATAAATGACCCAAATATGCACTAAAAAGCATGGGAACAAGGCTAATTCGGGGACTAAATATGCTCTAATTATGGTCACATCAGGTTTGAAATGGGTTTGAGGCCCGAATTTTGACTCGACATTTGGATAGAGTTTCGGCTTTATTTTGCGCTATTTTAGGCCATTTCGAAAATATTTACATTTTGAAAAGGATTTTATTTTACAAAATTTCATCATGGTTTTGTTTACAAAATGGTGATCACGTATATGATACAAGAATGCATATGGGCATTATAACGGTATGTTGAGTGCATTTAAAAGGTTTTGGCTTAAAAGGTGGGTTGCCATATCAAGCAATCAAACCCTGGTCTGTGGAGAGGTCCGTGCCAAACATGAGTAAGGTCAGTTCCTAGTCCATTTCCTCGAGTAGTGAAAGCTCTTGATACAAACATGAGTATGTATTACGGTATGGTTGACGTCAATCGTTATCCATCCTTAGGCCCAGATAAGAATTTGGACCGTCCAGACGGGACGATTAGTCGAATGGGTTGGGTTAATCCTAGGAAGGCCGAATGAAACGACTTAAGAAGGTCGAGTAATGAAAACCGACAACTGTCTCGTATAAACTATTCCATAACCTTATTCAAGTTTCACCCTGGGTAACACGTAAGTGTATCATCCCCAGCGGAGTCGCCAAACTGTGGACATGGGCCACTCGTGGCGCGCGGACCCGCGCGTTGGTTTTCGAGGCGGCGACACTTCTCCCAGGGAACCTTGGTTTGCCAAAGCACGTCATGGGCCGTTACCGATTGGTGAGGCATTTAAACCGGTGAAAGGTTGAATAAGCCTGCATTTGTGGAGTCGCCACCAATTTATTATGGAAAAATTGGAAACCGTTCGAATACCTCGTGCCACGTCAAGACACAAAGTAGTGACATGAACACTAAGAACTCGTTACCCTTAGCATTCTATGTCTAGAATGACTCTCGAAGATGCCAATGGACACGGATGTCCAGGGATAAATGGAGTAAGGGGTGAGGGTACGTATTAGGAAGCTCATTAATCAAACACCTAATCCCGCCCGCCTCGATATCGGCCTCTACTAATGATTAGGGAAATCGTTCATATTTGATATGTCATCGATGTAATGCATACAATGCAACAAACACATATTAATCCTAGCATGTGAGTTCAGACTATGTCGGTTAACACGTATTTTAGCAAACAATGTGGTCGAAGTAGGATGATAGATTAAATTACATGTGGATGCCATACAATTAAATCATACATAAATAATAATTACAGTAAATAAAATACAAGAATTAAAATTACAAGAATTACAAAGTTTATTTGATCTACGTCAAAAGCACGCTCAAAGCGGGATTTCGAAGAAGGAAAGAAAATAAAATTAGAAATAAAAGTACGGAAATACGTCAGATTAGGGGTGATAATACGATTAATAGTTGATTTAATACGTTATTAGGAGCTACGTCAGAGCGAGAAAGAGTTTAGGGACAGAAGCCAACCCAGAACAGGCGCAGCATCTGCTGTGTCCTCTGGAAGAGGCGCAGCACTCCCTGCGTCTATTCTTGAGTTGGACTCTGTCTGTGAAGTCAGAATCGCGGATTGTTATCGTTCATTGGTAATTTAAGGTCGATTATTGATATTAGAACTCAAGTGGAAGTGATTTAATTGATTACATACATCTGAAACTGTCATAAAACAAATTAAAGATGAGAATTTACAGCAATTTACATGACTATACGACGAACTCGTGTCGGAAATACAAAAAGAACAAACTTTGAACTTGAAAACAAGATTGAAATTGGATGAACTGAAATCAAATAAAGAAAAGCATGTACGAAAGACGGATTCCAGAGAATCCATATGAGAAAATCGAACCTTTAAAATCCGGGTTTTAAATAGATGACCAAAACTAGCAAATATCGAATTATAAGGGATTTATGTCGAATTATGCGTTATAATTGGAAAAGGATTTATTATGACATGATTATACACTGATATGAACAAAAGAAACGAAAGAAAAAGAGAAATAAGAAAAATGCAGAAGGTCGGGGAAGAAGAAGAAGAGCAGGAGCAGCGGCAGCCTCAGGAAGAGGCGTAGTAGATGCTGCAACCCTTCAAATAGGCGCAACTACTGCTGCGTTTCTTCTCGACGTCAAACCTTTACTGTTTTGTAAATACGGTTTTAAAAGATGGTTTTTAAGACGGTTTTGAAAGTACTTTCGATATAGACCTTACATTAGTGATACAAAATAAAAGTACAATAAAAATAAAATAGGATTTTACACCCTCAGACTTACATGTTTGACGAAACGAGATTAAGTAAAGTTATTGTTTAGTGATTGCTCGAGTCGAATATACGTGGAAAGTGCCCTTGTTAAAGGATTTAAAAGGTTTATTTGATTGATTAAGTGGAGTTGGTCTAATTGGTCGGTCTATGCAACGTGACTGGGACTCAGAATGATCTGAGCTTACGTAGTCGATTATTCAAGCACGTAGGCGTCGAAAGCAAAAGCGTGGTCTAGAATGCAAAGATAGAGAAAGAAGGGGCGGAACACTCGCGTGCGAAATATGGAGGCCGAAGGTCTCTATTTATACTAAACACACGAAGGAGTTTAGGAATGACTCGAATACGGAAACAAATCACGGAAATATTCTCGAAAGCGTGGAAACAGGGCTGGGGAAGAGGCGGAGCAGCCACTGCGACCCTTGGAAGAGGCGCAGCACCTGCTGCATCATTTCCCCAAAGGGTTCCTCCTCAGCAAGAAAGATTTCCGCGTTTTTTTATGGAATTTCGGTAAATATACACTTCCTTATTCCATGAAACACAATATACGGAAGATATTTCCTTAAAAATATTTATTTTAATTAGGAATAAATATCCGGAGAATTCTAGAACATTTCGGAACATTCCGACTCGACATTTAAACGGTTTTTAGAAAATGAAATGGTTTTTGACCCGTACTCCAAATGAATTCTAATTACTGTCAAAATGACCGTATCAGTGCGTATTGACGACCATGAGATTGACTCGAGTGTTTGAGCTATCACTTGTTGATGAACTTATGAACTATCATAAAATCGTTCCGCGTATCAAACATGAGGCCCACTCATCACTGGGTGGTTGGCGGGAAGTGCAGAAATGAGGTATCTACAATAAGACACTCTTACTCCCTTCGGTCCCTTCAAAGATACTTTCTTTTGATGACAATATATAAAGGCTCTATTTCTACTCAACCAATCCATCCCTAAAATAATCTCAAAACCACCCAATGGAAATTCTATTAAGTCCATAGAAAATAAAACTTCGCCGGTAAGAATATTTACGTTTTTATATGCACTGGTACAAGATATCGACTCCCAAAAATGTATTGTTACTTCATCGTTTATTACTACTGGGTCAACCAATCCCAACACCTTAACATTTGTCACTTGGTATAAACGAATGGATTGCTCCTGAATCAAATAAAACATAAGATGGTTTAGAGTTGGTTAGAAAAGTACCCGAAACCACATGAGCATCTCCCTCAGCTGCCTCTTTTCCCATCACGAACAGTTTACCACTACTTTTCACGCTGCCCTTCACCGTAGATGCCGACGCCTCCCCTGTAGGGTAATATCCGTATAAGACCCTTTAAATTTAGGACTATAACGTAAATATAACATGTGAAATATGGTCATAAACGAAATACAACAATAAAACGATAAAGATAAAGAATCAACCTCGGGTCCTTTTAAGTGCGGCGTAAAGAACAGAAATCAACAGAGATTTCCTCCTAATTGTTGCACCCAAGACCGTTTGAGACTATGCCCTTGTGCTAGAAATGCTTTCTAATTGACTTGCAATATTGAGAAAGCTCTTGTGAGGTTTTTACGATGTGAGATCTAGAAATTTCAGAGAAGAATGCTCTGAAACCCTAATGTTTTGTCAAAATGATCGATTAGGTTAGAAAGGAGGAGAGGCTCTCCTTTTGTTCCTCCATTCGGCCAACCGTGAGCCCTCATGGGGAAGTGGGCTTCCACTTCCTCTTAATTTTAACTCGTGGTCCGGCTCGACAAATTGCTAAATGTATATGACGCGGTTTTTATTATAAATCGTCATCGGTTATCGGATATTAAAATATCAACTAATAACATGATTAGTTGAGTTATTAATACATGTCCGACAAAGACGATATTGTATAATTTATTCAATATACATTAATTAAATATAATCGTTTATATTTAATTTACGAACTAACTGGTTAATTCGCCTTAGCCCATTTTATTTAATCCGTATTAAATATAATATCTCAACATCACATTTTGACTTATTATTAGTCAAATAACTCGGACTAACTGGTTAGTCAAAATTGGCATCAACATGACTGTATTTTCATACTGTCACATCTCTCAAACGTATCCTATAGGTGTGACTTTTAGGGACCAGTTGATCACCGCCATCTGTATGACAATAACGTCAAACTTATCTAGCAAGCCAACCGTTATTGATAAACGTGGATCAACTGATAATAATACCAAAAGTATGCCCTTTGATCCTTTTAGAGGTTTATAAGTCCTTGCACTAACCGTTAAGGACACCAACCCTAACAAGCTCCCACTTGTCCGTACAAGTGTATGTGCAATGACGTTATCCGCACTAACTGGAGGACACAAGCTCCAACAAACTCCCACTTGTCCGTACAAGTGTATGTGCGATAACCGATTCTCATATTCATTTAAAATTTCTCCCACTCAATGTAAAACAATTTGCAGATCCGGATCCGCAAAGGTCGTATTTTACAATCGATCTGGATCAAGAGTGGTTTCCCCGACTAGAGAGTAACTTAACTGATAAAACGAATCCGTATCCGAGCATGGCCATGCATTTCGATTCTGACTCCTCGAGTGGCCCCGAGAAATATCGAGTACCCGATAAAGGCTGAATATTTCCTTCAACTCGACTCCTTCCGATCTAAGCACAACATGAAATGACCCAGAAAAAAATCTACTTGGCCCCCTGTTACGGATGACCGTGAGAAAGAAACCAAAGTCACCCAAAATCTGGCTTAGTCTCAAGAGACAGTCGATAGTCAAAAGAATCGACTCTTAGGATCACCATGGAAGTCCTATCCAAGACCGGGCACCGAATGTTATAAAACATTTAGGACTCCACGTCGATGTCACAATTGTGTCCTACGAAATATCCGTATAAATCGCGTCGTCGTGATTGGTCGGTCAACCGGTTGACTTATGGCTCGTTGAACCCACCATCAACCAACGTCACAAAATAATTGCCAGAGTTATCAGCTCATGTGGGCAATTAAGGACTGAAAAATATAATGTTCGTTCAGTTCACTTTGTGGTGTTCAAAATTGTCGTACAATTCCACATGAAAAACAAAATATATAAATATCAAAACGATGATGTCGTATAGAGTACAAAAGGGAATGAATCTAATCCATAAAAGAGTACTACAACTTAGGAACACGTTTAATTCCCATGGAATTAACATGCCCTTCATGCTTATCTTGTCGTAATGGTTTAGTGAGAGGATCTGCTATGTTATCATCTGTAGCAATCTTTTCTATCACTACTTCCTTTTGCTCCACGTAATCCCGGATTAGATGAGCTTTCCGTTGTACATGTCTAGACTTGTTGCTAGACTTTGGCTCCTTAGCTTGGAAGATGGCACCACTATTGTCGCAATATATGGTGATCGGGTCATTCGAACTAGGCACTACGGATAGTCCATGTAAGAATTGACGCATCCATATCGCTTCCTTTGTAGCTTCAGACGCGGCATAGTACTCGGACTCGTCGTAGAATCTCTTTTGTAACAGTTTGTTTGAACTCTTCCAGCTGACCGCAGCGCCATTAAGAGTAAAAACGAATCCAGACTGAGATTTCGAGTCATCTCGATCCGTTTGGAAGCTAGCGTCTGCGTAACCGGTTGCGCATAGCTTTTGAGGGCCTCCATAAGTCAATGCCCAATCTTTAGTCCTCCGGAGGTACTTAAGAATGTTCTTGACAGCTAACCAATGTGATTCACCGGATCTTTGTTGGAATCGACTTGTCATACTCAATGCATATGCCACGTCCGGACGTGTGCATATCATGGCATACATGATTGATCCTATAGCCGAGGCATAAGGAATCCGTGTCATGCGCTCTTTCTCTTCCGGTGTCTCCGGTGCACGAGACTTGCTCAAATGCACCCCGGAGCCATAGGAAGAAACCCCTTCTTGGAGTTAGTCATGCTGAATCTCTCTAGGACTTTGTCTATGTAAGACTCTGATCGAGAGATAGCATCCGTCGTGATCTATCTCGATAGATGTGGATGCCTGAATTCTTTGTGCCTCTCCCGGATCTTTCATCCGGAAATGGTTTTTCAACCATACTTTCACCGAAGTTAAGAGAGGTATGTCATTCCCAATCAGGAGTATGTCATCGACATACAATATTAGGAAGACAATCTTGCTCCCACTCGACTTGATATAAAGACATGGTTCCTCGACTGATCGAGTGAATCCATTTTCTTTTATCACTTGGTCGAAGCGATGATTCCAACTCCTTGATGCTTGCTTAAGTCCATAAATGGAACGCTTAAGCTTGCACACTTTCTTAGGATGTTGTGGATCAATGAAACCTTCGGGTTGTACCATGTACAACTCTTCCTCCAAAAAGCCGTTTAAGAAGGCGGTTTTCACATCCATTTGCCAAATTTCATAGTAATGAAAAGCGGCGATCGCTAAGATAATCCGAATGGAACGCAGCATGACTACGGGTGCAAAAATTTCATCGTAGTGCAAACCTGGCACTTGGGTGAAACCTTTAGCAACTAGTCGTGCTTTATAGATATCTTGTTGACCTTCCAGAGAATGCTTTATCTTGTAAAGCCATTTGCATTGAAGGGGACGAACCTTAGCGAGTAAGTCAACAAGATCCCATACGTTGTTCTCATACATAGAGTCCATCTCGGATTGCATGGCCTCAAGCCATAGCTTTGAGTCGAAACTAGTCATGGCACCTTTATAGGTTGCGGGCTCACTACTTGTTAAGAGTAGAACGTCATCTATGTCATGTTCCTCGACCATACCAATGTATCTGTCCGGAGGAATAGAGACTCTTCCCGACCTCCTAGGTTCCTCAGGAATGTTAACCGCAGCCGGGATTGAAGGAATAGGTTCCTCCAATAGTTGCTCGGTACTTGGTTCTGGAATCTCCGACAGTTCGAAGGTTCTATCACTCTTTGCATTCTCGAGAAATTCCTTCTCTAAGAATGTCGCACTAGCCGCAACAAAAACACGTTGTTCGGTTGGCGAATAAAAGTAATGACCAAGCGTTCCTTTAGGATAACCTATAAAGTACGTCTTGACCGATCGCGGGCCGAGCTTATCCTCGTGTCTCCACTTGACATAAGCCTCGCAGCCCCAAACCCGTATAAAGGACAAGTTAGGGACCGTTCCCTTCCATAGTTCATATGGAGTCTTGTCAATGACTTTAGACGGACTTCGGTTAAGTATTAGAGCAAAGTGACGAGAAGAGCATAACCCCATAATGAATCGGGTAATATCGTGTGACTCATCATGGATCGAACCATATCAAGTAGTGTTCGATTTCTCCGTTCGGACACACCATTGGTGAGGTGTTCCGGTGGAGTTAAGCGTAAGGCAATCCCACAGTCCTTTAGGTGTTGATCAAACTCGTGAGAAAGATACTCGACACCACGATCTGAACGTAGTGTTTTAATCTTTCTACCTAATAGGTTCTGTACCCTATTTTGGTATTCCTTGAATTTCTCAAAAGATTCACTTTTGTGTTTCATTAAGTAGACATAGCCATATCTACTTAAATCATCCGTGAAAGTGATGAAATACCTATAGCCTTCTCGTGCGGTGATTGACATAGGTCCACATACATCCGTGTGTATGAGTCCTAATAGGTCAGCAGCGCGCATTCCAACACCTTTGAAGGAAATCCGAGTCATCTTACCGATGAGACATGATTCACACGTGCCAAATGATTGAAAATCAAAGGCCGAGATAGCTCCATTTTTGATGAGCTGTTTTACGCGTTTCTCATTAATGTGTCCCATACGGCAGTGCCATAGATACGTTTGATCTTTGTCACCAACCTTTAACTTTTTATTCATTACGTGTAATATTTCGGTGGTCTGATCTAAAACATAAATTCCGTTCATGGAGACCGCCTTGCCATAAATCATATCGTGTAATGAGAAAATGCAAGTATTATTCTCTATTACAAATGAAAAACCAAGTTTGTCAAGTGCGTAAACCGAAATAATGTTTTTCGAAAGACTAGGTACATAATAGCGGTCATATAATGACAACTCAAATCCGCTAGGAAGTCGGATCACATATGTCCCCTTTGAGATGGCGCCACTCTTGCTCCATTCCCAACACGCAGTCCACCTCACCCTTTACGAGGGGTTCGATGTTTCGGAGCCCCCGCACATGATTACACAGATGAGAACCACAACCAGAGATCGAGTACCCAAGTTCCAGTAACTTGCGTGGTTAATCTCAATCATATGAATAAAAGTAGAAGAAGAAGAAGACATACCAACAGGTTTAACACGACCCGCCTTTAAGTCCTCATGATAAACAGGACATGTACGCCTCCAATGCCCAGTCTTGTGGCAATGATGGCATTCCATGTTTTCATTCTTGCTCTTTGTCGCGCTTGATGAGGTGCTCGACTCACCAGGCCCACTCTTACCTGAACCCGACTTCTTGAACTTCGCCTACCTACCTGTTAGGTCCGCTTTAGCTTTGCCCTTGCCCTTGCCTTTGTTTGACACAACGAGAACATCTTGTTTCATGCTCCCACTGAACTTCATGTCCTTCTCGGCCCGTACGAGGAGGAGTGCGGTTCATGGGGAGTTTTCTTCAAATCATTCATATAGTAATTCGCTCTAAATTGCGAAAAACCATCGTGGAGTGAGTGAAGCATGCGGTCGATAACAATGTTCTCGCTGATCTTACAATCAAAGGTCTCCAGCTTCTCGACATTCTCAATCATGCGGAGAATGTGTGGGCTAACGGTTGGCCCTTTCGGAGTCTCGCATCAAAGAAGCGAGTGGTATGCTCATAGGTCACGATTCTCGGTGCTTTCGAGAATTCCTTGGTGAGCGTGGTGAAAATCTTGTTCGCACCATGGGCTATGAAGCGTTTTTGCAAATTGGGTTCCATTGCAAAAATGAGTACGTTTTTAATCGCACCCGCTTCCATACATAAATCATTAAACTTGGTGATTTCAGCACTCTAAGCCGTGGGACCTGGGTTTGCGGGATGGGCTCTAATAGATATTTGAGCTTCCCGTCGCAGCGGCAGCATTCCGTAATGCCGCCTCCCGGTCGCGATGTTTGATCCATCATTCTTGATCGAGTAGGCGATTCATCCGATTCATGAAGATCCGAAGCCAGGACTCACGGTCCAATGTGGCACTTGGCATTGGGTTATCAGTAGAACCAGCCATTTGTTATTAGCAGTTTAAAAATTCGTGATCTACACTGAAAAGAAAGAAAAACAAAAACGAAATAAGCAACTCATCGAGGTGATTTAAGTCTATTAAAAATTCATTTTAACGTGTAGACTCGCACACTTGCATAATTGATCTCCCTCAAGAATGATACAAGTGATCCCAAGACTCAATTTCGTAATTGATAAGCCAACTGTTTAGCTAATTCTTAGGAAGAACTCTTGGTCGATAGATTTCCGTAAATCCTATCTATAGTCCACCATAGTCACAGGATCGTACGAGTGACCATAGTGTTGAGATAAAATAGGTCAATCGGTTCCAACTTACCCGACGTAGAAGGGGTCATATTATGCCTACCGACGAAGAAGGGACTCATTGGAGTTTGACCTATAAAGACCGTTCTCAATTTTTGTTTATACGAGGAAGATCCCATCAACTTAATTATAATTCATTTTAAGTGAACGAATAACTAGCGTTTGCGTGAATGAATTAATTTAGGTGATGGCTTAGCATAGATCGTGTGACATGAGAATGTCAAAGAAAACTAACTCGTGACCTCTAAATGTGTCAGTTTTCATGCAATAATTAGGTGGTTTGGTTTTTAGGCGGAATATGATGCATATTATCGTTACGAAAAAATAAATAAAAGAATGCAATACGTAAATAAAAATTCCTAGTCTGGCCTATCCTAATAAAAAGAACATAAAACAACTTTGGAATCCACCGTTGGACCCGAGAAGCTTGTCTTGATGTTCCATCTTGATACATGTAGCGGGAGTGAGCATCCGGTCTCCATCTTTGGTCTTCTAAAAAATTACAATTTAAAATTACAAATATAAACCTATTTACATTCTAATTAAAAGCTGTAATTACAAGTGAAAAATCCAAAACGGAGATACGAGATCTCAAAATACAACCAAGACCGTGTTCCATCATTACGGTAACACGTTCTACTAAGGCCACACTAAGTTACAACTGATTGTAAAAAAAATACGTAATAAAAGGCATTCAAAAGCATTCAAAATTAACGATAAATAAAAGCATCAACTAAAAACAAATTCATTCGTGACATAATTCCGTAATTATGTTAAATTTATCCAAACCACCTTTTAATGATTAAAATTCATGTGATAAAACCGCTTCTATCAATTTAATTTTAATCTAATACAGTCCGTTACTTTAAATACGCTTTAAAATAACTTAATGGTTCGTGTGTGAACCGTTTCACAATCATAGCGAGTGTACAATATCCGTATAAAGTACATATTAAGGCCAAAAGAAAATTTAAAGCAAAAAGAATAAATTTTCAAAGCTGCCAAAACCAAATCCCTCGATCCAGGGACATTAGTGCTCGATCGAGGAACAAAAGGGCTCGATCGACTGAACCGCAAGTCGATCGAGAGGATAGCCAAACAGAAAGTGCTCGATCGACTAAACTGGTGGTCGATCGAGTACTTTTATCAGCAAATCTGCTCGATCGAGTACGAGGACTTCTCGATCGAGCAGTAGGGTTTTTAAAAAGGGTCGATCGAGTACAACAAGGACTCGATCGAGTAAAAACAAGACTGAAAAACCTCTCGATCGATTAAAACATGCTCGATCGAGAAAAAATTTCTGGAAAACCAAAAACCCTCGTGAAAACAGTTTTGACGAAACAAAACAAACGCAATTTTGATCAAAACCGCATCAAAACAATTTTAGAATTTGACAAAACTTGACATATTGTTATAATCTCCGTATAAAACAACAATATGCACAAAAAAAAAAACGAAAATAAGATGAAACGACCGTGTAAAACATGTCACGGTTTCAAAAAATTTCAGCCGTGTAAACCAGGCACGGTTTTCGAGACACAAAAAAAAATCGTTTCAAGATCGTTCGATGAAAAAACACAATGAAAATTTACGTGGCCTCGCTCTGATACCACTTGTAGGGTAATATCCGTATAAGACCCTTTAAATTTAGGACTATAACCTAAATATAACATGTGAAATATGGTCATAAACGAAATACAACAATAAAACGATAAAGATAAAGAATCAACCTCGGGTCCTTTTAAGTGCGGCGTAAAGAACAGAAATCAACAGAGATTTCCTCCTAATTGTTGCACCCAAGACCGTTTGAGACTATGCCCTTGTGCTAGAAATGCTTTCTAATTGACTTGCAATATTGAGAAAGCTCTTGTGAGGTTTTTACGATGTGAGATCTAGAAATTTCAGAGAAGAATGCTCTGAAACCCTAATGTTTTGTCAAAATGATCGATTAGGTTAGAAAGGAGGAGAGGCTCTCCTTTTGTTCCTCCATTCGGCCAACCGTGAGCCCTCATGGGGAAGTGGGCTTCCACTTCCTCTTAATTTTAACTCGTGGTCCGGCTCGACAAATTGCTAAATGTATATGACGCGGTTTTTATTATAAATCGTCATCGGTTATCGGATATTAAAATATCAACTAATAACATGATTAGTTGAGTTATTAATACATGTCCGACAAAGACGATATTGTATAATTTATTCAATATACATTAATTAAATATAATCGTTTATATTTAATTTACGAACTAACTGGTTAATTCGCCTTAGCCCATTTTATTTAATCCGTATTAAATATAATATCTCAACATCACATTTTGACTTATTATTAGTCAAATAACTCGGACTAACTGGTTAGTCAAAATTGGCATCAACATGACTGTATTTTCAATACTGTCACATCTCTCAAACGTATCCTATAGGTGTGACTTTTAGGGACTAGTTGATCACCGCCATCTGTATGACAATAACGTCAAACTTATCTAGCAAGCCAACCGTTATTGATAAACGTGGATCAACTGATAATAATACCAAAAGTATGCCCTTTGATCCTTTTAGAGATTTATAAGTCCTTGCACTAACTGTTAAGGACACCAGCCCCAACATCCCCTTGCTTCCCGGTGCCATTCTGGTTCCCTCCCTTTCTATTGCCTTGAGTATTGTTAAAGCGATTCTGGAAGTTGTTGTTATTGTTGTAGCTCCTTTGATTATTCCATGATCCATTAAAACGATTGCTTCCACAGCTAGGTGCTGGTGTCTTGAATCCATTAAAATTTCCCCCACCAAATCCTCCATTCATATTGGTCCTCCTTACAGTAGTTCTACACTCAACAATCTTATGACCAAACCTACCACATCCATAACACTGTGGCCTGCTCGCACCAATCGCACCACTTGTCACTCCACTACGGCCGAAACCGCCCCCACTCACGGCTCTACCGGCAGAAAACGAACGGTGTTGATTGAAATTCTGCTTCTTGTTTCCTCCAGCCCCTTCACCAGTAGTCTCTACCTTTCTCTTTTCACCCTTATCTTTCTTCTCCTCCTTCACCATGTCAGCAATTCTCTCAGCATGTCCCGCTCTTTGATATACTTCCTCTACTGTACTTGGCTCTTCAGTTGCCAGTCTCTTTTTGATACGCGTAGTTAAACCCTTCTCAAATCTCAAAGCGAACACCTCATCCCCATAATTCAAGTCTGACATGTACTTAGGTAACTCCATGAATCTGTTATGATAATCTTCAATAGCCATTTCCTCTGTCATCTTAAATGTATCAAACTCCGACCTCATCCTACTCTGAATATGCTCGGGTACGAACGTGCCTCTCAAGGTATCCTTAATTCCATTCTATGAAACAAATGGTTCATCACTCTCCTTCCAAGCCTTCCTGATCACTGCCTTGTTGCGATTCCACCACAACCCAGCCTTCCCTTTCAAGTAGTGAGCAGCTTGATCTACTTGCATCTCAGGACAGCCCAACAATTCGAAGAGGTTGTCGAACTCTCTACACCAATCGCCCAGAAATGACGGTTTACCAAGTCCATCGTACTTCATCTGATTATTATGAGCAATGGCAGCACTCATCTTAGTAGGATCCATCGTCGCAGTCTTTGATTTCAATGCAGCAGTTAAAGCAACATTAGTTGCAATGAGCCTATCAATCTCTTCTTGTGTCATAGCTGCGGCTGTAGCTCTCTTTGGTGCCATTTGGGTTCTAATAAAAATAAAGAAGAAACATAAGTTTCCGTTCTAAAGAATTTCCTGGCATAAGGTAGAAGATAAAATTCCTGCATACAAAAGAATGTGTGATTGGTCGAGCTGGTCTTGCCCGACTGACTACTTGTGACTCACGGCACTCACGGCCCCCACGGCCTTCATCTTCCTTTTTTCCGAGTTAATTATTCTTGATACATGTTTAGTCTTTAATTCATACAATTTCATAATTTTGTACTTACAGGCTTAGGGCAACACATACCGCATATATCTAGACATGAAATTTTACTAAACATGTAATTCACATATATTCAACCAATTCATATAAAGATACAACAATCCATGATTCATATTTCTCCATCTTATGTCGTTTATGATATGTCAAGATAACATTTTATGCGTAATCATGCATAGAATTAAAACAAGCTCAAAACATATTTCAACCACCACACAGCCGTCACATAGGCCGCACGCCAATCACCCTTCATCCGTCTCAAAATTTATTACCCTTTGTTCTCATCCTGCAATAAAATTAGTACTTCTCGCAACTTCAGGACACAATTAGACCCTTAAGGTAAGGCATCCACGCTAACTACCCTTCTCTCTCCTTAACCTACCTCGAGGTGACCGGCTCAAAACTGAAAAGGGCCAGATCAAGGACGTCTCCCTAACCTAGAGGAGGGCTCCTATACAGTTTCTACCCCGGGTTCATTTTATTAGACTCATCCTAAGTTCATTAAATTCATTTGTTTAGGCCTTAGGAACGTTCGCTCTGATACCACTTTGTAACACCCCCATTTATTTAAGAGTCTTTAGCAAGTCATTCTCAAGTAAATAAAGGTGTTACCATCTCAGTTGCCTGAGGTAGTAAGTATAAAAGACAAACAATTACCAAAGTACTTTAAGACGATATAAATTAAAGTGCCTCAAAAGGATTATTATTAAAAAATTCCAACGAGGTAATTAAATATAACAAGGTGCGTTTTTTTAAAAACAACAGCAGCGGAAATAAAATAACTAGTGTCTGAATGAATTAGGCGATCTCTAGACTAAAGTGATAATCTCGTCCCAAGCTCCCCCTTTAAGCATTTAGCACTTCTCACAAGTTAACCTGAAATCAATCTGCTCCCCAATATTTGGTTCATCAGAGGTGTTCTCGAATACACAGTCAACCACGAGGTTGAGTAGGATAACTAAACAACAATAACAATACGATAACCTGCAATACAATACAATCAAGAAGCTCAACCAAGACCGTCACACACGGCTCAACCGTGTGCCTCATCACACGCCACAATCGATCACCACATAACTGACACCACATGGTGTACTGCTCAGGTCCACGGTCCATCCGCCAACGCCACCGTGCCTGGCCAACCAAAACCGTACAGGACCATGGCTCTTCCGTATCCCCGTGCCTGACCGACCAAATAATCTCAAAGCATTGCCATTCCTCTTTCACAATACCAGCCAACAATAGAGAACCAACCCACACCAATAATAATATGATCATAAGGCAACGATTATAACAATATGCTCAAGAAAGCAATTACAGCTATAATCATCTTTCAACAATTCACCAATTACCAATATAGTATAGTTGAGTAGTTAACCTACCTTTTAGGAATTCTTCTCAATCAATTAATTAATTAAAAAACTTCTTCAACAAATTCACCACCTAAACAAATAATTGAATTATGTATAATTATTAACTAACCTTATTAATGAATTTAAGATGTAAACTACCCAAAACAATCCCACAAATCGCTACAACCACGCCCCACACAACCGGTTGACCCGACGGTGGTCAAAACTGTCGGTCAACGACCCACTCCACGGTCACGGCCAGTCAACGGGTCAAGAATACGGTCACGGTCAAACGTAAATAATTTATGTGAAGCGATTAGATAACTTAGCACAATTTAATTAGCGAAAGGTGAAAACTCCGTCTTAAAGTTGTCTCACAAAAGCTCTCCTCACAATTATATGTATTGAGTTTTTGTAGAAGAATAAATATGATGGTAAGGCATAGGTTAGGTATTTATATTAATTGGTAGGTGGAGGTAGAAGGTTCTAGGAAAGTGCTTTTAATATTAAACTAATGAAAATATCTAGTGCATAGATAATACCCAAACCACATACCACCTACCCCATATACACGGTCCAACTCCTGACCATACACGGTCCGACCCGTGGTCACACAGGTCCAACCCAAGTCCGCCTAATTTGTTTATTTTGCTCTTATTTTCTTTTTACGACGACAACTTATTATTTATTCACATCTTATAAATATAAATTATTAATTATTATTAACTAAAAATGCGGAGTATTACAATGATGCACGTACTTATGCTACTTATGCTCCCGGTCCGGATTTTTGTGGTTTGGATTATGGAGTTGAGGCATTCAATGGAGGATATGGTGGATATGGTGGCAGATATGGTGGTGGCTATAATGGTTATAGTAGCTATGGAGATGGACTTGGAAGTGGATGAAACATTAGTGAAGATGTCACTCCTCTCCAAAGGGATGAACCAAGTGAAAGTGGTCACAATGATGATGCATCCGAAAGTGGTAGTGGTAAGAAGAAAGGTAGGAAGGGCTTCAACTTTTGGCCCTTTTCTTGAATAAATGATGAATGGAAGAGTCCCCTATATGCATACTAGCTTGGGGGGAGGCTTGCTGGTCTAGTAAGTGTTCTTTACTTTGCACTTTAGTTTAATTTCTCGCAGCCCATTGAATATTACCCCTTGTCCTTCTTGTTTATGTGCTTTGAGCCATTTCTATGGCTTAGTTGGGTGATTTACATGTTGGTACATTAAGGACAATGTTGTGTTTAGCTTGGAAGGGATCGCAATTGCATTGTAGTATAGTTTGCATTTAGAAAAATCTGAAAATTTTGAGAATTGTGTTGCTTTTGCTGTTATGAAAATGTGTTTTATGTCCTCTTGCTTATCCTAATGATAGCTTATAGCTAATGATTTATTCTTATTCGATGGATAATTGCTACATGGGGATGTCTTGACATAGTAGGTGGGAGATGGAAAATGAACCGAATAGGCTTGATCTTGACTATTGGCAAGCTACAAAATGGTAAGGTAGAACCTCCTTGGACCGGTACATCTATACCTGGTTTCACTTAGGTGAGAGTATGTCTCCTTATGGTGTGTGTTATATAAATAACGCATAAGTATGAGTCTTATTTCATTTCTTATTAAGCATTGCATTCATTTGTTGTCAGCATTTTGGAGCCATTCACATGATTATAATTGCCTTTTTGAACCCGTTCACAAAATTCATCCTTAGCTACATATAAAAATTGCTTACCTTGTTGAGCTAGTAGCTTTGATTAGTTGTGTTTGGGTGCTCATTTGGGATTTGTTCTATCTTTAAATATCATTGTGAGCTTGGTCTTAATGCTCTTGAAAGAAAAGAAGTGAAGGAGAAAAGAATTGAAAAAAATGAAATAATGAAAAAAAAAAATGAAAAAATGATGGAAAAAGAAAAGAAAAGAAAAGATGAGAAATAAAAAAAACATGAAATGAAAAAAACAGAGAAGCATGGTTTTTATTATGAAAGCGAAGAAGAAGTTGAGAAGCTCTCATGTCTGATTCATATATTTTGGAGAGTATTCTTAAGATTTGTATCGGGAATTTTTGGGAATAGTTTTGGGAATTGCGCATCCTTGTATATGGTTGTTACTAGCTTTACTTAGCTCCACATACCATAAATCATTTGTTCCCATTTATTACCAATTACTTATTTGCCTTCTTCTTACCCTTGGCTTCCTTTACATGCTTGCATTTGAATGTTTTTGGCTTGTAGTTTTGAAATAATTACCATATTAGATTGCGGGCACATTCTCATGAGTCGAGGATAGGTGAGTATTTTCACACAAAATGTCCTTTCACATACAAATGAGTTTGAGTGCATCGTGAGAGTCCATTAGTCAAAATATCATGCAAGAGCTTAAAGGTTCATTCAAAGTCTTTCTGTAACACCCCGGCCCAAACCGGGTCGGGAGCGGTTACTTATGATAGCTCACCAGGCTATGTACATGGCCCACAGATCAACACGGGTCCTTTATAGCGCATTTTGTCCTCACTCATGCGCATCCCGGGAACCTTCCCAGGAGGTCACCGATCCTAAGACTACGCCCAGCCAAGCACGCTTAACTGTGGAGTTCTTTTGCATGGATGACCATTGTGGATAGCGAGGGGCCCACGGGGGCGCTTGGGAGGAAGAGAACAAGCGTTTGCATTTTTGTTGGAGTCGCCACCAATTTTTATGGGACATTGGAACCGTTCGAATACCTCGTGTCATGTCTAGACACAAAGTAAAGACATGAACACTAAGCAATCGTTACCCTTAGCATTCTATGTCTAGAATGACTCTCGTGGATGCCAATGAACACGGGTGCTCACGGAGATCTGGAGTAATGGGTGAGGGTACGTATTAGGAAGCTCTTTTGATCGAACACCTAATCCCGCCCGCCTCGATAGCGGCCTCTACTAATGATTAGGGAAGTTGTCTATACTCGATATATCGTCGGTTATAATGCATGCAATGCAACATCCAAGTTTTAATCCTAGCATATGAAGATTAGACTAAGTCGGTGGACACGTAATTAGCAAGCAATTGGTCGAAGTAGGATTTAATGTTCGATTACATGTGAAAACACACAAATGATACAAGAAATAATGATAAATACAATAAAGAAAATTGCAATAATGAAGATTACAATAACTACATCGGATTAGGCGGTTTATGTCGAAAATACCTTTAAAACGGATAAATTGAGAAAAAGAATAAAAGAATAAATCAACGAACAAGTCAGAAGGTGATAATACGATTATTAGTTAATTATACGTAAGCTAATTAATTGAGTCAAGGCAAAAACGGAGTTCAGGGACAGAATTCAACCCGGAACAGGCGCAACAGAGCTGCGTCTCTTGGAATAGGCGCAGCGGTTGCTGCGTCTGTTCCTGACTTGAATTCTGGCTGTGAAGCCGGAATTGTGTGTTGTTAATACTCGTTGGTAAATTTAAAGATTGATTAAATTATTTACTCGGATGGAAGTGATTAATAGGTTATTTACATGTGACTAAGGGTCATAAAACAATAAAACACGGATAAGACGAAATTAAGACGGATTAATTACATGAAAGAATGATTGATTAGTGACATTGGTGAATGAAATAGATAAGACAATATAAATTAACGACAAATTAATGATGAACCTGACAATAGACAGATGAAAATTTAACAAAGGATCGAATTACAGAAACTCAATATGAACAAATCGAAGTTCTACAACCCGGATTGAATTTAATGACGAAAACCCGCAAATATGAGATTACTTGAGATTTAGGTCGGATTTATGACGAATTAAACATATTAAAGATGATAAACAATATACATGTGAGGTTACTATGCTATTGTATCAAAGAATTGACGAAAACAAATAAAAACAAAACAAATAAATGAACCACAGAGGACGGAGGAAGAAGAAAAGAAGCAGGAACTGTGGCAGCCTCACGAAGAGGCGCAACAGGTACTGCGCTCCTTCGAAGAGGCGCAGCGATTCTTTGCGTCTTTTCTCGACGTCTGTCTACTGGAAATCCGTAAAAAGAGGTTTTAAACAAGGCTTTAGAAATCGGTTTTAATTGGTATTTTCGACATAAACCTTACATTAGTGATACAAAAAGGTAAATATAATAATAAAAGAGAGAATTTACACCCTCAGACTTACATGTTTGACGAAACGAGAAGGACTAAGATATCGATTAGTGATGCTCGACGCGAATGTAAAGAAAGTGCCCTCGTGAGAGGAAAACGATTAGATTAATTAAGTTGATTAATTGTGGAGTTGGTCAAATTGGTCAGTCATGCAAACGAGGCTGGTACTCAGAAGGATCCAAGCTTACGTGGTCGAATGTTCAAGCACGTAGACGCCAAAAAGTAAGAACAAAGGTCTAGAATGCAAAGGGAGAAGAGAAGGGCGTACACTCGCGTGAGAAATATAAGGAGCGAAGGCTCCTATTTATACTAATCACGTGAAGGAATTATGGTTTCAGAGACTCTTTGGAAGTGAATCTCGGAAAGATATGAAAAAGATACGAAAAATATGCAGAGAAGGACCTGGGAAGAGGCGCAGCAGCCACTGCGTCGTTTGGAAGAGGCGCAACACCTGCTGCGTCTGTTCCCAAGCGGTTTCCTCTTGCGGAAGAAAGATTTCTGTGTTTAAGTTATGGTAGGACGGAATAATTTGGTTTTCCTTAATATTTTATGTGAATATTACGGGAAATTGCTTGCCAAAGGATAAAGATTGTGAAATATTTATAAAATATGGAATAGAAATATCCGGAACATTCCAGAACATTCTGACTCGGGATTCAACGGTTATCAGAAAATGAAGACGGTTTTAGGCCCGGACTCCAAATGTACTCTAATTACTGTCAAAACGACCGTATCGGCACGTAGATGACAACTAAGAGGTAGACATTAGTATTTGAGCAATCACTTGACGATAAACTTATGAACTGTCATAAATCGTTCCGCGTAGCAAACATGCCGCCCAATCATCACCGGGTGGGTTGCGAGAGGTGCAGAAATGAGGTATCTACAGAGCCCCCACTTTGACTGAGGCTTGGACAAGGCAAAAGTCAAAGTATAGCCATCAGGTCAATCGAAGATTACAACCTGACGACTATGGCGACGCGAGGCGGCTCAAGGGGTCTGAGCCAAGGACCTGTCGTCGGGAACATTTTAGAGTCTGTCGACTATTGGGGAGGGTCGTTTAAAGTCCATTAGACTACGTAAGGAAGCTTGCCAGCCATAAGAAGAGACCATACCCGAGACTTCTTGAGAGACGCTTCCGGAGGTGCATAGGAGCTATTGAGCTAAGGTCAAGTGTGGGAGCTAAATAAGGTGAGTAGCAGGACACAGGCGGGAACTGCCGAGAGGAGACTGCTTGGGTAGTCTCTGAGAAATAATTGCGAGTAGCAGGACACATGCGGGAACTGCTGAGAGGAGACTGCTTGGGTAGTCTTCGAGAAGTAATTGCGAGTAGCAGGACACAGGCGGGAACTGCCGAGAGAAAACAATGTTAATTTCCGTGTCTTGAGAGGGAAAGTATATCCGCTTACTCTCGTTATAACGAAGGCGTGTTGAAACACCTGTGAAAGAATAAATGCTCGTTGCGACAAGCAAAGGTCTTAGAAACGATAAATAACGTGTAACAGTCTGCTGCTGGCTTGGAAAATGCGGGCCGGAACGAAAGAAAATCGTCAAACGGCCCAAAAGGATAAAATAGCATCGGGGAAGAGGCGCACCAAAGATGGGCCCACAAATAACGAACTCATAACGAATTTTTAAAAATTCGTATGGAGGGAACACAAGGAAGAGACGCAGCAAGAGCTGCATCTCTTGGAAGTGGCGCAGCGCCTGCTGCGTCTATTCCCCAAAGTGTATCTCCTGCGTAAAAACGCGATAATCAGAAGGGTTTGTGTTCATTACTTCGAAACATAATTCACACATTTCTCTCTCAAATCTTAACCATTTCCGCCAAGGTTTGATCCAAAAGCTTGCTTTAATCATGACTAATCGAGGTATGTGTATCATTCTTGTATTAATCTTCGGTATTTGTCCAATTTTGGATCGAAAATCTTAGGGTTTATGACCCAATTGATCGAAAATTTGGGGCTTTTCCCCCAAATGCATTTGCCTTATCAAATTGACATTAGAAACGGATAATTGGTAGTATAAGGAACATAACCATGTATTCGTCTCGAATTTTCGTTGAGTTTTGAGCATTTGAGTGGAATTTGAGACGGTTTCACAGCTAAACCGTAAATTGCTTCGAAAATAGCCTTAAGATTGCCTATTTGTGATGAAACTTGATATTTGGGATCCTTGAATGATGGGTAAACTTCCTACCATCTCGGAATTTTGATTTGTGACAGCTTTTTCAAGACACTTTTCTAGGGCGTAATCGCCGTTATAACGAAATGCTGCCGAAATTTCGACTCGAACCTGGAACTAGGCTTCAAATTAGGCTTGACTTGACCCAACTTACCACATGAGTAATCGGGTTTGTGAGAATACGGCCAAAGATGGCGAGAAAGAGCGGTTTCAGGGCTTCCGAAAGCTCGAAAATCCCTTAACTAAGGCTTGTCGTCACGTGACGCGGCCTAAATTTACTTTAATGTTACAGGTGACGTGGCTTCTACTTTTGGGAGGACTCCCATGGAGATAGACGTTACTGCTGTTGAGGAGGCTTTAGAGCAGGTCTTCACCGCTGCGGTGATGGCTGCTGGGGACGAGGTCCCTGAGGAGGAGGCTGTCGAGGAGGAGGAGGCCCCGAGACGGGCCAACGTTGGGCGAGGAGGTCGTCAGCTGAGAGGAGCTCCTACGTGGGCTGAGACCTGGGAGAGTAGGCACTTGCTGTGGGCTGCAGAGGGTCACCTGTCCTACAGGACGGTGAAGAGTTTGGTAAATAGGAATTCATTACTCATCACTCATCTTCTTTCATTCATTTGTTCACATCTCTTTCAATTTTCATTCAAAACTAAAGATAGCTTTTGTTTCAAATCATCATAATAGGAGGCCGGGAACATCAGGTCGTTCTCGGGCTACACGATAGCGATGGAGCACTACAAGCGGCTGTCGGCGGAGGAGCGCGCCATGATCGAGCGCGGAGCGTTCGGTTCTTTGGTGCAGGCCTGGAGGGGTATCGCGAAGAGGAAGCTGCGGGCTAACCTTAGCCTGGTCCGCGCTTTCTTGGACCGATTATGGGATACGACTTCCACGTTTCACATGCCTTTTGGTGAGGTGGGACTCACTTTGGAGGACTACGGCATGATTTACGGTCCAGTGTGGGGACCGAGGGCCGTGGAGTGGCCGGAGACTGCCATGAGGGTGGACTCGGCCGAGGCTAGGGTGTTGATCGGCTGGAACTTGTCGCCGAAGGCTGTCACAGTGCCGGGTTTGGTGCCCAGCTCCTACGTTCGAGACTACTTTGCGGGAAAGATCCCGGCGCTGGTGACGATTGACGGGAGGGAGACAGCTCCTCCTCCTGTCTGGTGAGCGGAGGGCTCGTTTGTGGCTCGGTGGTTTCTATCTTCGATTTACCTTGGAGACAAGGGCGAGAGGTCTCGACGAAGCTTCTTCCCTTCCTTTCGACCGAGCTCCCTAGGGCGTTGGGGACCGGGTCATCTTTGGTTTTGCGGTCCTCATCCGCTTCATGAGGGCCATGGTTCGTCGGGAGTTGATGGAGAAGGGGACTTCTCCGGCGCCTGTCGGACCTGGACTCTCTTTGGAGGTATGAACCTTCATTTAGATTAAAATCAATTCCTTTCCTTATCAAATTACGAAAGATCGTCATTGACTATCTTGCCTTGCAGGCGTGGGTGTACTCCTACTTCCCGGGCCTCGCGCCCAAGAGAACGGAGCCGCTGGAGAAGGCCTATCCCGTGGTGAGGGATTGGGTGATGTGCAGGACGAAGAGCAAGCGTTCTTCTCATGGTGTCTATATTGCTTTTAAATTGATCATAAGAATGATTCCTTTGTTTATCTTGTCCCAGTGGGTGCCCAGGCCTTGGGCGGAGTACGCTGACGTGCCTCCTTTTGTGGCTGAGGTCCTTCGACCTAGGAGCTCGGGCCGGCTGCTGTTGAGGACGTCGATGGATCCTGTGTGGTACTTGGGCGAGCGCCTGGCTTGTCAGTGTTCTCGGGACGTGTTGACGGTTCCCATCGATCCTCCTAGGACGATGTTCAGGGAGCCTTCTGAGGCAGAGAGGGAGGCGGACTTGGCTGGCGCTAGTGGTGACGCCCTCCTTCCTGGCGAGGACTACTCGGCGTTCCTCTACGGGAGGCTGGCGTACTGGCCGGTAGTGGTGAGCATTTTTGCCCTTTCTCTTTACTTGATTGATTTTTTTCGAACTACGATGAAGGATCATCGATTAATGAGAAACATTTGACTTTGCAGGAGGTTGAGGCGGCGGGCATCGAGCCCCCAGAGTACCCCGAGACCCTCGAGTACACTGACGCGACCGGGAGGACGACGATCTCCGAGCTGCGTGCCTTCGACGTGGCTGTGACGGATGCTGGCCTGGACGACTGGCAGCATCTGATTCGGAGGGTAAGCCTCTAATTTTGCATAACTTTTTGTGTAAGAACACATTTGATTGAGTTTGTTCAATTATTGAGAACTTCTTTTTTTGAAAATGCAGGTCGCGCCGTCTCGGTTCGTGGCGTTATGGAGGGTGGCCAACCGGCTGCGAGCTACTACCGTCGAGGCACTTGTCGGCGGTCGAGGTCGTCAGGTATGAACCTTGTGCCTGTTCCATTTTTGAATTTTGATTTTCCAAATTTTCTTGAAACGATTGACATGAGCCAATTTTGTTGTTTACAGGGTGACCGCGAGCTGGAGCGAGAGTTGACCCAGTCTCGGGAGGAGACAGCTCGCTTGTTGAGGGAGCTCGAGGTTCGGGATGCTGAGATTGCTGCTCTTGCGGCAAGGGTTGCAGAGCTGGAGGGCGACCAACAGTAGTTTTGTGCAGTTTCTGTTTGTTTGTTGGCCGTATTTTGCACAGTTGTACATTTTGGACCTTCATTTTGAACATTCTGGACTTTGTTTGGGGCTCGAGCCCCCAGTTTGTTGTACATTTCCCTTTTTTGTTGTATATACGATGACCTGAGTGCCTTTGCTGCTGGGTTGCGTTGCTTGTGTCTGCAGGTTAGCTTTGAACAGGTTTGGTAGATGACGGTTTATGCCGTCATGCCGCCGAAATTTACATAGAAATCACGCAAAACATACATTTGTATATACATATGGCCTTAATTAGCGCAAAACGAAAGACTCAAAAGAATGCAAAAGCAAAAATTTTGCCAAACATTTGCCGGAAATTGACAGGAAGGTAGGGAGGGTTACCCCCTAAAAAAAGAAAAAACAGAAATCTATAAGTTAGAAGGAATGAAATAAATGAAGTAAATGTAAATTGAAATGAGAATTATTTCCTAAAATGAATTAAGAAAATGAAAATTATTTCCTAAAATGAAAATGTGCAAGTGTGGTAAAATGACGAAAATGTCGGTGTCGCCTCGAAATGCGTGCCCGCGGTATTAGGAAACCTGAAACATGGTAATTTTCGCGTATTTACCAAAACAATAACCCGTAGGAATAGGAAATTATTCGTCATGGAATTAGGAAAGATCCAACGCGGAAAATCACAGAAGTGAAGCTGAGGAAGAGGCGCAGCATGACCTACGTCCCTTTGAAAAGGCGCAGGAGTCCGCGCTTTGTTCCTAAGCCGTTACATTTCGACGGATTTTTGGAAACAGAAATTAGTATAAATAAAAACGTCGATGGAGCTTTTATTCGCACAATTCTTCCGTCTCTTCTTCGTCTTATTACATAAAATTCTCAAAATAATCTCTCATCATGAATACTTTGGAGATTCGCCTAAAAGAATGGACCAACGAATTTTCAAACATGGAGAAATATGATATGGGTGCCTATAATCTTGGATCTTTGTTGAGTTTAAAGCTCATCAAGGTTGTTAAACCGTTCTTGGATGCTTGTCTTGACTATTGGGACCCGAATTACCATGTTTTTGCGTTTCCTGGAGGCGATATTTGCCCATTTCCTGAAGAAATTGCCTCTATTGGTGGGTGGGACCCTGAACACTTGCCTGCCATTCCTTCCACTTCGCAGGGGTACAAGAGCAAATTTAGGGACTTGCTTGGGTTGACTAGACTTGAGGTGGACCGTCTAGTGACTTCGAAGGGAGTGCGAATGTTGGATTTCATAGACCTATTCATTAACAGGGCCGACCCCACCGTTTCTTATGTTGCTAGGCGGAGGGCATTTGGTTTTTGCTTGTTGCATGTGTATGTCTTCTAAGGGCTTGTTGATGAAGACTTGAGAGGTGATCCCCGTCCTCTGGGCCTTGTTGAGCAAATGGAGCTACGCAGGAGCCCAGCTTGTTCATGCTTAGGAGAGATCCTGTTGGGCTTGGATAATAGGAAAGCCAATCGTGACCTACCGTATTTGGGAAGTCCCGTCATTCTGCAGGTAAAAGACATTTCTTTCTCTTCTTCTTTTTTTTTCGTTCGTTTTTTTTTTCGTTTTTTTTCGTTTTTTTTCGTTTTTTTTTTTTTCGTTTCGATGTCTAATACCCGCTTTTGGTAGGTTTGGCTTATGGGACGACTCCGATTGATCGAGCCCCCAGTTCATGTTCCCTCCTATCATGCTCGTTCCATTGCAATGAGGACTAGGCTTTACATGGTGGATTTTGCCCGAGTCTGCAATTATTGGGAGAACAAATTAAAGAGCGATGATGGTCCCTTAATTAGGTGGATTGTTCCGTGGTGGCATCTCAAATCTGTCACTGGAGTGTCTTCTTTGGATCCTACTCGGTCCGTGCACATTCCTGGTTTGGAGTTTATGGTGTGCATCTCCCCTGAGAGGCTGAGGAGACAGGTGGGACTGAAGCAGACAATCCCTAAGCTTGATAGTATCCCGCAGACTGCTGTGGCGCTTACTACAGAAAGCCGGAGAGAGTGGGCCATTAAATGGGCTCAAATAAATGTATGGTTCTTAAACTCTTCTGCGAATGCCTTGTGGGTGTCGGATTCTTATCTGCGATGGAGGAAAGCTACTACTCCGGAAGAGCGCGAGAGATTGAGGAAGCGCGAGCCCGTGGACTACAAGGTGCGCGAGGTAGAGAAAGAAAAAGAGAAGCATTTGACTGAGGGAGAGGAAGAAGCCGGGTTTCGAGTCGTTCATCCTTCGAAGAAACCGAGGACCTCTCCTGTCGCAGAGATGGTGATTTGCAAGAATGGAAAGTCTAGGCCTCGAGAAAGACCTTTGGTGATTAGGTCCGAAGTGGCGCAAGAGCGTCCGGCTCGAGGTCGTGACAAGAAATATGACAAGGGCAAAGGGAAGATGGAGGAATAGCCCGAGTCTTTATTTATTATTTGTTATTATTATTATTTTATTATTGTAATAAAAAGGTGGGGTTTTTAGAAACCTAGCTTATTCTATTTTTATTATGTAGCCTACTATTATCATTAGAATGAATGAAATAAAAAAGGTTAAATGGTTATGAAACCGTTGTGATTTTCTATTTATTATTCTTGTCGAATTCCAAATTCAATGCAAATGTCCTTCTATTTACATCTTAAATATAATGGGTTGTATCCAGTGAAGGATTGCCTACGTATTCACTTGAAAAAATGAAATCAAACCCTTGCGCGTAGTTCGAGTAAATGTAAAAGAATAATTGTTCTAAGCAAGAGCTTGTAATGAACTTAGAAAATAAGCATGAGCTTTTTGCTTACTCTGAAGGTGCAAATTTAGTTTATTTGACGATATGAGGATGACGAAATTGTCAAAATGCAAGAGCACAGTGACATTAGCTTATTTCAGCTTGGCCAGAGGCCGTTTATTTAGTGTCACAAGAGCGACACGTGGGGTTACGCGAGGCGCGTTTTTGTTCCTATTCTAGGCATAGTACCGCTTTAGCTGCTCGAGGTTTGTTGGGTTTGAAAACTCATTCCCGTCTAGATATGTGATTCTAACCGCACCCCCTGGAAGTATGGATTTGACTAGAAATGGTCCGGCCCAATTAGGTTTGAATTTTCCCCGTGGGTCGACAGGTAGAAGAGCTCTAACCGATTTAAGTACTAAGTCTCCTTCTTTGATGTTCCTTGGCCTAACTCTTTTGTTGAAAGCTCGTTTGATACGTGCTTGATATGTTTGGACATTATGCAAGGCGCGTAGCCTACGTTCATCCAGGAGGATGAGTTCTTCATATCTATCCCTCTTCCAATCGGCTTCTGGGATTTGACTTTCGAGTAGGATACGCAAGGATGGTATCTCTAGCTCGACTGGTTGTACGACTTTCATGCCGTAAGTCAGATAGAAAGGAGTAGCCCCAGTGGGCGTCCTGACAGATGTACGATATCCCCACAAAGCAAAGGGTATCTTACTTGGCCAATCTCGATAGTTGTCAATCATTTTCTTCAGAATCGTGACAACATTCTTGTTTCTTTCGCTTCTACCGCGCCGTTAGTACGTGGTCCGTAAGGCGAAGAGTGGTGATGCCGAATTTTTTACTTGGCTAGCAATTGCTCGGTCTCAGCTTGGAAATGTGATCCATTATCACTAATGATCTCATGTGGGCAACCGTATCCACAGATGATGTTATTTTGTATGAACTTTGCTACATTTTTAGCCGTGAGACTGGTGTAGGAAGCTGCTTCTACCCATTTGGTGAAATAGTCGATTGCCACTAAGATAAAACAGTGACCTCCTGTTCCGGTTGGGGTTATCTTCCCGATTATGTCAATTCCCCAAGCAGAGAACGGCCAAGGAGATGTCATTGTATAGAGCAATGAAGGAGGGACGTGTTGTACATTCCCGAAGATTTGGCAATTGTGGCAATGTCTCACGTATTTGATGCAATCGGATTCCATTGTGGTCCAATAATACCCCAAACGTGTGATTTTCTTTGCCATCATGGGCTCACTCATGTGAGGACCGCATTCTCCATCGTGGACTTCTTCCATCATCTTCCGTGCCTGTGAATGATCAAGGTAACGTAGGATTACACCAAGAGGTGTTCTTTTGTATAACTCTCCTTGCATGAGAACGTATTGGGAAGCTAACAGGCGTATAGCACGTTGTCCCCTTTTGTCCATATCGGGTGGATAGGTACCATTGAGCTTAAAATTCAGGATTGCTTGGAACCAGGGTTCCTGCGCGATTTCTTCTTCGTCGGTGATTTGGTGGACATAAGCCGGCTCTGACCGTCGTTCGATGCACAAAGGCATTTCCACCATGTGATCTGGCATATTAATCAAAGACGCAAGTTCCGCAAGAGCGTCTGCGAATTGATTTTCTTCCCGAGGTAGGTGTAGATAAGTCACGTGATCAAAGAATTGGGCAACTTGGTATATTCTGGCTTGATAAGGTGCTAGGCTTTCGCTTCGAATTTTCCAAGATCCCATAACTTGGTTGATGATCAAGGATGAATCTCCATGTACTCGGAGGTTCTTAATGCCCAAGCTCACTGCCGCTTGTAGTCCAATGAGACAAGTCAGATTCGCAAACATTATTTGTCACCTCGAAGTCGAGTTTGACAGCGATTGGTGTATGCTCGCCTTCAGGAGAAATGAGCAACACTCCTATTCCAAATCCTCTCAAGTTTGATGCTTCATCAAAATAAAGGTCCCAGGAGTCTACGTCAGTTTGGAGTATATCCTCGTCTGGAAATGACCAAGTGTCTATCGTTTGTGCGTCATTGATGGGATTTTCTGCGAAGAATTCGGCAACGGCGCGATCTTTTATTACTTTCAGAGGCACGTATTTGAGGTCAAATTCTGAGAGCATCAAAGTCCATCTTGCTAGGCGTCCATTGAGGACGGGCTTCTCGAAGAGGTATTTGACTGGATCCATTTTGGAGTATATTTTGACGGAGTAGCTAAGCATGTAATGGCGTAGCTTCTTCGTTGCCCACACAAGAGCGAGGCACGTCTTTTCGAGTTGTGAGTATTTGCACTCGTACTCCAAGAGCTTCTTACTAAGGTAGTAGATAGCCCTTTCTTCACTTCCTACAGTTTGAGCTAGCATGGCACCCATGGCGGTTTCGGTTACTGTGAGATATAAACCAAGAGGTTGATCTCGTTGTGGTGGCATGAGCAGTGGCGGTTTAGCCAATATCTCTTTGATTCAATCAAATGCCTTCTGACAATCAGCATCCCACATGGTGTGATCCGTTTTCTTGAGTTTCTTGAAAATAGGCTCACAAATCATGGTGAGTTTCGATATGAATCGACTTATATATTGCACTTTTCCCAGGAATCCTCTGACTTCTTTTTCTGTTTGAGGTTGTGGCATTTCGATCAGAGCCTTGATCTTGGAAGGGTCTATTTCTATACCTCGTTGGCTAACAACGTATCCCAGGAGTTTGCCAGATGTTACTCCGAATGTGCATTTCTGAGGATTGAGCCTCATGTCGTACTTTCGTAGCCTTGTGAAAAATTTGCGAAGGTTCGCAATATGCCCTTCTCTATCCTTGGATTTGAAAATCATGTCATCTACGTATACCTCAACTTCTTTGTGCATCATGTCATGTAAGAGTGTAGTTGCGGTGCGTTGGTATGTAGCTCCGGCGTTGATAAATCCGAATGGCATGACCGTATAACAATAGGTTCCCCATTGAGTGACGAAGGCGGTCTTATGCATGTCTTCTATGGCCATCTTGATTTGATTATAACCTGCATACCCATCCATGAAGGATTGTAATGCGTGGTCTGCAGTATTGTCCACCAATATGTCAATGTGCGGTAGAGGGAAGTCATCTTTAGGACTTGCTTTGTTTAAGTCCCTGAAATCAACACAAACACGGATTCTCCCATCCTTTTTGGGTACGGGTACTATGTTGGCTACCCAGTCAGAATACTCGGAAACTTTGATGAACCCGGCTTTGAATTGCTTGTCAACTTCTTCCTTAATCTTTAGAGCCCATTATGTCCTCATTCGTCGAAGTTTCTGTTTTACAGGTTTGAAACCTGGCTTAATCGGGATTCTATGTTCGGCGATATCCCTGTCGATCCCTGGCATGTCTTTATAGGACCAAGCGAAAACGTCTTTGAATTCATTTAGGAGGTCTATGAAATCGGCCCTTTCGGTAGAGCTCAAGGTAGTCCCTATCCTAAGTTCTTGAGGTTCTAGTTCGGTTCCTACATTGATGGGTTCGTGTCTCTATTACTTGGTCCCCCTTCCCCTTCCCCGTAGTATTTCTTTGGCTCCGTAGGGAGGTATTTCGATCGAGTCCGGGTCTTGGTCATCCTCAGTATCATCGTAAACAGAATTGCAGTCAAGATAACACAAAGAGTAAGCAGAACCTGATTTATTCATATTAAAGTTTGGGTAGAGTTGAAACAAATAAGCCAACTGATCCATGGTCAGTGGCGGTAAAGGGACAGTGGTTGGGACATTTCCCGAACTACTGTGACTACTCGTGGCTAAGCTAGGAGAAACAAAGGGAGTGGGGATGACGACAGGAGGAGACTCTCTAATGACTTCTCTAGACTCCGACTCCGACTCGAACTCATCGTCTTCTGGTTCTCCTTTGAACATCTCTCCTTCTCCAGTGGTGAGCTTGAAGAGTCTTCCTTGATTGTTAGTCCACTTGATTGACTTTCTCCATCCTTTCTGCTGACTCGCGTTGGTTTCTGTGATTAACGCGGTGGGTTTGAAACGATCATCTTGAAGTATCATGGTAATGATCTCGTCCTGCGCGGCCCTTACAAATCGATCTTCTCCAAACAATAGGCTAACAGCTTGTTCGTCTAAGCAAGGTACTTGACGGGTTTTGACGGTAGAAACCGTTTCTGGAGGGATGAAGTAGCAATCGTGAAAGATCTCGATTCCGGCTAGCTTCCTCTCGAGATAATTCCAAGGCTCGGGAAATCCGTGAAAGAGTTCTAGGCTTCCCTCCTTAACAAAGTACCCATTTAGGGTAGGGAGATAGGGTCGCATTTGGACTCCTACATGCTTACGGTTTTGGACTTGAGCGAGCATTTCGAGAACCTCTTTTTTTGTGGGTTTGTATCCTAGTCCAAGTGCCATCCTTTTTGAGTTGCCTTCCTTGTATGGTGCGAAGGTGTTTCTTCGGGTAGGGTTCAAAGGCATTCCAGGGAAGTATCCCTGGGTTTTGAGCATGTGGTTGACCACCAAGTTGGAGTAGGGATCATAGTATAAGGGTGCCAATTCGCTTTCTATGACACTTATGCTTTGGAAGCCCCCAAGTTCGTATACGAGATCTGCAAGGAGTTTGATTGCTTTTCGATTATTGCCTTGATGGGTGACGAAGTGATCGTCACTGCTTTGCCATTTAGTGGGATCTTGATCTTTTGATGGAGGGTGGATGTTACCGCTTTGGAAGCGTGAATCCAAGGTCTTCCTAGGAGTATGTTTAAGGAAGCTTCGATGTCCACTATTTGGAAGTTAACCTTTCGTTCAATTGGCCCTGTGGCTATGGTTAGGTTAACAAGTCCTACCACCTTTCGTCGTGTACCATCATATGCACGCACACCTTGATTGGTAGGGGTCCAGTCCGACTCTTTAATGCCTAATTTGTATGCCATTTTGAGGGGTATGACGTTGACCGTGGAGCAATCATCTACCAAGGTCATTGGCACGTTCTTCTTTAGACAAATCACAGTGATGTAAAGAGCTAAATTATGACTAGCGCCAAAAGGTGGCAAATCTTCGTCTGATAAAGTAATAGGATTACATAGCTTCGGTGATTCTTGGAAGACCAAGTTGACTACATCTTCGGGTGTCGAGTTATGTGCTACATTTAGCTTGGCCAAAGCTTGCAGTAAAGCTTGGCGATGTGGGAATGAGCTCGCTATTAATTGCCAGACTGAAAGATCAGCCTTTGTCTTCTGTAATTGCTTGAGCAAATGGTCAGTGGAGTCCTCTTCGTTATCATTTGGTGTGACAACTTTGGTTGGACCATTTTGAGTAGTGTTTTGATATGGACGACCCAAACGAGTTAGGTGGTCCACATCTTGGTCTCCACCATTTTGGACTCTCTCCTTGACTAGGGAGTTCTCAATGAGGTATTCGTCTTCATCGTCGTCGGCCCAAACCCCATTGATTGTAGCTAGTTTCCTCATTCTCATGATTTCATCCTCTAGTCGTACGATTTGGTCGACTAGTTTATCTACCACGGCGACTATTTCTTGCATAGTAGCGTTTTGAGAGAAGATCAGTGGCATATGCTCTTTGGGTGTTGCGTTGGGATTGCGCAAAGTTATCACCATATTTCCTAATTCCCAAACTTGTCTATCCACACTTCTTGCCCATGTGATGAAATCGGAAATGGTAGGAGAGATAGTAGAATAAAACCCTTCATTCTCGATCGCATGGATTTCATCTTCGATTGGAGAAATGAGGTGTGAGCAATCTAAGGTAGATACGTCACTTGTAATCACGAGAACTCCAAGAGTATTCTGAGTGTTGTTGGGTTTACCTCCCGGCGGTATTGGCAATCGACCATCTTCAATCATGTCTTGAAGCACATTTTTCAATTTGTAGCATTTTTCTGTGTCGTGCCCCTTGCCCCTATGGTATTCACAGTACGAGTTCTCGTCCCAGAATTTGGATTTCCTTTCGGGTTCGGGAGTAGGTCCAATGGGTTGGAGTTTGCCTTGCTTCATTAACCTTTTTAATGCGTTGGAGTAAGTGTCCCCAAGATTTGTGAATTTCCTTGGTGGAGTAGTTTTCTTGGATGGCTCGAGAAGGTTAACTTCATCTGTCTTGCTAGTGGAGCCGTATGAACGACTTGTTGAGCCTTGATATCCCCGACCTACCGTTTTGGACAAGAGTCCTTTACGGATGTCATCTTCAATCCTTGTCCCTAGTACGGTTAAGTCCTTGAAAGTCTTGATATTTTGGTATCTCAAATGATTGGCATAGATGGGCTTGAGATTGTCCACAAACTTCTCCACAAGGGTAGCCTCATCCGGGCGTTCAACTAGTTGGGTACTAGTCTTCCTCCACCTACTTAGGAAGTCGGTGAATCCTTCTTTGTCATTTTGGGTAAGAACCTCTAGAGTACGCATGTTAACTTGGATCTCGGCATTATCTGCATATTGTTTAGAAAACTCGATTGCGGCATCTTCCCAAGTAGCGACCTTCTTGTGTTCCAAGGAGTAGAACCATTGTTTCGGGATGGTGTCAAGAGATGAAGGAAATATCCTTAAGAACATCTTGGGTTTGATGCCTTTGATAGACATGTAATCCTTGAAGGCACGGATGTGGTTCAAAGGGTTCTCGTGCCCCTTGAATTTAGGTATATCCGTCATATTGAAATTGGTTGGTAATTTGCCATCGACGGCCTCGTATTTGCGATTATTCTCCCTATAAATGTCATCCCCCTTAAGGTACATCAATTGCGCCTCTAAGTATTGGAGTCTTTTCTCGCCTCTGATCATCCCCATGAGAGGATTTTCATCCCTGGATTCATCTGCGGAGTCACCTATTACTTCACTTTCATGGGGAGGCAATCTTCCCTCTACGGCATAGATCCGTCCCTCGATGGTCTCAAGGCGATCATGGACTTGGTCTTGGGTATCTTGATACGGGCTAGCGCGGCTAGGATTCGATCATTACCATCTTGAAGTTGGTGGAGGTTTATTTCGCTGGATCCAGGCATCTTGAAAACTGGATAAGAGATCGATGACGAATCAAAACACGATCGACTATTCTAACACACTTGCTAAAAGAAGAAATGTTTGGACTCGTGAAGTGGGTGTGTGCCACTTGTGTTGAGTGAGCTTTGAAGAAAGGACAAGGTTTTGAAAATGTGTATCCTAGTCAACCATAGTGTAGTTGTAGGAGTGGACTCGAAGTGAGGTTTTGAAATGGGCTTGTGGCCCGAATTTTGACTCGACAAATGGACAGAGTTTTGACAGGGTTTTGTGCTAATCAATGGCCTATATATTTTTTTTGAAATTTTCATTAAAAGAAGGTTTTGATTTTTGCAAAAATCGTCATGGTTTTGTTTAGAAATGGTGATCACGTAAGGTACAAACATTCATACAACCATTATAACGGGATGTTGAGTGCATTTAAAAGGGTTTTGGTTTAAAGGGTGGGTTGCCATACCGAACCATCAAACCCGAAGTCTGTGGAGAGGCTCGTACCAAACAAGAGTAAGGCCGATTCCTAGTCCATTTCCTCAAGTAGTGAAGGCCCTTGATACAAACAAGAGTAAGCATCATGGTATGGATGACGTCAATCGCTATCCATTCTTAGGCCCGAATAAGAATTAGGACCGTTTAGACGGGACGATTGGTCGAATGGGTTGGGTTGGGCCTAGGAAGGCTGAATAAAATGGTCTAGGAAGACCGAGTTATGAAAACCGACAATTGTCTTATACAAACTATTCCCTAACCTTGTTCAAGTTTCACCCTTGCTACACGTAAGTGTATTATCCCCAGCGGAGTCGCCAAACTGTGGACAGCGGGGGGCCCACGGGGGCGCTTGGGAGGAAGAGAACAAGCGTTTGCATTTTTGTTGGAGTCGCCACCAATTTGTTTTGGGAAATTGGAACCGTTCGAATACCTCGTGTCATGTCTAGACACAAAGTAAAGACATGAACACAAAGCAATCGTTACCCTTAGCATTCTATGTCTAGAATGACTCTCATGGATGCCAATGAACACGGGTGCTCACGGAGATCTGGAGTAAGGGGTGAGGGTACGTATTAGGAAGCTCTTTTGATCGAACACCTAATCCCGCCCGCCTCGATAGCGGCCTCTACTAATGATTAGGGAAGTTGTCTATACTCGATATATCGTCGGTTATAATGCATGCAATGCAACATCCAAGTTTTAATCCTAGCATATGAAGATTAGACTAAGTCGGTGGACACGTAATTAGCAAGCAATTGGGTCGAAGTAGGATTTAATGTTCGATTACATGAGAAAACACACAAATGATACAAGAAATAATGATAAATACAATAAAGAAAATTGCAATAATGAAGATTACAATAATTACATCGGATTAGGCGGTTTATGTCGAAAATACCTTTAAAACGGATAAATTGAGAAAAAGAATAAAAGAATAAATCAACGAACAAGTCAGAAGGTGATAATACGATTAATAGTTAATTATACGTAAGCTAATTAATTGAGTCAAGGTAAAAACGGAGTTCAGGGACAGAATTCAACCCGGAACAGGCGCAGCAGAGCTGCGTCTCTTGGAATAGGCGCAGCGGTTGCTGCGTCTGTTCCTGACCTGAATTCTGGCTGTGAAGCCGGAATTGTGTGTTGTTAACACTCGTTGGTAAATTTAAAGATTGATTAAATTATTTACTCGGATGGAAGTTATTAATAGGTTATTTACATGTGACTAAGGGTCATAAAACAATAAAACACGGATAAGACGAAATTAAGACGGATTAATTACATGAAAGAATGATTGATTAGTGACATGGGTGAATGAAATAGACAAGACAATATAAATTAACGACAAATTAATGATGAACCTGACAATAGACAGATGAAAATTTATCAAAGGATCGAATTACAGAAACTCAATATGAACAAATCGAAGTTCTACAACCCGGATTGAATTTAATGACGAAAACCCGCAAATATGAGATTACTTGGGATTTAGGTCGGATTTATGACGAATTAAACATATTAAAGATGATAAACAATATACATGTGAGGTTACTATGCTATTGTATCAAAGAATTGACGAAAACAAATAAAAACAAAACAAATAAACGAACCACAGAGGACGGAGGAAGAAGAAAAGAAGCAGGAACTGCGGCAGCCTCACGAAGAGGCGCAGCAGGTACTGCGCTCCTTCGAAGAGGCGCAGCAGTTGCTGCGTCTTTTCTCGACGTCTGTCTACTGGAAATCCGTAAAAAGAGGTTTTAAACAAGGCTTTAGAAATCGGTTTTAATTGGTATTTTCGACATAAACCTTACATTAGTGATACAAAAAGATAAATACAATAATAAAAGAGAGAATTTACACCCTCAGACTTACATGTTTGACGAAACGAGAAGGACTAAGATATCGATTAGTGATGCTCGACGCGAATGTAAAGAAAGTGCCCTCGTGAGAGGAAAACGATTAGATTAATTAAGTTGATTGATTCTGGAGTTGGTCAAATTGGTCGGTCATGCAAACGAGGCTGGTACTCAGAAGGAACCGAGCTTACGTGGTCGAATGTTCAAGCACGTAGTCGCCAAAAAGTAAGAACAAAGGTCTAGAATGCAAAGGGAGAAGAGAAGGGCGGACACTCGCGTGAGAAATATGAGGAGCGAAGGCTCCTATTTATACTAATCACGTGAAGGAATTAGGGTTTCGGAGACTCTTTGGAAGTGAATCTCGGAAAGATATGAAAAAGATACGAAAAATATGCAGAGAAGGACCTGGGAAGAGGCGCAGCAGCCACTGTGTCTTTTGGAAGAGGCGCAGCACCTGCTGCGTCTGTTCCCAAGCGGTTTCCTCCTGTGGAAGAAATATTTCCGTGTTTAAGTTATGGTAGGACGGAATAATTTGGTTTTTCTTAATATTTTATGTGAATATTACGGGAAATTGCTTGCCAAAGGATAAAGATTGTGAAATATTTATAAAATATGGAATAGAAATATCCGGAACATTCCAGAACATTCTGACTCGGGATTCAACGGTTATCAGAAAATGAAGACGGTTTTAGGCCCGGACTCCAAATGTACTCTAATTACTGTCAAAACGACCGTATCGACACGTAGATGACAACTAAAAGGTAGACATTAGTATTTGAGCAATCACTTGACGATAAACTTATGAACTGTCACAAATCGTTCCGCTTAGCAAACATGCGGCCCAATCATCACCGGGTGGTATGCGAGAGGTGCAGAAATGAGGTATCTACAACCATAAACAAAGTGCACTTTGTTGATATGAGTAGTACTTCCAATCCTTTTAAGCACTAGTCATTTAAGCCTATCACTAGACCTCTTCAATTAACGTGGGGTGTTACAATCATCCTCACTCGACGAACACAACGTCCTTGTTACGCCTGGGAGCATAACCGCTAACCCATAATCGTCCCCCGCTAGGCGAGTGATCACAATGGAGCGTATAA
Source organism: Silene latifolia (assembly GCF_048544455.1). Classification (NCBI taxonomy): domain Eukaryota; kingdom Viridiplantae; phylum Streptophyta; class Magnoliopsida; order Caryophyllales; family Caryophyllaceae; genus Silene; species Silene latifolia. The sequence continues at coordinate 215,598,257 of NC_133537.1, read as the reverse complement.
CAACTGCCTCCAGGAGTGTATAACAACTGCCTCCCATCACCACACGGTCGCAGGGTTCTTCTGATACCACTTGTAACACCCCGGCTCAAACCGGGCCGGGAGCGGTTACTTATGATAGCTCACCAGGCTGTGTACATGGCCCACAGATCAACACGGGTCCTTTATAGCGCATTTTATCCTCACTCATGCACATACCGGGAACCTTCCCAGGAGGTCACCCATCCTAAGACTACTCCCAGCCAAGCACGCTTAACTGTGGAGTTCTTTTGCGTGGATGACCATAAAAGAAAGTGCACTTTGTTGATATGAGTAGTACTTCCAATCCTTTTAAGCACTAGTCATTTAAGCCTATCACTAGACCTCCTCAATTAACATGGGGTGTTACACTTTCATGCTATGCCGTCATGTAAATCTCATCCATGTTTTTGCATTATTCCTTATGCCCATGTTGTCTCGGGTTTTGAATCATTATGCTTAGCTTGTTTTAGGATATTGCAGTTAATGGGATATAGTTTCTTGCTTAGGGACAAGCAAGATTTTAGCGTGGCGGAGTTTGATGTGTCCATTTTATATATTCTTCTACCCCCTATTTTAGCTCAAGTTTATATGATTATTGCACTAATATTACTGATTATGTGAACTAATTCCATGTTCTAGTTGTATTTGCTCGTTTCATCATGTTTTGTATGAAATTAAGCTTTTAGTAGCTTTTCTCGTCACATAGCAAGCATACTATTTCACGAGGTTAACAAAGACCAAGCATGTCCATGGAAGAGTGTGTTTCCAAGCCCAAGAAAGAATGTATGAGATATGGATTGATAATGTAAATGATCATACAAAGAGTCCAAAAGAAAGTCCAAATTTATGTGGAAAAATATCAAGTTTAGGATGCTCTTTGGATGCCCTTAAGTGGTATTATGAAGCATTAACCGGAGGCTTAAATATGGCATTTATCATATACATTGGATCCCTTGGAGCATTTAATCAAGAATTTAAGAAATATAGCCGGATTCACTCGGCCCTGATCAGGGTGGCATGTCCCCGATCGGGGTTTCCTCGTTCTTGGTTTTTACGTTTTGCCCATATTTCACTATAAATAGGGGCCTTAATCCGTCATTGTAGGATACCTTTTCTTACACAATTTTATTCCTCCTTAGCTTAACCACACAAATTCTCATATAATTTTTATATTAGTTTCAATATTGTTAAACATTTGGTTCTTGTTTGTTCAAGCATTTGGTTCTTATTTCAATAAAATCTTTCCTTTGCCATTTGGTTTTGTTCTTCCTTAGCAAGTTCTTATTACAAGTTCTTATTACATGTTCTACATTTCGGTAATTCTAATTCTACATTTCGTTATTGCTTTTATTATTTCTTTTACAAGTTATTTTGTTAATCATTTCTGTAACACCCCCAGTTATCTAAGAGCCTTTAACAAGACATTCCTAGATAAATAGAAGCGTTACCATCTCGGTTTTCCGAGGTAGTGAATAACAAAGTCCAACTCACCAAAGTACTTTAAATAAAACTTTAGTGAATACATGTCTATTACAAATTAAACAACTAAAACTTAATATAAAATTTACAACTCGCAGCGGAAACAAATAAAGTGATTAAATAATCTATATGGTCTAAACTTCTAGGTAGACTGGCCAAGTCCTCACGCATTCCCATAAACTCCCAAGTCAGCTAATCTTTAGTACCTGTCAAATGTGCTCCCCATTATGGTTCATCACAGGTGTTCACGAATACACTGTCATCCACGAGGTTGAGTAGGAATAGCTAAACAACAACAATAAATGAATACAAGACAATATTAAATGCAAATGCAATACATGCTTATGATCAATCCTATGACGCTCCAATTCATCCCGCCCATCCCTGGCCGGGGTAATCTCAATAACATCCCAGAGACAAGTCCTGTAGAACCAGCCCGGGGAAACCAATGCAAGTGCTCATGTTATGATATGCAAACAATTGAGCTATACAACATTTTTACCATCTCAGACACGAGGCTGAGGAAACCAATAGTATAATTCATCTCAGACACGAGCCGAGGTCGTCAATAATCAAATCATCTCAGTCACGAGCTGAGGTAGTCAAATCATCTCAATACAACAAACCAACAATCATATATCATACATCATGTACAATTCCAAACAATTCGACCAATACAATCAGATAATACCATTCAAGTAAACATTAAAGTGACTGAGTAGCTATCCTACCTTGATAGCAAATTTCGAACTGAGCAGCTCAACAAGAATCCGAATAATTAAAGCAACCGAACCCGATTATAATTTCTTCACAAATCGTCACTAACATAATATTAGAACTTTCCATCAATTATTAATTATTACCTTCCATTATTATTTAATAATTATAAATTATATTCATTATTCAAATTAATTAATTATTATTACTATTAAAGGTCTACGATATTAAAAACCCGATTCAAATACAAACCCGAGTCAAACCCGACTGAAATAAATAAACCCAAACCCATTAACCAACCCACGTACCCCGTGAAACAACCGCAAACACTCCTTTATACACACGGTTTATAACCCGTGTACATCACCCCCCCCCCCCCCTTAGCCACCATATACGCCCTACCAGCCACCTAGAGACACCACGCCCTACCAGCCACCTAGCCTGCACCACCACGACTCTTGATGACCTCCAACCACCAGCCCAACCATCCCCTATAACTCGCAACTTCACGCCCTAGAAACAACAATCACGAACATTACTAATTACCAAAAACCCGACATCGACAAACACCGTTTAAATAACCCCTCGCCAACACCACCACAACCACCATTACCACCTCTGGCCACCACCATTGACACCACTGTCTCACGGTGACTCCAGAGGTGGTCCCCTTTCCACGGTAGGGTCATTAATGCGGCCACAGTGCCCATCTTAAGACAGCCACAACAACTCTTCTGTTTTCCCTTGTTTCACCGCCACCACCGCCACAAACCACTAGCTGCCACCACCCCAATACCTCCACTGTGGTCGATTACTCCACCACAACACAACCACACCATGCCCAGGTCACGACTCCTCCAATAGGGGTTCGAAACCCGAGTTCAATTAACTCGGCACAATCACCCAACCACCACGACAACCACCCTTGTTCCCAGCCTAGGTTAGTCAACGTCGGTCAATAGTAGGTCCGGTGAGGTCGAGACGGTCCACGGAAGAGATACGGCTAAGGTCACGGCATAGTCATGCTATATGGTCATGGTTATGTTATACGGTTTTAATTAAATAAAATACGAGTTGATTAATTCATAAGACGATCTTACAATTTATCGCTAATTGCTCTTCCGTCTTCTAAATCTCCTTCTTCTAATTTTATAAATTACTTTTCTTATTTATTATATATTTATAGTCTAGGGTTAGGGAACATGTGAGGCCAATTAGGAAACTATTGCCTTATTCTAATTATTATAGGAATTACCTATTAATATTATACTTATTATATTATTATTAAATCCCGCTTCAAAACCCGACTACTACTCATACTAGGCCTAATATAATCAGACCATATCTATTTCACACGGCCCAAGGTTTAATTGGCTTTAAGTCCAATTCCCGACTCGCTTACTTACTTTATTATTTAATTAACGTCTTATTTATAATTATTATTAGAAATGTTATTAATTAATTATTTAAACTACATAAATTATTCTCATAAATTATTTTAAATTACGGGGTATTACAATTTCATCATAGGTATTATTATTAGTTATTAGTTTCATATTAATATTAATCAGTTTCTTATTTCATACTCAACATGTTTACTACATCATACATTGTTAGTTTAATTTCTAATATGAGTGAGTAGTTCCCTTTTGTCTAGGGATTAGGGAAGCCATGCATAATTAAAATATGTAAATGTTAAATTAGGTTGATATAATATTGTCTATTTGTTTCTATCACATGTTTGCATCGTCACGATTAATGTTTGTTTAGTGGCCATATTCATCGATTAAGTTTGTTTATTCATTCGATAAGTCGAGAGGCACGGAATCGAATTAGACTAAGCATGTGTTAGTAGACGACCTAGTCATAACGAGAGTTCTCTATGACCCGGTCTATTGTTAACACTAATATCGAGAGGTGGGTGTCTTTAGCCTAAACAATTGACAATATTTTTTATTCCGAGTTTAACATGAACATATATATACAATTGCATGTGTGACCCGACTCCCCTAGACTCCTTTAATCATATATTTTACATTATTATATTTGCTAGTTAACAAACCAACCAACAAACCAAACCAATCGTAATCGACCTTGATAGAAGTTTACTCATAGTATTTCATAGCGCAATTCCTGTCTCCTTGTGTTCGACCCCTCGTACTACATTAATTTATGTCAAGGGAAATTTATCTTTGATTAGGTGTGTGACATAGCCTATCAATGTTGTTACCAACAAAGAAAAATCAAAACTTAAGCGCAAGAAGATTCTTAATCCTCATTAGTCAACTAAACTAAGTTTTTAAACACGAAAAATTAAAACTTACGCTTGAACATTAAGGTTTCAAAATTTCCAGAACAAAATTTTCAAGACAAGATTTCAAACATATGACAACAGTAAGCAATAAAAACCATACTTTAGTCCTTGTTAAACAATCAACCATGCAATAAACACCAAATCAATTATTGACTCGTGAATACATATTTTCGGGTTCATAAAATTTTGGGCAAAATTCAAGTAAAATCTTACACTTGACATCATAAATGGTACAAAAAGGTGATTAATATTATGAATCAAAAAAGCATGCAATTAATTGTCAGAATCTGGAGGTATAGCGTGGATTTAAACAAAATCCAAATTGGAAAATAAATAAGAGAAAAGAAAACATTACTTATATGGTGAAATTAACCAAGTTACGGGAAAAAATGAAGCAAAAAACTTGAATCCGAACAACAAGCATCAAGAACGGAATTTAGAAAAAAAAAAATTCAATGACGAAAGAATAAAGAGGTAAAATAAAATAAGGTAATAACACAATTTTTTCAAATTTACAGCCCAGGAATTCGCACTCGGTCGAGTGCTCGTCCACTCGGTCGAGTGCCCTCTCCACTCGGTCGAGTGGTAGGGTTCACTCGGTCGACTGACTAGTACTCGATCGAGTACTAGCTCGCACTCGGTTGGGTGCCTCTCATGGTTTGCAATTTCCGACTAAGAATTACTATTCTTATACTAACGACTACTTTATAAACAACTATTACAGATCACACTCTAACTATAGCATTAGTGAAATTCAAACTTATTTGTGGTATTAGAATGCCAAAGAACGGGGTTAATGCCCCTCACACACCAACACGTAACATTCATTCTCAAAACATGTCATACATATCCTTACTTTCATCCATGTTGTACACGTTATCACATACCCTATGAACAATCATATCATACAAGAACCCTATAATATATGCAAATTATGGCTTCAAAACTCATCATTCAAACACGCAACACTCATAGAAATAATTGCATTTCACATGAAACAATCCTCCACTCATACCACATATACCTCACTCAAGTAAACATTTCCATTTTATCCTTTCAACTGTCATATATTATCATACGCCAAACGTAGGGTTACGTTATTCTGTAAAATAAATTTATAAACTCGTATCAACACATATAAAACCACGTCATGGCGATGGCTTGGCAACTTAACAATGCACACATGAGACCACACAACATTGCACTTCACGGTTCCCGACTCGTAACCACCCACGTAGTGACCAACCGAAACAATAGGATCTAGTTTGAGATGAGGGATCTTACTCACCCAAAAGCGACCTCCTATTGTACTCATGTCGGGTTCATTTTATTAGACACACCTACATTCATTTTGGTTCATTGGTTTAGGTTCCAAAATCGTCGCTCTGATACCACTTTGTAACACCCCCTTCTTACCCGACCAAGGTAATTAGGAAATGTTACCGTCTCGGTTTCCCGAGGCAGTGAAATCGGAATTACAATTAAGAAACTCTTTTAATAAATAACAAGTTTAGTGATTACATAAATGTAAACAAATGATAAATGTGAACTATATAAATTACAAGTCGACTACCATCTATGTCATCTATGCTATGCTACTCGACTCTGAGTCTAAGGCGCGGCCCAAATCCCAATCACGTCGACAAACAAAACGTGTACTTAACCTGCTCCCCCATATGGATCGGCACAAGCCACCCCAGAAATAGGTGACAATTACACAGACACACAAACGTCGGTTTCAATAAATAAAGTATGACACGACACAAGTGTGTGAATATGCAACATGACTATGACATGAATGAAACGCTATCAAACAACCACCACGCCGGTACTAGGACACGCCCAGACGTAACCGCAGCTACCGGTGCTAGGGACACACCCACGACACCACAACTCACAAACATGTACCGGGACATGCCCAGACGTACCGGGCGCGGATGCCAATCGGGTCCCCTGCCAGACGTCGTGTCTCAATTACACGAGTCCCTAAAAAATCAAGTCATTAATGTGTACATCCCTCTTGGAGTGGGAAGCTCCCAGTGGTGACTCAAGCGGAAGACGGTCTCCCAATCGCCTTTCGTCTCCTCAACAACAACCAATCAATCACAAGCCACCATATCTTCTAATACACATGATAAAGACAATAAATGCCAAATACCACTTTATATGCCAAATACCAAATCAATAATCGCCTCACCCAATATCATGTTATAATGCAATTCAACCAACATACTTATCTCCTTAATGATGTTATTACCCACTAAACATGTTATAATGCAATTATTCTAATTATGTGACACTAATTACAACATTAACAATACCATGTGTAATGACCACATTATTGAAACCGAGTAGGATTAACCTAGATTTTAGCATACTCCAAAAGCAATCCAATACCACCAAGCATCCATATCATAAAACCGTCTCATCCTACATAATTCCATAATAACTATCACAACATATTCTACAACAACTAATACTACTAATATACCCTTCATTATTACCCATTAATTACTTCTAATACTAATAAAAACAGTAGTTAACATTAGCCATGAAAATCCCCCAAATTCTAGGGTTTGGATCAACATAAAAGAAGGGGGAAGGATGAGTATCAACTTACTAGTGGAAGGGAAAGAGAAGGAATCAAGCTTGGTGAATAATCCTTCCAAATCTAGGCTTGGTCTTCTTGTTAGTGTTCATGGGGAATTTCTAGAGAGTTGTGGGTGTTTGAGAGAGTTTGAGGATAAGGTAGAGTGAAAAATGGGGAGGAAATATGAAAAGAGAGGGTTAAAGAGATAAGGCTTATACGCTTTTCTAGTGACAGCGACATGGCAATCGGTCGAGTGCTCGGTTCACTTTGTCTAGTGGGGCTCTTCACTTGGTCGACTAAACCATCCACTTGGTCGAGTGACACACAAAATGAGCTCTAGGTTGCTGCCCAGAGGGCACTCGGTCGAGTGAAGTGCTACTCAGTCGAGTGCTGGTGGCACTCGGTCGAGTGCCACCTCCACTTGGTCGAGTGCCACCTTTACTTGGTCGAGTGCCGCTGCACTTGGTCTAGTGACAGCTACACTTGGTCTAGTGCCAACTGCACTCGGTCTGCTGCCAATTGTACTTGGTCTAGTGTACGGTCATCCTTTACTTCCGAGTACACGGGGGTCTCCTCACGTGTCCTGAGGTCCTTTGTGAGTCCCAAAATATCCAGGTATTACATCATGAGTTAAATCCCAACATGTTATGAATAACAATTCCCTAAATTCCAACATGATATACAAATCGACTCACACATACAATAATGATGAAAGACACATAAATATGTATACTAATCGTTGAAACCGAGTAGGATAAACCTACCTTTTAGCATTCTTCATAAGCTACTCGAATCCTATATGATTCCGTCTCGCAAGACCGTCTTATTCCTATACAAACCATGTAATACTATCACAATTACATCCTACACTATTATACAATAAAAAACCCCTTATTATTACCCATTAATTACCCATATTACATATACTAATTACTAATTAATTACCCAAATCAAAACTCCCAAAAGTTAGGGTTAAAACTTAAACAAATCGGAGTGGGATTCAATTTAAAAAGTGGAGATGATGAAGAACAGGGTGAGAGATTCCCCTAAAGAAAGCTTGGATCTGTGGAAGAAGGTGTTTATGGGGTTTTTAGAGAGAAAGGGGGGGATTTGGAGTGAGAAAGAAGAACATAGAATGAATAAGGGTAAGGGTTTGAGATTTCTTATCCCGTCTTCTGATTGAGCGCCACTCGACCGAGTGCAAGTCCACTCCATCAAGTGTCACTCACTCGATCGAGTGCCACTCACTGGATCGAGTGTCCGACCACTCGATCGAGTGACACCCACTCGATCGGGTAAACGCCTTACTCGGTCGATTACAACCACAATAGATCTAGTCTATGTCAAATTTGGTCTAGTGTACGGTCATACATTTCCTCTCGAGTACATCTTATCTCGTCCGATCGTCCGCTCACGCATCCCAAGGTATATTTGAGCGCCCAAAAGGTACGGGTGTTACAATCTTCCTTCTTTAAAATGAACTTCGTCCCCTAAGTTCGGCTCACTGTCTCTTTCCCTCCATTCTCTCAAGCGTCTTTCTCCGTCTCGTTACTAACATTATCTCAACTCTCTAGTCTCCTATCTTTCCCAAGTCTTTATCATGTTCAGTCTTTTACATGTAACTGTTTCCGGCCCAAGATTCCTTTGACATTGTCGCTCTCATACCCTTAGTTTCATTCTTTAACTTCTTAATTGTAACATTCACTCTCCCTAAAAGAGAACTTTGTCCCGAAGTTCACCGCTAATTAACCACATCACTTTTCCGGGTTTATTGTACTTCCTACAACATGTAAGTCCCATAATTAATTCCATTATATCATAATATCGTCTATAAAGTTTTCACACTACGGTTCCCCACATGGTCAAAGTACGTTTCAAGCTCAAGGCTTACATTCTAATTTCATAGGTAATCCCGACTCATTTTACTATTCCCTCACATTGTCAATTATTATATTCAAAATAATAGTGTATACGTATGTACACGATAAAATAACGATTTATACTACTATGATCAAAACATGCTATTTTATAAAATATTTTCCATAACTTGACCAATCATCTCTTGATTAAACTCGTTTATTATGCCCACATCTCGTTTCCGTATTTAACATGTCACTTATGTACCGCGTCAAATCCACAACATGATTACATCACATACACCTTGTTTTACCGAGTATACCGCGAAAATTAATACATATCGCACAAGTCCATCTTCTTGTCTTCGTTATCGACCCAATCATGTCATATTACTATATATGAATCACCCCTCTTGAAAAATGATACACTAAGCCATAATCAACATACTAAGCACATTGTCAAATGTAAACAATTCATGAAAACTAATTACGCAATGTTTCTATGGTCATCCAACCATCAAGAGGGCGTTAGGGTCTCAAAATAGGGGTACCTATAAAATAATTGGTCGGAAAAAAAACAAAATCATACGCAAGCAGTCCACTTGATCGAGTTAAATGGCCACTCGATCGAGTAGACGGGCACTCGATCGAGTGAAGCAAGCACTCGATCGAGTGAAGACTGGGCATAAACTTTTCGAGAATTCATTGCTTCCTAACTTATCCATTTTCCTACATAAGTGTAAATACGTTCTGATGGTGATTACCACACCATCCAACATCCTAAAATAAGCAAATTCTAGGCCTTATGGCCATAATTACAGCATCCCAAAATAAATAGTTCAAGTGTCAAACCGACACAAATGTCAAACAATTTTATTCAAAACAAACAAGACTAAGAAGAGAACTTTCTCCTCTTACCTAGCCTCTTCGCCCACCAGACTATAGCTCCTTCAGTGTTTACCGGCGACTCCTCTCTTCGGGTGCTATGCTCGTCACTCCTTGTCTCTCCCGAGGTGTCCATTGCCCCATCCTTCACTATCGCATTAGTATAGCTACCATTATAATCCATAAGTCCTGGTGCCCAACCCGACCCTCCTCCTCCACTTCCACTCCCATGGTAAAAACCACCCCCACCTTCTTGGGAGGCACCACTCCCACCTCCTTGATAAGCACCGCCAAAGAAACTCCCAGTGGCATAGTGAGATCCTGCCCAAGGACCAAGCAAGTGTTCATCAACATGAGGGACTCTAGTACCCCAATCCGATGGTTGGATACCATAAGCTTTGAAGACCCCCGAAGTGTTCCCATCCCCGGACCAAAAGCTAGGGCATTGAGTGGGTCTTATACCTTGGTTGTAGGTGAACACATGCATATCTCTTAGGACTAAGAAGTATTTCACCCTCTCAATAAGGCCCGCCATAGGGTATTGGTGATCATAGGCCATCGGGGGTTGGGTATATCCCTCGGTTTATGATGACATACGCATAGAATGCCTAGGAGGGTCATGGAGTGGCGAAGGCTCGCGCATATAAGAAGATGATGGGGGCATATGTAGAGTGCCTAGGGAGATCATGGGACGGCGAAGGCATGGGAATATAGGAGGAGAATGGAGCATGTGGAGAAGTCCTAGGAGGGTCGGAAAATAAGGGCGGTGTCCGAGCCCGTTCTACAACCTCATCACTAAGGGTGTAAATAAGCTCACTCGGAATGAGATAAGTCTGTGCCGGAGGATGAGGTGGGGTCTTCTCGGGCAAATGGGTGGTCTTCGGCAAACTCCCCGACGTGGGAAGCTTCATGAACAAGTCCGGATTTACCTTTCACGAATAGCCAACCTCATCCTTCCTATCCGCAAGCCAAAACATACCCTTCATGTAGGAAATGTCAAAGTAGGACACCTTGGTACTCATCGGCCTATCAATCTCCCCCGGATCATAGCCTAATAGGTTCTTAGCTAACCTAGTCACCAAAGCACCGCAATCAAAGGAGCATTGTTGGACTTAGTCATCCTCTCAAAGGCCAAGCTTACCATGGTCACGAGAGTAAAGTAAAATTGCCTCTCATAGAAGGGGTTGAGGTAATAGCTCAAAAGTATCCCATAGAGGATATGGGTCAAGGTGCGGAGAAAGATCTTTATGCCAGAGTGCTTAACATCATTGATTTTCATTGCACTTACATCGGTGTGTTGGTTTCCCGTATAAAGGTCAATGTATTTTGTGGCTTTCATCTCCTTGTCTACCTTGTCAATGGTGAACTCGGTGCTCTTTCCCACACCTAAACGCTCCGCGAAGGTATCACTCAATAGGAAGGAAGTGTTCTTAAGACAGAATCTCACGGAGTGATCTCTCTTGTTGTAGACAAAAGAACTCAAAAATTCTAGGGTGAGGTTTCGGTAACTTATCTCCGCTAAGTTATATAACCCTTCCACTCCAAGTACCCGAAAAATATCGTACACCTCCTCTTCTATTCCCAAAGTAACCAATGCATCTTCCGACACACATCTAGTGGCATTCATTTTTTGTTGGGTGTAGGCTAGGAAAGCGTTCTTTTGGGTTTCACTTTGAAAGGCTATTCCCGGGTATCCCGGGAGAGTAACGGCGGGTGGTGCTTCTGGTTGGGGTTGGGGTTGTTGTTGACGGGTATTCTTTTCGCGGGTGCTCCTTGTATTACTTGAAATGCTACAAAATGAAACCACACAACAAGATATAAAATAGGAAAGGTAAGAATTGGAAGCCAACTTTGGATATGAATGAAAATTTTCTCCAACTTCTTAAATTGATAAATGGCAACTTAAAAGAAGTTTTAGCATAGCTCCCTTTGTATTTTATCCAAACCGAAAATTTTCTCATATTACAACTTTTCCGGAAATTTGTAATTCTTGTGGAGTAATATGTATTCAAAGAATAACTTTATTCACGTGCACTACCTTTATTTATCATCCAACTTTGTTCAAACTTGACCTAACAATGAAATACTACACTAAAATCTTAGCATAATGGCCATTTGTTCCGAAAATCTTGAAAAAATTTAAGAAGAAAAATTTCAACATAAGAGGGTACATGTTATTACAAACCAAGTGTACATTATTAAGAAACAATTAGGACAAGAATTGATTTGACAAAAATTAAAATCCGGGCAAGTATAGTACTTATTTCCAACACTTTAAGGTCTTTAAGACGGAAAATTTTTCGATGTAAAGCTTCCCCAAGCATCATAAGTTGGAGATTTAACGTAACCCTGAGTAAGTAAAACATGTAATGAGTATAAAAATCAAAATTTTGACATGGCTAGTACCAAATTCTTGAAAAATTGGTGACGTTTTTAAGACAAAAATTTCTTAGTTTACATCATAGTGCAACAGTAGCCATCAAATTCATAGCTTAAAAACATACTTCAACCATTTTAGGACATAAATTAAAATTTGTTCATGGGTACTTAGGAGGATTTTCGAAAGTTTACCCAATCTTAAAACGAAATTTTTTTCGTTTTGAGACAATACACCACATTAGTAACAAAGATGGTAGTCTTATAAGGCAATTAAACCAAGTTTTACTCCTGAAAAATCGAAATTTGGGCATGACCTCCCTATATTTCGAAAATTTAAGACGGAGTTTTAAGACTCAATTTTCACATACCCAACAAGATCCACCAATAACAACAAAGGTTAAGCCTTTGTTGATCACTTAAACCCAATAACAAGCACCAAAAATCAATATAAACCCAAAACACAATTTTCGTGTTCTTCATTATAGGTGGACAAATTGACATAAAAATTTGATATTTAGCAACAACAATGGTGTAGAAAGCTATTTACTACTATTAATTAAGCAAAAAGATGTAAATAATTAACAAATCTTTGACAAATTAATGTAGATCTAAACAAATTAGGATGGAGAAAACAAGAGGAAAGATGGTTTACTTACATTGCTAATTAGGAAGAGATTTGAGACGGAAAATGAAGTAGAAAGCTTAACCCAAGTAACAAATTACAAAAATGGAGTTTGGAATTAATTTTGAAGGAATTTTGATGTTCAATGAGTGAGGTGAAAAGGAGATATGAAGAAGATAAGAAATGGAGAATGGGTTAAACCCGTGTAAAATTTTCAGCCCATGACTAACTCGGTCGAGTGGTGAGTTTACTCGGTCGAGTGGATTTTCACTCGGTCGAGTGGCTGAGTTCACTCGGCCGAGTGCCCTACTTTCAGAATGTTTCCAGCTTCTGGAAACTGGTCCACTCGATCGAGTGCCAGGGTCCACTCGGCCGAGTGCACTGTATTCGGCCGAGTGTGGACTCGTACTCGGTAGAGTGATTGCTTACGGCTTGAAATTTCAGGTCAAATTAGAATTATTAAGTCCCTGCAACACAAAGAGAAGGTTCGGGAGTCCACCGGCTATCGGTGACTCACCCGAGTTAGTCCATATGTCACCCTACTTACCGTCCTCGGTACGTTACCGTAGCTTTAGTAGCTACTCTACCAACATGCATTATTAATCATACACTATTGATAACACTAGTAGGCATTCAATTAACACGCGGTGTAAGTTCCCATAGTGAAATCATTATCCGTATACCAAAACGTGCTAACCATTCTCAAACATGCTACTCAGATCAATCCAAACATTCGACTTTCATACACATTCACACATCATTCGAATCAATTACATCATACGAGAAGCTTAATACTAATCACACATTCATGCAACAATAAAACTTTATACATAGCGTTACCCATACTCATAACCACCCACGTAGTGACCAACCGAGACAATATGCACTAGCTTTGATATAAGGGCGCTTACTCATCCAAAACCGATCTCATATTGTACTCATGTCAGGATAATTTTATTAGACACACCTAGATTCATTTTGGTTCATTGGTTTAGGTTCCAAAATCGTCGCTCTGATACCACTTTGTGAAATAGGAGTTGCGATTAAGAAACAATTAATCTAATTAAAGTATTTAGTGGATTACATAACCATGAATGAATAAATGAAATAAATAATACAACTTATGACTACTATACTATACTAATGAGATGACACTCGGCTCCAAGTCCAAGCTCGCCCCGTCTCCCACGTGACTCCAGCTCAACCTGTACTCAACCTGCTCCTCTTATGATCGAAATATCATATGAACCGACACAGATCCCCGGAAATAGGTGACAATTACACAGACACACAACACATCAGTTCCAATAATTCAATATGAGACACAACATAATAAATAATTATGCAACATGCCAAAAATGTAAATGAGATACAACTACCATGTCGATACCGGGACATGCCCAGACGTATCCATAACCACCGGTGCCAGGGACACACCCACGGTACCACACCTCACCATAAGGTACCGGGACACGGCCAGACATACCGGGTCCGGATGCCAACCGGATCCCCTGCAAAACGCCGTGTCTCACCCACACGAGTCCCTCCTAACTCAAGCCATTAATGTGCACATCCCTCTTAGAGTGGGAAGCTCTAAGAGGCGACCTGAGCGTAAGACGGTTCATCACAGGTGTTTAACGAATACACTCTCAACCAAATGGTTGAGTAGGAATAACAATCTCAAGACAATAATAAAGATAATATGACGATATAATGTATGCAATGCATGCTAACAAAACTGAGCTCATCACCCTCAACCTCAAGTTGACTACACCACCACGAAGGTATATAAATGGTGTCTGCCGAAATAAATCCAAATATGTCACCCGAAGGCTTTTACCACGACGTCTGCCAGTAAGTTTGTAATACATCACCCGAAGGCTCTTACCATGATGTCTGCCAGTAAGTTTATAATACATCACCCGAAGGCTCTTACCATGATGTCTGCCAATAGCTCAAGTGACCAATACATAACACATGTCAATGAATGCAACCATAATATTATAAACCATTAACCAATCATAGAAATAGTAATCCAACAAAACCAATTAACGAAATATGCATAAGCTCATATAATCCAAATAATATCAATAAGACAGTCAAGTAGAATTGTTATCCTACCTTTTTAGCAATCCAATAAAATCAACTATTAGTACTCCTCCGTAAATCCGTCACCTAATACAAACAATTATTATAATTACTAATTATTCAATTAAATAATTAAACTAATTATAATATAATTACTTTAATTATATTTTCCATATAATATTAGTAATACAAAACCCGTCTCAAACCAAAACCCAAATAAATCAACAAATTCCGTCACCCAAACCTGTATCCAAAACCCACTAATACCCTTAGCTAAACATGGTTGAACCCGTGTCCAACCAACACTCCAAAACGTGTGTAACACGACACCCCACGGCCACCACTATCACCACCCAACACATCCACCACAATCCACCAACACCACGAACCCAATCTCAGCCTATCCATCAACCTAACCACCACCAACGGCTCACCGAAGCACGCCCTAGTCACCCTCTTCACACGATACCAACAACAACACCAATAATACACAATACCCACAAAACCCGCCACCACGCACCACTAGTGGCCACCACCATGGTTTCACCAGTTGCCGCCAGCCCTGGGTCGAGTCACGGTCAAGTCACAAAGGTCCCTAACGCGGTTTAACACCAAACACAACACAAACACCAACATCTAATCAATTCTCCAGCAAACACCCCGCAAGGTGTCAACTTTAACCACTCTACCACCGCCATTCCGGTTGCCTAACCACCAGGAGACCACCCTACCACACCAAGTCAAGTCGCGTACAAACAAGGGTAAAAAAATCCGTCTTACCCATTCACGGTTTCAACCCGACAACCCTATAAAACACCCCATAAATCACCCTACCGTGGTCAACAACGGTCAAGGGTAGTTCTACTAGGTTCGTGACAGGTTCTTGGTAGATCTAAGGTCAACTGTGGGTCATACGGTGGTCAATATACGGTGATTAAATTAAGTAATATGAGATATATTATATTATGAGACGGTCTTACCTTGAGGCGATAATACGATATGAAATTCCTTGCTTTCTCACTTTAGATCCCTTCTCCCTTTCTTTTTAGTGAATTATTGTGCTTATGATTGTATATGGTCTATGTGGTAGGTGTACCTTGTATATATAGTTGTAGAAAGGAAAGTGGAAGGAAACTTCCTATTTCCAATTATATTTATTATTATTGCACATTTCTACTATTACATATTATTATTAGTATAGTATTATTTGTATTACCATCACCATCCTACACAAGCCACACATGAGCCCTACACGAGCCACACGCCCATACAACAAATCCTGACTCACTATATTTTAATATTTATCTCCGTCTCATAACATAATTATCCAATTATTATAATTATTAAATACCTTTTAAAATACATTTTAATATAGTTCCACATTCTGACTAACCATTAATCTTGTCTTAAATATGAGGTATTACAGTCTTCTGATACCGAGGTTTATCGTACTCCTCGATATTCAAACAATATTTATAATCTCACTACCAAACTAATGAATGTAGTAGGGTAAGGAGGTCGATCCACAGAGATGGGAGTATGGTTCTTGATACCCGTCGTTGTGAGTACCAAAGATAAAATTTATAATTTCCTATTAAGACTAACCTAGGCTAGTGGTAACAGGGTCGAACCACAAGGAGGCAGTTGTAAATTCTAGTTGTTTTATGATCAGTCAAAGGTAACAATTATGGGGGTTGGTTTGAATTGGTCTAAGACTAAAAGCAAACAAAGATAATAAACTAAAAATACGAATTTAACAGATAAAAGAAAGGCACTAGGATGGTCGGGTCATTATAGCTTCGGCGGCAGCAAACTAAGTCGGTCTGAATCAAACTTAGGTAAGGCGGGAAACAAAGAGGTCCTCTCGGTCCGCTCTTTAACAAATAGCATCTCTCGATCTCGCTATAGGTCCCTAATGTCACTAATTCTAACTTTCGTCCTGAAAAGCGACTAATGGTCTAAACTATACCTATCTTTCGATCTTAGCACAGTCTAGTCGATTTAATTGATGGTCAAATAACTTTCCCTATCTTTCGATCTAATGGGTCAGTCACGAAATAGGTATCTAACTGGTCGCATGCATTCAACTCGTCAAATACAAGATTAAATTCAATTAAAACGAGTAAAACCCTACGAGGTCGGATCGATCGATCGGGCAATGTCATCGATCGACCAACACGCGAGACAGATCTCCCTAATTTAATGCCGCCTATGCCATAATTCGCCTACACCCTAGCACTAAAGATTTAGCTACTCATGGTGAAGGTAAAAACAACAAATAAACCGACAACGACATTCGTGTTCATGCTTAAAGTAAATAACAACAGCGAAAATATGATAATTGGCTTTGGGGCACTAACTATCAATTCTATACTAATAATGAAAGCGAAACAATAAACTAAGATTAGGGTAGAATCAATACCGAGAATTCAGAGGAAAGATTGAGAACAAAGGCAGAATTCCAATGCTAAAATTGATATCCCAAACCCTAGTTACTCGGAAATAAACTAAAACTTAAAAATCAGTATTGTGATGTAAAACTTAGATAAAAACTTGATATCAAACTTGATGTTCTCTCACATTACGTTATATAGCAATCAACGCAACAACTTATTTCCTAAACCTAGACTTCACGGGCTTCAAGATTCACGGTCATCTAATTCTAAATCGAAATAGAAATCCGGTCGATCGATCGAAAAAGGTTGGTCGATCGATCGCTCCTCAAAGAAACAAGAGCTTCGGAACCCGAGCATTGGTCGATCGACCGACAAGGCTGGTCGATCGATCGTCGAGCTGCTACTTGACTTCTTTTAACTCGTGGACTTGTCTTTTGGGCCTTGGATTGCGCACTAAGCTCGTTCCTTAAGCAATTCCTTTACGTCATTTGCAATGCGCAGTCACTCGGGGACGGATTTGGCTTGATTTCCGTTGAATTCTTCACATTTCTGCAATAAAGTACAAAAACACGAAAGTAGAAGAAAATAGGGAAATATAGGCATATATTGCACATCTGAGCTCTGAAATGCGTGTGGAAAAGAGTGTGAAACATCGTATTTTAGACACGCATCAAATCTCCCCAAACCAAACCTTGCTTGTCCCCAAGCAAGAACTAGACTCGATCTAATGACCTAATGGAACGAGTTCAATCTCAGAGCGAAATGCAACAAGTAAAGCCTAAGCCAATTTAATGCACAACTAACAATCAATCAGGAATGTGAATCATGCAAACGAATTATAAAGTCGTTAAAAATATTCTTTGAACCGTTGACTATAGAGACTTATCAAATTGGACTCTCGCGGGTCGCTCAAATCACTCAAGTGAGCACAGGTGATATATATGTAAGATAGAAGGAATTAATTTGTAGAGACTCTCACCTAACTACGACCTATGAAAACATGCCAGCAATAAAATATGAAAGTGATCTCTACGACCGTACATACGCATTCCAACCAAACAGATGACCAATGACACATGCCGAGGTATATATGGGATATGTGAGGTATGGGTAAGAAGAGGCAAAACATTTCATGGTAAAGTGGGGGTACAGGTGATCAAGCTAGTACCAAAACGGAACCAAGTGGCAACATCCAACTTCTCGCTCAATATCAAACGAAACGGTGCTATAACAAGCACAAAACTCACAATCTCCAAACTATCAAATCAATAAAACTCTCCATAAGATATAAATGAAACATGGGAGGCAAAAACGCCAAAAGATAAGGATTAAATTATGCGAATTGACTTTTTCTTTTTCTCTTCGAACTTCAGTCGATCGACTATATTGGGCAGTCGATCGACTGCCTTGAACAGTACAAAACTCTTTTTTTTTTTTTTTTTTTTTTTTTTTTTTTTTAATCATTTTTTTTCATCTTTTTCATTTTTCTTTTCTTTTTATTTCTTTCTTTCCTTCTTTTCATCTTCCCAACTTCATCTCAAAAGAGCAATGGCTACCAAAAACGAGTAACAATCCCAAAAACCAGACTACTAGCTTGACAGAGGTAGGCTATATGTAGGATGTAGCAAATGGGACAAAAAAGGATATTTTTGGCAGTGTGGAGCTTATGGGCAAAATGAGAAAAGGAAACCTCTACCACATGTGTCGACAAACCACAGACCGAATGCATACAGGTATTAAGTAGATCAAATTCATATTCATGCAAATTAAGGAAACATGTCTCATAAGGAGTACTACTCACGTTCCTAGATAAACCGGTCATGAATGTCACCAGTTATAGGCTCTGAAACTCAGAAAAATGATGTAGCATGCCAATGATCTAAGTCAAGTCTAAAGTTCAGCAAATAAATCAACGAAAACTCGTAGATATGCATTTACGATTCTACTAATAACATGTTAATCTAGCCAGGCTTAGGCGAGACAGGTGCAAAAGCAAAATCATCATAGAAATACTACCGTTCCGACTCGACCTATATGCTAAAATAAACGTGCATTTTATGGAAATTTTCAAATTTTTTTTTTCAATTTTGAATTTTCTTGTATATATGAGAAATGAAAAAAACGATGCAAGGCAAACGATGCAAGGCAAGAAAGTAAACGTGAATGCAAGCAAATATGCGACGCAAAACCCTTCCCCAAACCAAATCGCACAATGTCCCCATTGTGCAAAATCATGTGATGAAGAAAAGAGAGGCGGGAATTTGCGAGAAAGTAAATAAGCAAGACACAAAGGAAAGATATGGAACTCACAAGACTTTAGGCGCAACAAAGGAAACCTCCCCAAACCAGCGAGAGCTAGGAGGTTTGATGAGCAGCAGTGCTACCAATAAGAGTGCCTGAAAGACAATCAAAACCACGCATAAGACCGAAGGAAACAATTTGGAAGGGTAAAATTGTGCACAATTGAGAAAATGGAAGAAATAAATAATTGTGACGGAAAATAAAGTGGAGTAGAAAACTCCCTTAAGTCCGCAAATCGACCAAACACAGCAGGGGAGAGGTCGTGAACAGGTACAACATCAGAAGTGGTCGATCGACCTATAGGGGTAGTCGATCGACCATGTGAACAGGATCAGAAGCTCCTGGAAAGCGCAACTCAGTCGATCGACCCTGATGGCCAGTCGATCGACTGGAAGTACTGCTGTACTTCTTATTTCTTCGTAATTTCTCAACGAGTAGAGCTAACAAGCCCTAAATACCTGCAAATGCACAATAGTACGCGCCCAAAATTGCGCAAAACCCAGAACGAAGTCTAAAGTACTTGAAAATCCTAAGCAAACAAAATAAAAGCGAAGTTTTCGCGCACACAAAAAGCAATAGGAAATAGTTCGAAAGCAAATAAAATGTTTGTAGAGCTTTTGATCAACTAGTAGTTGATCAGAAAAGGCCAGGGTATGGCCCACTTCGTCGGCTTTTGGCTACTAGAGGTAGCCTCAATGGTGCCTATCTTGTCAGTTGCACCCTTCTTAGCGTCGACAGTCGGAGAACTCAGCTGATCAGCTTCGTCATCTCCCCAATCAAGAACTCCCTCGGAATCGTCGGAGTCCAAATCAGCCCATCTCACCTTGGCTGGCTCATCCTCCACTTCCTCATCAGTCCCATAGCTTAAGCGTCCCAGGCCTCCTCTTTGAATGATCGGCTGCTTTACAGCTGGCGTAACTTGTAGTACTCCCTTCCCCAAACCAGCTCTTGCATTATCTAAAACAACAGATTCTTCCTCCATCTTGCTCCCAATCCGGGGCGGAGGGGTTAACACAGCAGTAGTAATAGGGATAGTCGATTCGGGAAGCACAAAGTACGATCTCTTTTCAGAGACCGTATTACAAGTGACGGGCCACATGGGATCCTTTTTCTTAGCCGGCTGGGCAAAGACAATAGAGTGCTTTCCCACTTTGAAAGTCAAGGTTCCTAGACCGACATCAATAACTGCACCAGCAGTGTGCAGAAATGGCCTACCCAAAATAATGGGAATATGGTCATCCTCAGGCATGTCAAGGACAACAAAGTCAACAGGAAGAAAACTTCCCTATCTGGACGGGTATGTCCTCTAGGACTCCTATAGGCTCGACCGCAGATCGGTCAGCCATCTGAACCGTCATCTCAGTTATTGCAAACCTGGTCAACTTAAGCTTCCTAGCTAGACTCAAGGGCATGACACTTATGCTAGCTCCTAAGTCACATAATGCCTTTTCGATAGAAAAGGTACCTATGCTACAAGGAACCGAAAAACCGCCGGGTCTTCTAACTTATGGGGCGCGAGTGTGAGACAAGTAGGAGCAAGACTCTTTAGTTAACGCAACAGTGTGAACATGTTCAAGCGATTTTTTCTTTGACAACAACTGTTTCATGAATTTAGTGTATCTTTGGCACTTGGTTAACTAACTCAAGGAAGGGGACTTGCACATTTAGACTACGGATAACTTTCTCAAACTTACTTTGAAAGATACTGTTCTTTGGTTGGCACGAGTCTCTCCGGATATGGGGCTGTAAGGAGTACCTTAGCCCTCTCCTCTAAGTCGCGTGTGCCGGTATCCTTGGACTTAGGCTGAAAGTCCGTCACCTTTTCTTTGTTGAAGCTAGACCCCTCCTCAAACCGTCTCAAATGAGAACCATTGACCGTCATCGGATCGAACCGGAGCGGGATCGACCCATTAGCACTCTGTGCCCCCAAAATTTTCGGGACGGTGGTTCCCCGAAACAAGTGGTCTCGTAGACTATTTGGCATTAAAGGACGAAACTCTTCAACATCAGCAGTGATATTGGTCGATCGACCAACCTCCTCAGTCGATCGACTGGGTTGCACGCGATTCGAAGCTCCCGGAACCCGTGTTTGATCGATCGACTAGGTACTTGATCGATCGATCGAAATGCCTGGTGACGTCTTTTTCTTTGATTTGTTCGTTGAAGCTTTCTCTTGACTTATTTCTGGCTCATCTTTCTCGACAGCATCCTCAACCATGGCAGGACCATCAAGGGTGGACCCGCTCCTCAAAGTGATGGCATTTAGGGTCTCCTTTTGTTCGGGTTGAGTGGGTAAGTGTCCGGGAGCTCGAGTGTTATTTTTGCTAGCCAATTGAGCTATTTGGCTCTCCAGTAGCTTCATCCCGGCCTCTCTTGCTTGGGACTCCTTTAGCAACAGATTCTTAAGCTCGGAAAATTCAGAATTCTGTGATTGTTGTTGCTGCGGCACATAAGGAGGTTTCGATATTCTTTGTTGCTTTTGATGAGGCGGCACATATGGTTGTTCTTCTGCTGCGGATGTTGGGTTGGATTTTGGACATTTTGACTCCTCCAACTCAAGTTTGGGTGGCTTGGCTCGTAGTAGGTGTTTGTCTGCCAATAGTGTTGAAAGGCAAAGACAAGATTCAAAAGGGCTAGGGCAATTTTTGAAACATGGCCCTCAACTCCACACCTTTCACGAGCACGAAAGGACCGTCCGACACAGCGTTGACTTGGTACATCCCACCCTTAAAGGCTCCTCCTAGCTCATACTTGTCAAATCTCGCGGTGAGAGCCTCAAGTGCAGCAACATAAGAGGATTCAGCAGCTCTTCTCTGGTTTCCCCTCGAATTCCCATACTCGGCCTTGTGGGTAGCTAGATCGTCAATGATCTTCCACCCCTTGGTTGCTCCCAAATTTTCAGCAAATCTCCCGTTGGTGCAAAGCATCCAAAATGGCCCTCGATCGTCGTACAACCCATTGTAGAAATGATTGCACAAACTCCACTTTTCGAACCCATGATGCGGTATGGTTCGCACTAACTTCTTGAATCGGACCCATGCCTCATGGAAATTCTCATCTGGCCCTTGTTTAAAGCCCGTGATTTGAGCTCTATTAGCGATCGTCCTTGAAGCAGAGAAGTACTTCTTGTAGAACGCCAATGCCAATGTATTCCAATCAGTGATCTCCAGAGCGGTCCGGTCCAAATCTCTATACCACTCCCTTGCAAGCATCACGAAGGAGAAGATGAACATGGTCTCTTTGATTTGATCCTGGGTCACGCCCGCTGGTGGGGGAATGGAGCAAAGAGAGTCAATAAAGGTCTCCATATGCCTTGCTGCATCTTCATTTGCAGCTCCCCCAAACTGATTTCTCTCGACCATGGTAATGTAAGCAGGCTTTGGTTCGAACTTCCTGGCATCTCCCGGTAGTTCGAACCCCTTATATAAGTTATCGGTGTCGGCTCGAATAACTAGCTATACTTGCTTCCTCGGCCATGACTGGGATTTTCGGAGAAGTAACTGTCTCTTTGAAGAAGTGGAAACAGTGAAGATCGTGGGTCTTCTTGAACAGATCGTTCTCGTGATAGCTTGACAGAGTACTCGGCTCTTCCCTCTTCGGTAATACTCTTTGTGTTCGCCTCAACTCGCGCAAGGATCTCTCAAGCTCTGGGTTCAACGGTACTAATTCCCCACCCCGTGACTGCGCATAACATGAAACTACAAAAAGAATATAAGAAAAGTTTAAGGAACGGATGTCCCTTAAACTAAGCAAGACCAAAAAAATAAAACAACTAAAATTAGGACTATTGCCTCCCCGGCAACGGCACCAAAATTTGATACCCGTCGTTGTGAGTACCAAAGATAAAATTTATAATTTCCTATTAAGACTAACCTAGGCTAGTGGTAACAAGGTCGAACCACAAGGAGGCGGTTGTAAATTCTAGTTGTTTTATGATCATCAAAGGTAACAATTATGGGGTTGGTTTGAATTGGTCTAAGACTAAAAGCAAACAAAGATAATAAACTAAAAATACGAATTTAATGAGATAAAAGAAAGGCACTAGGATGGTCGGGTCATTATAGCCGGCAACAGCAAACTAAGTCGGTCGAATCAAACTTAGGTAAGGCGGGAAACAAAGAGGTCCTCTCGGTCCGCTCTTTAACAAATAACATCTCTCGATCTCGCTATAGGTCCCTAATGTCACTAATTCTAACTTTCGTCCTGAAAAGCGACTAATGGTCTAAACTATACCTATCTTTCGATCTTAGCACAGTCTAGTCGATTTAATTGATGGTCAAATAACTTTCCCTATCTTTCGATCTAATGGGTCAGTCACGAAATAGGTATCTAACTGGTCGCATGCATTCAACTCGTCAAATACAAGATTAAATTCAATTAAAACGAGTAAAACCCTACGAGGTCAGTCGATCGACTGGCAATGTCAGTCGATCGACCAACACGCGAGACAGATCTCCCTAATTTAATGCCGCCTATGCCATAATTCGCCTACATCCTAGCACTAAAGATTTAGCTACTCATGGTGAAGGTAAAAACAACAAATAAACTGACAACGATTACTGTGTTCATGCTTAAAGTAAATAACAACAGCGAAAATATGATAATTGGCTTTGGGGCACTAACTATCAATTCTATACTAATAATGAAAGCGAAACAATAAACTAAGATTAGGGTAGAATCAATACCGAGAATTCAGAGGAAAGATTAAGAACAAAGGCAGAATTCCAATGCTAAAATCGATATCCCAAACCCTAGTTACTCGGAAATAAACTAAAACTTAAAGTACTGTATTGTGATGTAAAACTTAGATAAAAACTTGATATCAAACTTGATGTTCTCTGTTACGTTATATAGCAATCAACGCAACAACTTATTTCCTAAACCTAGACTTCACGGGCTTCAAGATTCACGGTCATCTAATTCTCGTCTGAAATAGAAATCCGGTCGATCGATGAAAAGGTGGTCGATCGATCGCTCCTCAAAGAAACAAAAGAGCTTCGGAACCCGAGCATTGGTCGATCGACCGACAAGGCTGGTCGATCGATCGTCTCGAGCCGCTACTTGAATTCTTTTAACTCGTGGACTTGTCTTTTGGGCCTTGGATTGCGCACCAAGCTCGTTCCTTAAGCAATTCCTTTACGTCATTTGCAATGCAGGTCACTCGGGGACGGATTTGGCTTGATTTCCCGTTGAATTCTTCACATTTCTGCAATAAAGTACAAAAACACGAAAGTAGAAGAAAATAGGGAAATATAGGCATATATTGCACATCTGAGCTCTGAAATGCGTGTGGAAAAGAGTGTGAAACATCGTATTTTAGACACGCATCAGTTCTTAAATTGATCGTTTGTTTCCTAGTTTAGTTCTTGCAAATGCTTAGAGTAAATAATAAACTAAATGATACGACTACAAGAACAAGTAAATGAAATAGGCGATTACTAAAGCGAATAAAATGGCAATTAAGGAGACTAGGGTGTCGGGTTCACTTGTGTAGACAAAGGTTTAAGTAATGACATAGATTAACAAGTAATTAAGGCAAATTCAAAGGCAAATCCCCACTCCTCGATGTGAGCCTAACCCAAGGTTAAGAGTAATCGAACTCTCACTCTAATTACCCAAGACCCACTCTCGGCGGCGTAAAAATGCCTTCGACCGTCACTTGTGGTGTGGACATGGCCCACCTGCGTATGCCCAGCCGATCTGTGGACAATGGCAGCGGTCTTTTGAAAGCCACGCTCGGCGGCGTAAAAATGCCTTCGACCGGATCGTTTTTTAGATCGGTCGGTTTCGTCTCGTTAAGGGTCTCGAAATGATTAGAGATGTTCGGAGTCGCCACCAAGCATTTGTGGGATGCCTGGAACTCGTTCGAAATCCACTTCATACCTCGGTCAAATCGAAGCACAAAGCAGCGTTTGACATAGGTACTAAAGATAAGGAAATCGTCCCTCTTTAGCATCCTATCTCTAGAATGACTCTCGTAGGCCCTAGATAAGGTCGTCCACTATCCAAAGTTTCTGAGTAAGAGGTGAAGGTACGTATTGGGAAGCCCTTTAATCAGACACCCAATCCCGCCCGCGTTAGCGGCATCTACTGATCGATCTTGGTTGGTTGAATGCAAAAGTTGATAAAACGGTTTAAATGCATGAATGCACATCCAATAATTTAAACCTAACATGTGAGAGCTTTATAAGTCGGTTGATTTAATCCAAGTATCAAGTATAAGATGTCGAGTTGTATTAATGATTGATTTGCATACAAGACGGAAATTAAACATCCATTTACCATATTAGGTTTAGGGTGCAAAACAAGATCCATTTGTCTTAGTAAGGCATTTTGCAAATATGATTTTGAATTATAAAATAGTCATCTGATCCGTCCTATATCCGGGCTAACCGGAGTCGGGATCGTCCTAGACTAATGCTGGAAGGGAACAGGCCCTGTACCAGACGGCTATATGAGGCGCGAGCCAGTCGGCGGTGTAAGGGGCCTCTTCCTGGTTTTGAAAATGAGAAATGGAGGGCCTGTTTAGGCGTGGGTTAGCCCACAGTTTATGTACCGTGTTCTGACCTTTTAGAAAACGTTATAAAACGTATTGAAAATGGGCGTTTGAACCCGGTTTGACTTGAAGGGGTCGTTTAGACCGCTTTTGTTGATTTGAAGAACTAAACTCGAATAATCATCATTATTTTTGATAATATTCGGTGTCGGGTTCGATTTGACAAACTTGACATGAATAGTTTTGAAAGTAATTATGGACTAATTGTTTTAAGTCCATTTGAATGTTATTAGTCGATACTCATCATCGTACCCGGGTTAAAATCCGGCATGGTATGTAGAACCAAGGATGACTTTGTGTTGGGGACTAATATGCTTGTTTGAAAATGTAAAAAAATGAAATGAAAGGTTTTAAAACACCTTTTAAATGTCATTAACCAAATATTGTCACCGAAACACGGATTTAACCGTCATGGTATGAGGAACCAAGGGTGAAAAATGTTTTATGGTTAAAACAAATGAAATAAAATGAAAAGGGTTCGAAAGTATTTGGAATGGTGAAAACCGATTACAAATATGAAAATGAATTAAAGGGAAATGACGAGAACAAACACGGTTGATCTCTGGTCTGAACACCCCATTTAGGCGCGGGCAAGTTGGCGATCTAAGGGGCTTCTGCCTCAGACCAAAAATCAGTTTTGGCTCATTTATTCCATGTTTTGGTTCATGTTATGCACGTTTTAGCATGTTATAGTCATGAAACAAATGAAAACATAATAAAAGAGGATTTTTACACCCTCATACTTACATGTTTGGTTATGGCGAGTGACCGACGTAAGTGTAACAACTCGTTTGATCAGAAAAAACTCAGTTTAAAACCGTTTTGGTAAGTAAGAAGAGTGGTTGTGTGAGTTTTGAGCGACGTGGCCACTTGGGCTGCTCAAAGAGGCGCGAGCCACGTCGCGGTTCTTCGAGTTGTGTTGTCACTTTCACAACAAACGCAATCATGATTTATTCTATCCTAGGTTTTGTAGTCACATGTTTGGTACTTGACCAACATTAATCCGGGAAAAATTAAGGTAGAAGGTTTGAAATGTTTCTTTTTTGGTGGTTGACTCGGTTTGACTCGTTGTTGGAGTCGGGATTTGAATTTTGAGTCGGTTTTTGGTCCGGTGTCGGTTTTGACTCTAGTTAGTGTCATTGCGACCCCGTCGTCGTGCATTAAACACTCCAGGTATTTTTGAAATGTTTTAAAATGTTTTATTTTCGAAATCGTTTTAAGTTTTCCGACGTAAAGTTATACACAAACTGTCGATCAAACGCCGCGATTCCAAAACATGTTATAGTCCGATAATCATCGGGTGTTTGTTGGAGTCTCAGCAGATACTGGGTATCTACAGAGCCCCCACTTTCACTGAGGCTTGGACAGGGCGAAAGTCAAAGTAGAGCCCCCAGTTCAATCGAAGATTACAACCTGGAGACCCAAGAGACGTCGAGCCGGCTCGAAAGGATTCGGGCCAAGGACCTGCCGTCGGGAAGGGCGACGCCAAGGCGACTCGAGAGTACGAGTCAAGGACCTGTCGTCGGGAACAGTTTAGAGTCTGTCGACTGTCCGTGCGGGTCGTTTAAAGTCCGTTAGACTACTCACAAAGGCTCGCCAGCTATAGGAAGGAGTCATACCTCAGGCATCTTCGGATATGTCCTTGCACATTTGCGGATAAAGGCTCGCCAGCTGTGACAAGGAAATGTACCCGAGGCATCTTCGGGATCTGTCCTTGAATGTTGGCGGACAAAGGCTCGCCAGCCGTGGTAAAGAAATGTACCCGATGCATCTTTGGGATCTGTCCTTGAAAGGTTGCGGACAAAGGCTCGCCAGCCATGACAAGGAAATGTACCCGAGGCATCTTCGGGATCTGTCCTTGAAAGGTTGCGGACAAAGGCTCACCAGCTGTGGTAAGGAAATGTACCCGAGGCATCTTCGGGATCTGTCCTTGAAAGGTTGCGGACAAAGGCTCGCCTTGAAGGTGAATATCCGTATACTACCCTTTAATTGTAGGATTATAACGCAAAATTTATATGTAGTTTATAGTCATAAAACGAAAAACATAAAGAAACGATAAAGATATAGAAATAACCTTCGGTCCTAGTGCAAAAGGCAATGAGAGATCAAGTTAGATCTCCTCCTAATCGTTGCACCCAAGATGTCCGAGTAATGCCCTTGTGCTAGAGAGAATCCCCTAATTGCCTTGCAATATCGAGGGGATAGTTTTTGTGAGTTGTGTTAGATGTGAGATCCGAATTCTAGGAGGCACAATTCCCAAAACCCTAATTTTGATTAGCAAATGATCAATTAGGTTAGACAAGAGGAGAAGCTCTCCTTTTGTCTTTGGATGGCTCGGCCAAACCGAGTGAGGGGGAGCCTCTTGGGCTTTTTCATTTCCTCTTCACTTAAACTCGTGGTCCGGTCCATGACTCGCTAAGTGTATACGACGCGGTCTCGATTATAAATGTTATCGGTTATCGGAAATTAAGGCATCAACTAATAATACGGGTTAGTTGAATTATTAATACATGTCCGACAAAAAAATATTGTATAATTATATTCAATATACATTTAATTAAATATAAAACGCTTATATTTAATTTTACGAATTAATTGGTTAATTCGCTTTTAGCCCATGATATTTAATCCGTATTAAATATAATATCTCAACATCACATTTTGACTAATTATTAGTCAAATAACTCGAACTAACTGGTTAGTCAAATTTGGCATCTACCTGACTGTATTTTCATACCGTCACATCACTCAAAACGTATCCTATAGGTGTGACTTTTAGGGACCAGTTGATCACCGCCATCCGTATGACAATAACGTCAAACTTATCTAGCAAGCCAACCGTTATTGATAAACGTGGATCAACCGATAATAATACCAAAAGTATGCCCTTTGATCCTTTTAGAGGTTTATAAGTCCTTGCACTAATTGTTAAGGACACCAACCCCAACAAGCTCCCACTTGTCCGTACAAGTGTATGTGCAATGACGTTATCCGCACTAACCGGAGGACACAAGCTCCAACAAACTCCCACTTGTCCGTACAAGTGTATGTGCGATAACCGATTCTCATATTCATTTAAAATTTCTCCCACTCAATGTAAAACAATTTGCGGATCCGGATCCACAAAGGTCGTATTTTACAATCGATCTGGATCAAGAGTGGTTTCCCAGACTAGAGAGTAACTTAACCGATAAAACGAATCCGTATCCGAGCATGGCCATGCATTTCGATTCTGACTCCTCGAGTGGCCCCGAGAAATATCGAGTACCGATAAAGGCTGAATATTTCCTTCAACTCGAACTCCTTCCGATCTAAGCACAACATGAAATGACCCAAAAACAATCTACTTGGTCCCCTGTTACGGATGACCGTGAGAAAGAAACCAAAGTCACCCAAAATCTGCCTTAGTCTCAAGAGACAGTCGATAGTCAAAAGAATCGACTCTAAGGATCACCATGGAGGTCCTATCCACGACCGGGCACCGAATGTTATAAAACATTTAGGACTCCACGTCGATGTCACAAGTGTGTCCTACGAAATATCCGTATAAATCGCCTCGTGATTGGTGTCAACTTTGTTGACTTATGGCTAGTTGAACCCACCATCAACCAACGTCACAAAATAATTGCCAGAGTTATCAGCTCATGTGGGCAATTAAGGACTGTAAAATATAATGTTTGTTCAGTTCACTTTGTGGTGTTCAAAATTTGTCGTACAAATCCACATGAAAAACAATATATATATAAAAATATCAAAACGATGATGTTGTATTGAGTACAAAAGCGAATGAATCTAATCCATAAAAGAGTACTACAACTTAGGAACACGTTTAATTCCCATGGAATTAACGTGCCCTTCATGCTTATCTTGTCGTAATGCTTTAGTGAGAGGATCTTCTATGTTATCATCTGTAGCAATCTTTTCTATCACTACTGCCTTTTGCTCCACGTAATCCCGGATTAGATGAGCTTTCCGTTGTACATGTCTAGACTTGTTGCTAGACTTTGGCTCCTTAGCTTGGAAGATGGCACCACTATTGTCGCAATAGATGGTGATCGGGTCATTCGAACTAGGCACTACAGATAGCCCATGTAAGAATTGACGCATCCATATCGCTTCCTTTGTAGCTTCAGACGCGGCATAGTACTCGGACTCAGTCGTAGAATCTCTGTAAATCTGTTTCGAACTCTTCCAGTGATCTGCAGCGCCATTAAGAGTAAAAACGAATCCGGATCGAGATTTCGAGTCATCACGATCCGTTTGGAAGCTAGCATCTGCACAGAAGGTTGCGCATAGCTTTTGAGAGCCTCCATAAGTCAATGCCCAATCTTTAGTCCTCCGTAGGTACTTAAGAATGTTCTTGATGACTAACCAATGTGATTCACCGGATCTTTGTTGGAATCGACTTGTCATACTCAATGCATATGCCACGTCCGGACGTGTGCATATCATGGCATACATGATTGATCCTATTGCGGAAGCATAAGGAATCCGTGTCATGCGCTCTTTCTCTTCCGGTGTCTCTGGTGCCTGAGACTTGCTCAAATGCACCCCTGGAGCCATAGGAAGGAACCCCTTCTTGGAGTTAGTCATGCTGAATCTCTCCAGGACTTTGTCTATGTAAGACTCGATCGAGAGATAGCATCCGTCGTGACCTATCTCGATAGATACGGATGCCTAGAATTCTTTGTGCCTCTCCCAGATCTTTCATCTGGAAATGGGTTTTCAACCATACTTTCACCGAAGTTAAGAGAGGTATGTCATTCCCAATCAGGAGTATGTCGTCAACATACAATATTAGGAAGACAATCTTGCTCCCACTCGACTTGATATATAGACATGGTTCCTCGACCGATCGAGTAAATCCATTTTCTTTTATCACTTGGTCGAAGCGATGATTCCAACTCCTTGATGCTTGCTTAAGTCCATAAATGGAACGCTTAAGCTTGCACACTTTCTTAGGATGTGCTGGATCAATGAAACCTTCGGGTTGTACCATGTACAACTCTTCCTCCAAAAAGCCGTTTAAGAAGGCGGTTTTCACGTCCATTTGCCAAATTTCATAGTCATGAAAAGCGGCAATCGCTAAGATAATCCGAATGGAACGCAGCATGACTACGGGTGCAAAAATCTCATCGTAGTGCAAACCTGGCACTTGGGTGAAACCTTTAGCAACTAGTCGTGCTTTGTAGATATCTTGTTGACCTTCCACAGAATGTTTTATCTTGTAAAGCCATTTGCATTGAAGGGGACGAACCTTAGCAGGTAAGTCAACTAGATCCCACACGTTGTTCTCATACATGGAGTCCATCTCGGATTGCATGGCCTCAAGCCATAGCTTTGAGTCAAGAACTAGTCATAGCACCTTTATAGGTTGCGGGTTCACTACTCGTTAAGAGTAGAACGTCGTCTATATCATGTTCCTCGACCATACCAATGTATCATGCTGGAGGAATAGAGACTCTTCCCGACCTCCTAGGTTCCTCAGGAATATTCACCGCAGCCGGGATTGAAGGAATAGGTTCCTCCAATGGTTGCTCGGTGTTTGGTTCTGGAATCTCCGACAGTTCGAAGGTTCTATCACTCTTTGCATTCTCGAGAAATTCCTTCTCTAAGAATGTCGCACTAGCCGCAACAAAAACACGTTGTTCGGTTGGCGAATAGAAGTAATGACCACGTGTTCCTTTAGGATAACCTATAAAGTATGTCTTGACCGATCGCGGGCCGAGCTTATCTTCAGGTCTCCACTTGACATAAGCCTCGCAGCCCCAAACCCGTATAAAGGACAAGTTAGGGACCGTTCCCTTCCATAGTTCATATGGAGTCTTGTCAATGACTTTAGACGGACTTCGGTTAAGTATTAGAGCGGTGACAAAAGAGCATAACCCCATAATGAATCGAGTAAAACCGTGTGACTCATCATGGATCGAACCATATCAAGTAGTGTTCGATTTCTCCGTTCGGACACACCATTCAAATGAGGTGTTCCAGGTGGAGTTAACTCGTAGGGCGATCCACGGTCTTTAAGGTGTTGATCAAACTCGTGAGAAAGATACTCGCCACCACGATCCGAACGTAGTGTTTTTATCTTTCTACCAAGTAGGTTCTGAACCCTATTTTGGTATTCTTTGAATTTCTCAAAGGATTCACTTTTGTGCTTCATTAAGTAGACATAGCCATATCTACTTAAATCATCCGTGAAAGTGATGAAATACCTATAGCCTTCTCGTGCGGTGATTGACATAGGACCACATACATCCGTGTGTATGAGCCCTAATAGGTCAGCATCGCGCATTCCAACACCTTTGAAGGAAATACGAGTCATCTTACCGATGAGACATGATTCACACGTGCCAAATGATTGAAAATCAAAGGCCGAGATAGCTCCATGTTTAATGAGTTGTTTTACGCGTTTCTCATTTATGTGTCCCATACGGCAATGCCATAGATACGTTTGATCTTTGTCACCAACCTTTAACTTTTTATTCATTACGTGTAATATTTCGGTGGTCGGATCTAAAACATAAATTCCATTCATGGAGACCGCCTTGCCATAAATCATATTGTGTAAAGAGAAAATGCAAGTATTATTCTCAATTACAAATGAAAAACCAAGTTTGTCAAGTGCAGAAACTGAAATAATGTTTTTCGAAAGACTGGGTACATAATAGCAATCATATAATGATAACTCAAATCCGCTAGGAAGCTGGATCACATATGTTCCCCTCGAGACGGCAGCCACTCTTGCTCCATTCCCGACACGCAGGTCAACCTCACCCTTTACGAGAGGCTTGAGATTTCGGAGGCCCTGCACATGATTACACAGATGAGAACCACAACCAGGATCAAGTACCCAAGTTCCGTAACTTGCGTGGTTAATCTCAATCATATGAATAAAAGTAGAAGGAGAAGACATACCAACAGTTTAACGCGACCGCTTTTATGTCCTCATGATAAACAGGACATGTACGCCTCCAATGCCCAGTCTTGTGGCAATGATGGCATTCCATGTTTTCGGTCTTGCTCTTTGTCGCGCCTGATGAGTTACTTGCCTCACCAGGCCCACTCTTACCTGATCCCGACTTCTTAAACTTCGGTTTGCCTACTGCTAGGCCTGGCTGAACTTTGCCCTTACCCTTGCCCTTGTTTGACACAACGAGAACATCCTGTTTCATGCTCCCACTGAACTTCATGTCCTTCTCGGTCTGTACGAGGAGGGAGTGCAGTTCATGGGGAGTTTTCTTCAAATCATTCATATAGTAATTCGCTCTAAATTGCGAATAACCATCGTGGAGTGAGTGAAGTATGCGGTCAATAACAATGTTCTCGCTGATCTTACAATCAAAGGTCTCGACTTCTCGACATTCTCAATCTTTGAGAATGTGTGGGCTAACTGGTTGGCCCTTTCTCGAGTCTCGCATCAAAGAAGCGAGTGGTAAGCTCATAGGTCACGATTCTCGGTGCTTTTGAGAATTCCCTAGTGAGTGTAGTGAAAATCTTGTTTGCACTTTGAGCTATGAAGCGTTTCTGCAAATTGGATTCCATTGCAAAAATAAGTACGTTCTTTACCGCACCCGCTTCCATGGCGAAATCGTTATACTTGTCGATTTCGTTAATTTCAGCCGTGGGGCCTGGGTTTGGTGGGATGGGCTCAATCAGATATTTGAGCTTCCCATCAGTAATGGCAACATTCCGTAATGCCGCCTCCCGATCCGTGAAGTTTGATCCATCATTCTTGATCGAGTAGATCGATTCATCCGATCCATGAAGATCCGAAGCCAGGACTCACGGTCCAATGTGACACTTGGCATTGGGTCGTCCTCACGGCCAGCCATTATGTTATTAGCAGTTTAAATGTTCGTGTTCTACACTGAAAAAGGAAGAAAAACAAAACGAAATAAGCAACTCATCGAGGTGATTTAAGTCTATTTAAATTCATTTTAACGTGTAGACTCAATGCACTTGCATAATTGATCTCCCTCAAGAATGATACAAGTGATCCCAAGACTCAATTTCGGTAAATTGATAAGCCAATTGTTTAGCTAATTCTTCCGGAAGAACTCTTGGTCGATAGATTTCAGTAAATCCTATCTATAGTCCACCATAGTCACAGGATCGTACGAGTGAGCATAGTGTTGAGATAAAATAGGTCAATCGGTTCCAACTTACCCGACGTAGAAGGGGTCATATTATGCCTACCGACGAAGAAGGACTCATTGGAGTTTGACCTATAAAGACCGTTCTCAATTTTTGTTTATACGAGGAAGATCCCATCAACTAAATTATAATTCATATTAAGTGAACGAATAACTAGCGTTTGCGTGAATGAATTAATTTGGGTGATGGCTTATAATCGTGTGACATGCGAATGTCAAAGAAAACTAACTCGTGACCTCTATATGTGTCAGTTTTCATGCAATTATTAGGTGGTTTGGTTTTTAGGCGGAATATGATGCATACTATCGTTACAATAAAATAAATAAATGAATGCAATACGTAAATAAAAATTTCCTAGTGTGGCCTATCCTAGTAAAAAGAACAAAATACAACTTTGGAATCCACCGTTGGACCCGAAAAGCTTGTCTTGATGTTCCATCTTTATCCAAGTAGCGGGAGTGAGCATCCGGTCTCCATCTTTAGTCTTCTCAAGAATTACAATTTAAAATTTACAAATATAAACCTATTTACATTCTAAATAAAAACTGTAATTAAAAGAAATAAAATGGAGATACGAGATCTCAAAATACAACCAAGACCGTGTTCCATCATTACGGTAACACGTTCTACTAAGGCCACACTAAGTTACAACCGTTTGCAAAATAATTAAATACGTAATTGAAAGGCATTCAAAACATTCAAAATATAAACAAGAACGATAAATTAAAATGCATCAACTAAAAATTAAATTTATTCGTGACATAATTCCGTAATTATGTTAAATTTTTATCCAAACCACCAAAGATAATTAAAATTATGTGACAAAACCGCTTCATCAACTTAATTTTAATTCGATATAATCCGTTACTTTAAATCGTTTTAAAGTAACTTTAGTTTACGTGGGTGAACCGTTTCACTAACAAGCGAGAGCATAAAAACGTTTTATGCATAAAATGGCCGAATAAAAAAACGAAATTTTTTTTTTTTTTTTTTTTTCTTCTGTACTGCTGTACGTGAACAGTACCAAGGGCCAAAAAAAAAATTTTTTTTTTTTTTTTTTTTTATAAATTCGGCTGAAATGCCGAGAGCTTTAAAAGCCAAAAAAAAAAAATTTAACACGGCTCAAAACGTGAGCAATGAAAGATCAAAACAAAACGGTTTGATAAAACACAATTGCAATTTTAATCTAATCCGTATAGAAATCAAATTACAATTGTTAATCTTCAACATATTGCAATAATTATCGGTTAAAATTACAACATGTGAAGAAAGATTGAAAACATGAGATCGAATGACCTAAAAATCGTGTGGCACGCATAACGATGCAAAAAAAACAGAAAACAGGCCGAGTAAGATGGAGGCCACACGGTTTTCAAAAAAAAATTTGCCACACAAAATTTTATGCAATCATTTTGATCGATCTTTGACAAATTGCAATGAATATCGATTACAATACAATATGCAAAGATCGAAAATGAACACAAAACAAAAGACAAACATTACCGTGTAAACTTGACACGGATCACAAGGAACAAAACAAAAAAAAAAACGCAGCAAAAAAAAAATTTCTGCCGAGTTAAAAAAATGAGCCGTGACATTTTTTTTTAACCAAAATTCATCGTTTCAACAATCGTTTGATGAAAAACACATATAAAAATTTACGTGGCCTCGCTCTGATACCACTTGAAGGTGAATATCCGTATACTACCCTTTAATTGTAGGATTATAACGCAAAATTTATATGTAGTTTATAGTCATAAAACGAAAAACATAAAGAAACGATAAAGATATAGAAATAACCTTCGGTCCTAGTGCAAAAGGCAATGAGAGATCAAGTTAGATCTCCTCCTAATCATTGCACCCAAGATGTCCGAGTAATGCCCTTGTGCTAGAGAGAATCCCCTAATTGCCTTGCAATATCGAGGGATAGTTTTTGTGAGTTGTGTTGGATGTGAGATCCGAATTCTAGGAGGCACAATTCCCAAAACCCTAATTTTGATTAGCAAATGATCAATTAGGTTAGACAAGAGGAGAAGCTCTCCTTTTGTCTTTGGATGGCTCGGCCAAACCGAGTGAGGGGGAGCCTCTTGGGCTTTTTCATTTCCTCTTCACTTAAACTCGTGGTCCGGTCCATGACTCGCTAAGTGTATACGACGCGGTCTGATTATAAACTGTTATCGGTTATCGGAAATTAAGGCATCAACTAATAATACGGGTTAGTTGAATTATTAATACATGTCCGACAAAACAGTATTGTATAATTATATTCAATATACATTTAATTAAATATAAAACGCTTATATTTAATTTTACGAATTAACTGGTTAATTCGCCTTTAGCCCATGATATTTAATCCGTATTAAATATAATATCTCAACATCACATTTTGACTAATTATTAGTCAAATAACTCAGACTAACTGGTTAGTCAAATTTGGCATCTACATGACTGTATTTTCATACCGTCACATCACTCAAAACGTATCCTATAGGTGTGACTTTTAGGGACCAGTTGATCACCGCCATCTGTATGACAATAACGTCAAACTTATCTAGCAAGCCAACCGTTATTGATAAACGTGGATCAACTGATAATAATACCAAAAGTATGCCCTTTGATCCTTTTAGAGATTTATAAGTCCTTGCACTAACTGTTAAGGACACCAACCCCAACACGCCAACCATGACAAGGAAATGTACCCGAGGCATCTTCGGGATCTGTCCTTGGAAGGTTGCGGACAAAGGCTCGCCAGCCATGAGGCGGTCGATTAATGGACCATGAGAATAGCCTCGTCAAATGGGCTTGTTTGAACGTAGAGAACTCATGATGCCGCCGTGGATACAGTGAATTTGGTTTTTCACTATCACTGCTTTTGAAATGGGCGGGTTCCAAGAAGAAGCCCCCTGCTGGTAGTGAAAGGAATAGTGAATTTGGAATTTTCACCATTCGTCGTTCTTCTTTGAATTTGAAGTGGCGGTTTCGATCGCCGTTTGTTTGGATTTTGAAGGAAATAGCAAATTTTAAACCTGCTATTACATTTGAAGTGACGGTTTATATGCCGCCGTTGACATTTGATGGAAATAGTGAATTCGGAATCTTCACTATTGATTGAAGTGACGGTTTATGTGCCGCCGTTGACATTTGATGGAAATAGTGAATTTGGAATCTTCACTATTGATTGAAGTGACGGTTTATGTGCCGCCGTTTTTTGAAAATTTGAAGAAATAGCGAATTTTGAATTTTCACTATTAATTTTGAAATCGAAGGAAAACGGTGAATTTGATTTCACCATTATTTTTGAAATTGGCGGTTTTGATCGCCGTTTGCTTGAAATTTTTGAAAATAGCGAATTTAAATTTTCACTATTTGTTTTTTTTTTGCCTTTGAAGGAATGACGATTTTCAATATCGTCAATGAAAATCCGAATTTTGTTATGTGGAAATTGGGCAAAGCCCAAAATCCGCTAAAAGAGTTAGGGACCACTGATTGAGGCGCTAGCCACCTGGCGAACCAAAGGGGCTTCCCTTTTTCTGTAAAAGACACGAGTTCAGGCTGCATCCCATTCCCATTTCGTCTCCTTCATTTTTCGACACAACAAGCCAAATTCGCCATTGTTGGACCTTCTAGCTCGCTTGAATTCTTGCCCTCATCAACAATGTCATCTCAAGGTATGTATTACCTCTTGAATCCATTTAAATTTGTTGATCTTTAGCTTGATTGAATTAGGGCGAATTTTACCCTAGAAAATCGAATTGGGCGTTTTTGATTGAGCCCATTTCGAGTGAAATTGATGCTTGCAGTAGGTTAGAAACCTGTTTAGGAGTATAGGGATGCTTTTAGTTTGCATTTTGGTCCCTGTTCCGCTCCCAATGCTCGAAAAACGTGAGTGAGGTGAGAAATCGTCTCATTTCGCAATGCCAAGTTTATTTGCTTGGGTAGTGGGTCCCACTAGGTTGCATTGTAGTTGGGAAAACCCCGTATTCGCCATTTATGGACCTTCGTTGGATATTGTGCGCAAAATTGGATTTTTGCCTTTTGTGACGGTCTTATGTCTGACAAAATAAGCGTCTGTTTGGGCTTGAATTGAGTCAGTTTGCCTTGAAATGGACCTTATTGGTAATTTAGGTCACCTTGAGGCGTCATAAAATCACGTTTGCCTTTTTGCGGTCGTTTTTGAATTTTTGACCTGTTTGGGCTCAAATTAGCGTATGAATTGCCTTTTTGAGCCGTAGAAAAATACCCCAATGTGCCGGGAATGTATTTTGGTTTGTAGGTGGACCTTGTATTGATCTTGAAATGCCGTTTTTTTGTTTTTGACTCGTCTTTTGCTTGAAAAGAGGGGCGGGTCGTTTTTGTTGTGACTGGTTTTGTTTGGTTGGATTTTGGGCGGGATTGCCTTTGTTTTGCATTGCAGGTTGGGTTTTTTGGATTTATCCATTTCATGCCGTCGTAATGCCGAAATTTCGGCTGACGTTTTTCTGCTTGTTGTGTTTTTTTTTTTATTACAGGATATCGTTTGGGACCTATGGGGTCTGCCGTTGAGGCTTTGGAGGAGGAAGTCAATCCTGGAGGGGGAGTGACGACTGTTTTTTGTTACAGGCTTGGTTGTGTTTCTGCCTGGCGGTCTTTGTCCGGCCAATGATCGGGTATCGATCGTTGGTCGTTGCCTGCGGAGGTCCGGACGTCCGATGAGTGGGGTTCAGTACGAGTGTGTTATCCCACGTTGTTGCTTTTGGTCGCTGTTAAATTCAGCTGAGTGGGGTTCAACATCGGGGTAGTATCCGTTGTCCTGATCCCTTTTCATCCTCGAATTTTGACGATTGTAGGCCAACGTCGGGGTAGCGCGCTGAGCTACGAGCCTCGATCATCGCGTCGTCCAAAACCTGCCAGGCACCATTTGTCTTTTTGTCGTGGAGCAGGAACAAGGTATTACCGTCATGGTAACCACCTCTGCTTCCAATGCTGCTCCTCTGTCTCCTGTGTTGCTCCCTTTCTTTTCTGTTTGAGAGGATAGAGAGTGCTTAGTTCGGTAGGTGGCAGATAGCCCCCCAGTTCGTTGTCTTAGGCCAGTGTCTGTATGATAGACGGTTGTCTTAGGCCAGTGTCTGTATGATAGATGTCCGTACTGGATCTTGTTTGTACGGTCAGTTGCTCGTATCAAACGCGTGTCGATGTATTTTGCGTGAGGCGGTTTGTATATATGCGTTTTTGGATTGTAGCTCATTTTGTGATTTTTGGCTTTTTTGTGTTGTGTTTCGGAGGAGCGCTGTCGGCTGTCGATTCTCCTTTTCCTTCGCACTAGTTCATGCATCGTTAGTGTAGAAAAACAAGCAACAAATAGCATATATACACAAATGCAAACACGTAGAAGTGTTTGATTGAAAACACGTAAAGCATTTAATCGAAAACCAAAATTAACCAAGATGACTTGAAGTTAAAATTGAAATTTTGAAAAGAATTTTGAAAATTCCGTGACAAATCGTCATGTTCGGAATTCAAAAGGAATTGATTTGAAAATTTGAGCAATTAACTCGTGACGTGAATTAAATTGCATCGAAATTATTGAAATTGACTCGAAAAAATCAAACTCAAACCGTCAGGAAAGAATTTTTTAGAAAAGGATTTTTGCGAGTATATTTGATTTTTGATGTCAAGACTCGAGTTTGTGAGTGCCTGAATTTTTAAGGAAAATTGATGTTGTGTTATCGATTTCCGATTTTGATTTTTGATGGAAATTTGCGAATAAGCGAAAAAATTTCGGAATTTCGACTGACATAGAAACGATCCATCGCGGATCTGGGCGACTAGCCCTTCCCCCCTTAAAAAAAGAAAGAAAGATCCGTATGTTTAAAGCTGCGTCATGAAAACCGTGTCGGATTTCGTAAAACGCGAAAACAAGGAAATGTGAGTGTGAGGAAACACAAAACATCCTGAATCATCCCGAAGAGGCGCGAGCTTCCCGGCGGGAGGTTTGAGGTGTCAGGAGAAAGCACAAGTTGAAAGAGACAAGTCAACAGCGGGAATCCTGGGAAGGCCTAAAGAGGCGCGAGCAGCCTGGCGATGGAAGCCGGCTCTCCCCTTTTTCTGAAAAATGCGCTGATCATTGTGTATAAATAAGGACGTTTGCGCTTCATTGTTTCATCATCCGAAACACAAAAACATCTCTATAAAACCTCTTCTTCTTCTTCCACAAAAATATTTCATGGATGCTTTTGAGAACGCATTGCGACAATGGTGTCGGGATTTGTCGCCTCCCGAAAAGTATCAACTCGTTTGCATGGGAGTTGGGCAATTGTTGGTGCTTCGTCAAGTCACGGTGCAACCTTCATTTATTGAAGCATGTTCTCGGTTTTGGGATTCGAAACACCATGTTTTCGTTTTCCCGAAAGGTGAGATTTGTCCTCTTGCCGAAGAAGTTGGAGCCATTGGTGGGTGGCCGGGTTGTGCTCCGGTGCTTCCTCCGACTCGGTTGTGCTATAAGGAGAAGTTTCGTTCCATGTTGGGCTTGTCAACAAGCCAAATCAACTTTCTTCTTGCTCCACATGGTGTGGACATGTTGGCTCTTATCAACATCTTTTCAAACCAATTGGATGCAAATGTCTCGGAGGT
Organism: Silene latifolia; assembly: GCF_048544455.1. Lineage (NCBI taxonomy): Eukaryota > Viridiplantae > Streptophyta > Magnoliopsida > Caryophyllales > Caryophyllaceae > Silene > Silene latifolia. Next base: position 215,557,290 of record NC_133537.1, on the reverse strand, counting down.
GGCTAGGAGAAGGGCTCTTGCATTTTGCCTTCTCCATGTGTACCTATTTGTTGATGTCTTGAAGAAGGAGGGGCCAAGATGCCATGGTAGCATGACCCTTATTCATGTGATATAGCAAATGGAGCATGGTAGAGATCCATCATGGTTGGTGCTTGGAGAGATCATCCAAGCTTTGGACAAGGAAGGCTCTTGTGGAGAATCTCCCTCTTTCGGATCCCCGATGATCCTTCAAGTGTGGCTCTTGGAGAGGCTAAGGTATGTAGAGCCTCCGGTTGATTCTTCTTCTAATTCCTTCCGTCACCTCACCATGAGGAAGAAGTTGTACCCAGATAGTTTTGCTTCTACCGAGGCTTATTGGGCCGCAAGATTGGCGGAGGAGGGCGGTCCTCATATCCGTTGGGTGGTGTCGTGGTGGAACTTGAGGTCCTTCACGAGGTTGCCTGCTTCGGGTGCTAGTCCTCGTTCTTTGATGGTGGTAGGTTTGAAGGTTGTTTCCTTCATATATCCCGAAAGGCTCATGAGGCAAATGGGGCGTCAACAAAAGGTGCCCGCTCAAGGTACTCTTGTCCAAGAGAATGTTTTCCGGAACTCCGAGCTTGTGGAGGTCTTCGAAAGATGGTGGGCCACTCGGCCGCTTTGGGAGGTACCAAACCCCGTTGCCCCGACATGGGTGACTCCCGCTTATGTCAAGTGGTCACGTGCTCCGTCCTTGGAAGAGAGATCCAAGTTTCGTAAGGACGAGGTTGTCGACTTGAAGTATCAAGAGGTTGGCAAGGCCAACCGTGCCTTCTTTGAGGAGTATGTTGATGGAGCTAGCCCCGATGTGATGAGACAACCGAAGAGGAGGAGTTCCGGCCCCAAGAATATGGTGGGCCGTGCATTGGCTCGTCTTGGGTCGAATATGGGGTCTTGTGCTAGACCGGAGGCCATCGCCGTCTTAGATCCGTTGAGGATCCGTTCCGAGGAGGAAATCCATGCTAGGCGGGCCAACAGGAAGAACAAGGGGAAGATGTACCCCGAAGGAAAAGGCAAGGGTAGAATGGAAGAGTGAAGACCTCCATTACCCGTTTTATTATTATGTTGTATTATTGTTGTGAGTTGTTATTATGTTGTATTAGCTAGTTATTGTGTGTTTTGTGCTAGTTTTATTATGGGAGGTGTTTTAGTTGACACCTTAGCTTTGACAAGTTGTAGACCCGTCGAGCTCTATTTGTTGAAATTGTAATCCCTCCCATTGTTAATTAAATAAGAGGATTGCTTGTGTCGAAAATTGTGAACGCTTGTTTCTTCCATCCATTTGGTGAAGGCAGTTCAATTTGAATCGTCCTAAACAATTGCACTTGGGAAAGTGGTATTTTGTGGAAAGGGAGAAAGGCTTATTTTTTGTATTTTTGTGGGAAAGGGAATGGTTTTCCCTTTCTCTCTTTTTTTGATAGGGATTTTTTTTTTTTTATGTAGGGATGGTTGTTTTTAATTGCGGGGATGGTTGTATCCTTCTTGTGTAAGAAAGGACTGCCTACGTATTCACCTGGAGAGGTGAAATCAAACCATGATCGTAGTTCGAAGTGTTTCGTGGATTTTGATTGGGTTTTGTGGTTGTATCCCTCAGGCATAAGAGGGACTGCCTACGTATCCACCTGAAGAGGTGAAATCAAACCATGCTCGTAGTTCGAAATGTTTTGTGAATTTAAATTGGGTTTTGTGGTTGTATCCCTCAGGCATAAGAGGGATTGCCTGCGTATTCACCTGAAGAGGTGAAATCAAACCATGCTCGTAGTTCAGGGGGTTTTTGTATTAGTGCAAATGGATGTTGCCTTTGACGGATCAAAGGACATTTGAAACGGGCAAGGTGCCGCAGCTTAGACTCGATAAAACATGCAATTTCAAATCAGAACACGTTGAGGAACTTAACTTGAAAAGGGTTGAGGTCGTTGCTAGTTGTAAAACTGGGCTAGGTCGTTGGTTGCTATGGTTCAAGGGTAGTATTTCTTGAGCTGGTCTAGGTTGGTCGGGTTTGTAAAGTCTTCCCCATCTAGGTCACTCAGTCTCACTGCGCCCCCCGAAAGTATTTTCTTGACCAGGTACGGCCCGACCCAGTTGGGTTTGAATTATACCCTCGGATCGACGGGTAGCGGTGCTCGAACTGACTTGAGGACCAAGTCGCCCTCCTAGATGTTCCTGGGTTTAACCTTCTTGTTGAATACCCGTTGTATACGTCGTTGGTATAGCTGGACGTTGTGCAAGGCGTTGAGTCGTCGTTCGTCTAGAAGGGTGAGTTGCTCGTACCTTCGACGAGTCCATTCCGCCTCAGGGACTTGACTCTACAGTAGGATGCGTAGACAAGGGACCTCTAACTCTACCGGTTGAACCGCCTCCATACCGTATGCTAGGTAGAAACGTGTGGCGTCTGTCGGTGTTCGAATGGAGGTTCGGTATCCCCAGAGTGCGAATGGAGTTTGCTCGGCCAATCGTGGTAGTTGTCTTGCATTTTATTGATAATGGTGACAGAGTTTTGTTCGCTGCCTCCACCACTTCGTTGGTTTGAGGACGGTAGGGGGATGATCGATGACGTTTGATCTTGTATTTGTCCAGAAAAGCTTGAGTTTTCGCCCAGAAATGAGAGCCTTGATCGCTGATGATTTCATAGGGTACCCCATACCAGCAGATGATGTTGTTTTGAATGAACTTGGCTACTTGTTTGGCGGTCAAGACTGCATATGACTTTGCTTCCACCCATTTGGTGAAGTAGTCGATGGCGACGCGGACGAAGCAATGCCCCTTGGTGCCTATCGGGTTGACTTTCCCGATGATGTCGATGCCCCAGGTCGAGAAAGGCCATGGTGACGTCATGGTGTACAAAAGGGATGGTGGTATGTGTTGTATGTTGGCGAAGATTTGGCAATTGTGGCAATGTTTGACGTAGTTACGTCAATCGGCATCCATGGTGGTCCAGTAGTAACCTAGCCGCATGATTTTTTGTGTAAGAATCATTGCACTCATGTGAGGGCCACATTCTCCGTCGTGAACCTCTCCCATGACTTTTTTGTCTTTGTGATGGTCAATGCAAAGGAGGAGAATTCCTTGGGGTGTTCTTTTGTAGAGTTGATTTTGGTTTATCACGAATTGTGATGCAAGTAAACGGATGGCTCTTTGTCCTCTTTGATCAGAGTTGGGAGGGAATTCGTTTTTGGTTTTATAATTGAGGATGGCTTGGTACCAAGGTTCATCATGGCTTTCATCGTCGTTGATAATGGCACAAATGTGGGCTGGCTCGCTCCTTCTCTCGACACATAGGGGCATTGATGTCATGTCGTCAGGTATGTTGACGAGCGCAGAAAGTTTTACCAAGGCATCAGCAAATTGATTTTCCTCTCGTGGTAGATGGAAGTAGTCGACTTGGTCGAAGAATTCGGCCTCTTGATTGATCTTTGCTCGGTAGGGAGCTAAGCTGTCAGATTGGATTTTTCATGATCCGGATACCTGATTGATGATGAGCGAAGAATTGCCGTGGACCCTCAGTCTCTTGATGCCAAGTGTGATGGCTGCTTGTAGGCCGATGAGGCATGCTTCATATTCAGCGGTATTGTTGGTGACGGCGAAGTCTAGCTTGACCGAGATCGGAACATGTTCTCCCTCTGGTGATATTAGAAGGATTCCTACCCTGAAGCCTCTCAGATTAGATGCACCATCGAAGTATAGGTCCCATGCGTCGGAGTCGGCACAAAGGATGTCCTCGTCAGGAAGTGACCATGTGTCGGTCATTGGGTCTTCGTTGACGGGATTTTCTGCTAGGAAATCGGCAACTACTCTTCCCTTGATAACCTTGAGGGGTACAAACTTGAGATCAAACTCGGACAGCATGAGTGTCCACCTAGATAGCCTTTCGTTTAGTACGGGTTTTTCGAAGATGTATTTAACCGGGTCCATCTTGGAGTAAATGTGGACCATGTAGCTGAGCATGTAATACCGCAGCTTCTTTGTTGACCAGACTAGGGCAAGGCGTGTCTTCTCCAATTGGGTATACCTCGTCTCATACCCAATGAACTTTTTGCTGATGTAGTAGATGGCCCGTTCTTCGTCGCCGACTGTTTGTGCTAACATTGCTCCCATGGCTGTGTTGGTAACAGTCAGGTATAAGGATAAAGGAATCCCCGGTTGTGGTGGCATGAGGACAGGAGGTTTGGATAGGATTTCCTTTATCCTGTCGAAGGCCTTCTAACAGTCGTCGTCCCAATCGGTGTGATCGGAGGCGCGAAGCTCATTGAATATTGGTTCACAAATCATAGTGAGCTTGGCAATGAAGCGGCTGATGTATTGGACCTGACCGAGAAATCTCCGAATCTCCTTCTCGTTCCTAGGCCGAGGCATTTGTTGAAGGGCTTTGATTTTGGTTGGATCAATCTCAATGCCTCTTTTGCTAACGACATGTCCCAAGAGTTTTCCGGAGGTGACCCCGAATGAACACTTTTGAGGATTTAGTCTCATGTTATATTTCCACAGACGAGCGAAGAATTTCCGGGGGGCATTGATGTGGCCATCCCTTTCTTTTGATTTGAAAATCATGTCATCGACGTATACCTCTACCTCCTTGTGCATCATATCATGTAGGAGAATGGTAGCGGTTCTTTGATAGGTTGCTCCGGCGTTTACGAGGCCAAAAGGCATGACCGTGTAGCAATATGTACCCCACTGTGTAGTGAACGCAGTCTTGTGCATGTCTTCCTCAGCCATTTTAATATGGTTGTTCCCAGCATACCCGTCCATGAATGATAGGAGAGCATGTTCGGCAGTGTTGTCCACCATAATGTCAACATGTGGCAAAGGGAAGTCGTCCTTTGGACTCGCCTTGTTCAGATCCCTGAAGTCGACGCAAACCCGAATTCTTCCGTCTTTCTTTGGTACCGGCATAATGTTGGCCACCCAATCCGAGTATTCAGACACTTTGATGAAACCAGCCTTAAACTATTTATCCACTTCTTCCTTGATTTTTAGGGCCCACTCAGGACACATCCGGCGTAGCTTCTGCTTCACAGGTTTAGCCCCGGGTTTAATGGGTATCCGGTGCTCTGAAATTTCTCTGTCAATCCCAGGCATGTCTCTGTAAGACCAAGCGAACACGTCCTTGTATTCGTGGAGGAGGTCAATGAACTGTTGTCTTTCCGAGGGGTCCAGGGTTGGCCATATCCTAAGTTCTTGAGGTGTGTTGTCGGTTCCTACGTTAATAGGTTCGGTCTCCTCAATGATGGGGGTTCTAGTTTCCCGTTTGTCAAGTTCTTTGGCTAGGTGAGGTGGGTAGTCACTCAAGTCAAATTCCTCGTAGTCATTCAGAATTGCATTGCAGTTAAATTGAGATGAGTCATAAGCAAACTTAGCGTTCATTAAGTTGACACGAGCGAAAAGCTCGGAAAGGACAGACATCTCGTGGTCAGTCAGAGGCAACACAACAGAGGAGGCGACCCCTGGAATAGGCTCCAGGTGGTCACCATTCATGGGAGTGGGGGTGACCCTAGTAGACTCAGCCTCTGAATCAGCCACGACTTTTTGATAAAACAGTGGAAAGGGGACCTTGACTGGGACATCCGGAGCGTTAGGAGTTACGACGGACTCCGACTCTGACTCAGACTCTGATCCTTATTCACTTCCCTCCTTAAACATAGGGCCTTCTCCGGTTGTTAACTTTGAATGCGGCCTTGGCGATCGGTCCACTTGAGGGTCTTCCTCTAGCCTTGGGTAACTTTCTCCGGGTCAGTATCGGAGATCAAGGCGGTTGGATCAAATTGATTGTCTTTCAGGGCGATGTTGATGATGTCCTCATAGTCGGGTGTTTGACGTTATCTTCCCCGAAGAGGAGTGTGATAGCTTGTCCGTCAAGGCATGGTGACGGCTTGGACTCAGTTGATGCAGCTTCGATGTCGTTGGGGATAAAGTAGCAGTCCTGGAAGACTTCCACTCCCGGGTACCTAGCCCTGGCCACAGAGTCATAGATTGGCTCCGGAAAGCCATGGTAGAGCTCAGATTCTCCTTCGTGGACAAAGTATCCATTGAGAGACAGATGATAGGGACAGAGGATCACCATGTGCTTCTTGCGTTTTCGGACTAGGAGGTTCATCTCATGGATATCTTCGTCGGTAGGTTCGTATCCTAGCCCAAAGAGAATGTTGGGGACCTTAGCCCGTTTCAAGGGAGGCAACAGGTCCTTCAGTGGATTGAGCGGCAAACCCGGGAAATAACCTTGACGCATTATGATACGGTTGACCATGAGGTTGGTGAACGGGTCACAATCAGAGGGTGTTGATTCCTCAGTTATGGCGTTTACGGCTTGCAAACCCCACATTTCGTTTTCGTCCTCCTCAATGGCTTGGGAGGCTATTCCCCTCCTCATGACAGCTTTGATTGGGGAAGCAGGAATTGTGATCGTTTTCCCGTTGAAGGAGACCCTGATCTTCTGGTGGAGAGTTGAGGTAACCGCCTTGACGGCGTAGATCCAGGGACGTCCCAGGAGCATATTGAATGAAGCGTCGATGTCGACCACTTGAAAACTGGTTTGTCTTTCCAGTGGTCCGGTTGCGACGGTCAAAGTGACAAGCCCAGCGACCTTGCGACGATTGCCGTCGTAGGCTCGTACTCCGTGATTCGTTGGGACCAAATCCTCTTCCTTAATCCCCAGCTTGTGGGCAGTCTTAAGAGGAATGACATTCACCGCCGAACCGTCATCCACGAGGACCATGGGTATATTTTTCTGGAGGCATTGTACGGTGATATACAGGGCCAGGTTGTGATTGGCTCCGAACGGAGGGATATCCTCGTCGGAGAAGACGACTGGGTTGTTTAGATCAGGGGCGTCCTTTGTCATGTGCGCCACTATTTCTTCTAGGGAAGAGGTGGAGGGCACTGTTAATTTTCCCAAGGCCTGCAGCAAGGCCTGTCGATGCTCAAAAGACGTTGCGATTAGTTGCCAAATTGAGATTTCAGCTTTCGCCTTCTGAAGCTGTTTCAGGATTGAGTTCTCAGGAGCCTTTGGTTTAGTGTCCACCTCTGGGACGATTTGGTCATTCGTTGTTGGAACGACCGTTGGATTGTTCGGATTCTGATAGGGACGTCCGGATCGGGTGAGATGCCCGATTTCTTTCGTCCTTTTCTCCTTCCCTAGGATGATATAGACATCCTCAACATCATCTCTCCAGATGCCGTTAATTTCGGAGTCTCGAGGATACCTTGGAGAGGTATTCCTTGGTGGGCAGTTCTTGTGAGGGATATTTTTGCGAGGATGGTTTTTGTGAGGGTGATTTTTATGGGGGTAGTTATTGTGAGGGTAGTTATTTTGAGGGTATTTATTTTGAGGGTGATTTTCGTGAGGTCTATGCCAGAATGGTCGCGGGAGCAATCCTTCCTAGGGTGGGTAGTTTTGAATGCTTGGGGAATTCTCCCTCGGGCGCGGTGGCGGAGGATTGAAAATGAGTCGACGGTAGGCGTCGTCGACTCGAGTGATTCTCTCAGAGAGGCTGGCTATGGCCTCCTAAACTTGTTGAAACATAGTGAGCATAGTGGCAGCACTAAACATAAACACTCCGTCTGAAGAATCTTTTCCCAGAGTATTCACCTCGCCATCAATTGGCAGGATGAGGTGAGAGGAGTCTAAAGTTGGCTCATCGTCAGAGATGGCGTGGATTCCCAGAGGATTCGTCTTGCTGTTCGGCTTAGTTGGTGGGGGTAAAGGCAAATCTCCTTTCTCAATCATGTCTTGAATGAGGTGCTTGAGTTTGAAGCAAGTTTCGGTATCGTGCCCTTTCCCTCGATGATACCGATGAGGCATTGGGGTTCGGTAAAAGGACTTCTTGGCATCGGTCGGATCCGGGGTGGGTCCGATCGGTCGTAACTTCCCCTGGTCCATGAGCCTTTTCAAGGCACTCGCGTAAGTTTACCCTATGTTGGTGAACACCCTCTGGGGGCGCTCAGTTCTCTTAGCAGATGGTTCGACGAGGTTAACCTCATCAATCTTGTTCGCCTGGCCGTAAGGGCGAGATCCGGTTGAGGTGGATCCCTGGTAACCTCTGCCAGTGGTATAGGCTAAGACACCCTTTCGGAGGTCGTCCTCAATGCGCGTCCCAAGAATCTACAGATCTTAGAAGGTCTTGATATTCTGATACCTCAGTAGGTTGGCATAAACTGGGCGGAGATTGTTGACAAACTTTTCTACGAAAGTTGATTCACTCGGCTTACTGACCAATTGAGTACTCACCCTCCTCCAACGGGTTAGGAACTCAGTGAACTCCTCCTTGTCGTTTTGGGTTAGCACTTCGAGAGTACGGGTATTGGCCTGGATCTCGACATTGTCGGCATACTGTTTGGCAAACTCAACTGCGATCTCATCCCAAGTAGTAAGATTTTTTAGATCAAGGGGGTAGTACCATTGGCGAGGGATCGGTTCCAAAGAGGATGGGAAGATCCGAGTAAAAAGTTCCCGTTTGAACCCTTTAATGGCCATGTAGTCCTTGAAAGCACGTATATGGTTGAATGGGTCCTCCACTCCTTTGAACTTAGGCACATCGGTCAGGGTGAAGTTGTCAGGTAACTGGTACCCAACAGGTTCAATCCTTCAGTTGTTCTTAAGATGGATATTGTTACCCCGGGCTAGGAGCTGTTCTTCAAAGAGTTTCAGCCTCTTCTCAGTTTCAGTCAGAGGTGAGGTATTGTGTTCCCCAGTTTCCTTGTTCTCCAGGGCGTCTATACGGGTCTCGACGCGATCCAGGGTGACCTTAAGAGCGGTAAGCAGGCTGGCTAGCTGATCAGTCGAGGCATCTCTGTTGTTATCATTGTTGTTGGACGAAGCTGAAGACGGGGCCATGGCTCTGAGGCAGAAAAACGGCTCACATTGCAACTCAATCCGACACGGTTCCAAGACTGAACGCAGACAACATAAAGGACGAGACAAAGATCAGACCCAACAAGACGGGGTGACCGTGTGTGGTCCCTCGGTGTTGACTCGACTTATGACGTGACGGTGTTGACCGAACTTTTGACACGAGTCCAACATGACGGCGTGACGCCGTTGGACGGGTCTCGTGGTAATACGACTCATAAGTAAAGACCCATAAGTACGTTTGCTTTGACTCGATAGACACGAGGCGGAATTGGAATGGTGGACCGAAGTTTTCGAAAATAGAAATTTTCAAAAAGATTAATTTGTCGCTTAAATGGACGGCTTCCGAAGATAGAAATCTACGCAAGTCGATCAGTTGAAAGGGGTCGTCTTAAGTTTATTTGCAAAAGACGGTTTGAGTTTGAGTCGGCTCGGAAAACAGTGAATTGTTTCCCAAGACGGTTTTGAAATTGAAAATTGTATGTTTTGAAAATAGAGTTTGAAATGTTTGAAGAGGTCTCGGGGACGGTGTATGGTCCTCGGAATCCCGAAAGTGCCTCGAGAAAAAGGGTGTTTAATTTTCTCGGGTTTTGAAAGAGCCATTGTCGGCGCGAAACGGGTTAAAATCCGTGTCTAGACGCGGCGATTATAACGGCGTAAAAAGGTGATTTGAAACGGTTGTAAAAAACCGGGTTTGAAAATCGTCATCATGACGGCCTAGAAAGGCGTGTTGAAATGGTTATACAAAACCGAGTTTGAAAGTCGTCATTACGACGGCCTAGAAAGGCGTGTTGAAATGGTTATACAAAACCGGGTTTGAAAATCGTCATTACGACGGTCTAAAAAGGCGTGTTGAAATGGTTATAAAAAACCAGGTTTGAAAATCGTCATTACGACGGCCTAGAAAGGCGTGTGGAAATGGTTATAAAAAACGGGTTTGAAAATCGTCATTACAACGGCCTAGAAAGGCGTGTATCGGTCGGCGAAAGACCGAGGTTTGAAACGGCCATTATAACGGCGCAAAAAGGTGATTTTGAAAGTTTGAAAATGACACGGAAGGACTTATGATCAAGTATCACATAAGCATTCACAGTTTCATTATATTATGCATCATGTTGACTCGGGTTTTGGCTTAAAAGGGTGGGTTACACACCAAGAGATCAAACCCCGATTTGCGAGAGGGATACCAATCCAAACAAAATGTGTAAGGATGGTGCCCTAGCCTCGTGCTCGAAAGTGATGAAAGCTCTTTGACGAAACAGAAATGTGTAACGTCAACGGTATGCTTGACTCAATTGGGATTCGAAACGCGGGGATGAGAAGAAACTCACGCCGACGAGACGAGCCAATTGGTCGAAAAAGGTTAGGTTGTGGGCCCGGACAAGGAACCCGACCGTGACCGTAATATCAATTAATGCATTCCAACCAAGACCTCGTTCAAGTCTCACCATCTAGGGATCACAAAGATGTAAGTGTCCTAGTTTTCCCCAGCAGAGTCTCCAATCTGTGGACATGGCCCACCTGCGTATGCCCAGCCGATCTGTGGACAATGGCAGCGGTCTTTTGAAAGCCACGCTCGGCGGCGTAAAAATGCCTTCGACCGGATCGTTTTTTAGATCGGTCAGTTTCGTCTCGTTAAGGGTCTCGAAATGATTAGAGATGTTCGGAGTCGCCACCAAGCATTTGTGGGATGCCTGGAACTCGTTCGAAATCCACTTCATACCTTGGTCAAATCGAAGCACAAAGCAGCGTTTGACATAGGTACTAAAGATAAGGAAATCGTCCCTCTTTAGCATCCTATCTCTAGAATGACTCTCGTAGGCCCTAGATAAGGTCGTCCACTATCCAAAGTTTTTGAGTAAGAGGTGAAGGTACGTATTGGGAAGCCCTTTAATCAGACACCCAATCCCGCTCGCGTTAGCGTTCTCTACTGATCGATCTTGGTTGGTTGAATGCAAAAGTTGATAAAACGGTTAAAATACATGAATGCGCATCCAATAATTTAAACCTAACATGTGAGAGCTTTCTAAGTCAGTTGATTTAATCCGAGTATCAAGTATAAGATGTCGAGTTGGATTAATGATTGATTTGCATGCAAGACGGAAATTAAACATCCATTTACCGTATTAGGTTTAGGGTGCATAACAAGATCCATTTGTCTTAATAAGGCATTTTGCAAATATGATTTTGAATTATCAAATAGTCATCTGATCCGTCCTATATCCGGGCTAACCGGAGTCGGGATCGTCCTAGACTAATGCTGGAAGGGAACAGGCCCTGTACTAGACGGCTATATGAGGCGCGAGCCAGCCGGCGGTGTAAGGGGCCTCTTCCTGGTTTTGAAATTGAGAAATGGAGGGCCTGTTTAGGCGCGGGTTAGCCCACAGTTTATGTACCATGTTCTGACCTTTTAGAAAACGTTATAAAACGTATTGAAAATGGGCGTTTGAACCCGGTTTGACTTGAAGGGTCGTTTAGACCTCTTTTGTTGATTTGAAGAACTAGACTCGAATAATCATCATTATTTTGATAATATTCGGTGTCGGGTTCGATTTGACAAACTTGACATGAATAGTTTTGACAGTAATTATGGACTAATTGTTTTAAGTCCATTTGAATGTTATTAGTCGATACTCATCATCGTACCCGGGTTAAAATCCGGCATGGTATGTAGAACCAAGGATGACTTTCTGTTGGGGACTAATATGCTTGTTTGAAAATGTAAAGAAATGAAATAAAAGGTTTTAAAACACCTTTTAAATGTCATTAACCAAATATTATCACCGAAACACGGATTTAACCGTCATGGTATAAGGAACCAGGGGTGAAAAATGTTTTATGGTTAAAACAAATGAAATAAAATGAAAAGGGTTCGAAAGTATTTGGAATGGTGAAAACCGATTACAAATATGAAAATGAATTAAAGGGAAATGACGAGAACAAACACGGTTGATCTCTGGTCTGAACACCCCATTTAGGCGCGGGCAAGTTGTCGACCTAAGGGGCTTCTGCCTCAGACCAAAAATCAGTTTTGGCTCGTTTATTCCATGTTTTGGTTCATGTTATGCACGTTTTAGCATGTTATAGTCATGAAACAAATGAAAACATAATAAAAGAGGATTTTTACACCCTCATACTTACATGTTTGGTTATGGCGAGTGACCGACGTAAGTGTAACAACTCGTTTGATCGGAAAAAACTCGGTTTAAAACCGTTTTGGTAAGTAAAAAAAGTGTTTTGATGTTTAGTGATGGTGTAGTGGTCGAAGTGGTCGGCCAAGTGATTTAATGCACGATGACAGTACCAAACAATGTGTAAGGCTCGTGTTTACGATCGGTAGGTCGTAAATACGCGTCGGGTTGTGACTTAAGAAATCGAGTCGAGAATTTTAAGGGAGAAAAGAGGGGGCGGACACTCGCGTAAGTCTCAAATGGGTGGCATTTGAGGGGTATTTATAGGGAAATGAGTGGTTGTGTGAGTTTTGAGCGACGTGGCCACTTGGGCTGCTCAAAGAGGCGCGAGCCACGTCGCGGTTCTTCGAGTTGTGTTGTCACTTTCACAACAAACGCAATCATGATTTGTTCTATCCTAGGTTTTGTAGTCACATGTTTGGTACTTGAGCAACATGAATCCGGGACAACTTAAGGTAGAAGGTTTGAAATGTTTTGTTTTTGGTGGTTGACCCGGTTTGACTCGTTGTTGGTGTCGGGATTTGAATTTTTGAGTCGGTTTTTGGTCCGGTGTCGGTTTTGACTCTAGTTAGTGTCATTACGACCCCGTCGTCGTGCATTAAACACTCCAGGTATTTTTGAAATGTTTGGAAATGTTTTATTTTCGAAATCGTTTTAAGTTTTCCGACGTAAAGTTGTACACAAACTGTCGATCAAACGCCGCGATTCCAAAACATTTTATAGTCCGATAATCATCGGGTGTTCTTTGGAGTCTCAGCAGATACTGGGTATCTACAGGTGGTTGTCGGTGGTTCAAACAGGACAAAGCATCAATCCGAGCTTCTTGACGAGATGAAGGACATGGTTGATAATGGTAATGGCGGAATGGTGGTTGTCGAGTTTAATGGTGAAGAAGGTGATGTTGATGGTGGTGCAGGTGTCGAGCTGTGATGCCGCTGGTTGTCGACTTGCTGATGAGGTGATCCGAGCTTGGGAGGTGAGCAGTATGGAAGACACGGGTGGGTTGATGTCGAATTGTTGGTGATGAGCTCAGGGGCATGGTGATGATGGTGGTGAAAATACGAAACTGGTGAATGATTGAATGTCGAGGTGTGAGTGATGATTAATGGTGCAGATTTGGCAAGGTTTCTGAAGTCAAAAGTTGACTTTGACATGTCAACTTCTTCATATGCTTCACTCGAATATTTAAACCCGTCTTGCCCATTTGCCTTTCCATTTTCCGTCTTTATTATCGACTCAAACTCAAATCTCAGCTTTATTATTCCACCTCACCTACAAATTATAATTAATAAAATAATAATAATACTAATATTATAAAAAACCCGACTAATTATTAAATATAATTAAGACGACTAATTATTATAAATTACTAATTAAATGAGCTAATTAAATAATTAAGCACGCAAAATCAAGTCGGAATAAGGTAATAGGACGGCGCTAAATCATCCTAAATTAGGACGATATCATCTTCCCTCCTTAAAAAGAACTTCGTCCCCTAAGTTCACCCAAAACGTCTATCTGGCCGAAACAAACAACTCAAATTAGCCCAATTAAATTCTTTATGTGTTACTTTTATCATCAAGTTATCACTAAAATGTCACAAAACACAAGATGTTGCATCTTATCCCCCTAAAAAAAGGGTTACGTCCCTGTAACCAACTTACTTGAATAAAAATACTAAGATACTTGTCTCGCGTTGCAGCTTCAGCTTCTCTTGTAGCTTCTTCTACCTGATGATTAGACCATAAAACTTTCACCAATGTTGTTTCACCATTACGAGTCTTCCTCTCTTTTTTATCCAAAGATTTCTTTAGGCTCCTCAACATAAGACAATTGTTCATCAATATCAACATGCTTAGACTCTATTGCATGAGTAGGATCACTCACATAGTTTCTCAATTGCGAAACATGAAACACATTATGGACCATATCCAAAGCTGGAGGTAGTGCTAAACGGTAAGCTACCTCTCCAACTCTGTCTAAGATCTCATATGGTCTAATATACTTCTGACTCAGCTTCCCTCTCTTCCCAAATCTCATCACTCCCTTCATAGGAGACACTTTCAACAACACTTTATCTCCCACGACAAATTCTTTCTCACTTCTCTAAAAATCTGCATAGCTCTTCTGCCTATCCTGCGCCGCACGCATCTTCTGACGAATAATGTGCACTTGCTCCACCATTTCTTGTATCATCTCTGGTCCTAACACAACCATATATGCTCTGCCATCCCAACACACTGGACTCCTGCACATCCTTACATACAAAGCCTCAAAAGATGTCATGCCAATAATAGCATGGTAACTGTTATTATATGAAAACTATATAAAATCCAACCTCTCCTCCCATGATCCACCAAACTACATCACACAAGCTCTCAGCATGTCTTCCAATGTTTGAATTGTCCTCTCCGTCTAACTATCAGTAGCTGGATGAAATGTTGTGCTTATCTTCAACTGAGTCCCCATGAAAGATTGTAACTCTTGCCAGAACTTAGATATAAACCTCGAATCACGATCATAGATAATGTCTTTAGGCACACCATGAAGCTTCACCACATACTTGACATAAGCTTTAGCCAACTCAGCTTTACTCCAAGTATCTTTTATAGGAATGAAGTGAGCTAACTTAGTCAATCGATCCACAATAACCCATATCATATTATTCCTCTTATGAGTTCTAGGCAACCCCACAATTATTGAACTTTACCTTGTGGTCTCTTATGCTCTCTCTTTACTCTTTGACAAACCAAACATCTTGCAATGAATTCAACAATCTCTTTGTTCATCTTAGGCCACCAGAAAGTCTTCTTCAAATCTTTATATAGCTTATATCCTCCAGGATGAACGGAATAAGAAGTAAAATGAGCTTCAATTAAAATCTTTCTTTTTAATTCTTCATTATCAGGCACACATCATCTCCCATCAAAGCTCAAACTATCATCTATGGCCGCGGAAAACCGTGACCTCGCTTCTCCCTCCACGGTGTCACCCACGGCCGCCTTCCACCGTGTCACCCGTGAGTCCCCTCCTGCTTCTCCCTGATCTCAGCATAAAACTCAAGCTCAATGGTTAAATCTCCCATTGTATCTCCCTTCTTGATCAGAAATGCCTATCTTCTTCACCTCTTCATGCAATCTTACCTAACAGATTTCCTACTTAGTGCATCAGTCACCACATTAGCCTTCCCTTCATGATAAACTATCTCCATGTCATAATCTCCTGTTGACTCTATCCACCTCCTCTGTCTCATATTTAGTTCCTTTTGAGTAAAAATGTACTTTAAGCTCTTGTGATGAGAAAATACCGTAAAAGTAGCTACATAAAGGTAATGGCGCAACAATTTCAATGCAAATACCACTGCTCCTAATTCCAGATCATGAGTTGGATAATTTGCTTCATACGGTTTCAACAGTCTCGAGGCATAATCTATCACCTTTCCATTATGCATAAGTACACACCCAAATCCATTCTTCGAAGCATCGGTATAAACTTCAAAATTCTCACTCCCTTCAGGTAAGGCTAGAATAGGAGCTGTTGCCAGGTGCTCCTTCAAAGTTAGGAATGCCGCCTCACAACTCTCATCCCATTTGAACTTATTCTCCTTCTTCATCAAAGTAGTCAAAGGCTTAGCTGTTTTTGAGAAGTCTTTTACAAACCTCCTATAATAGCCAGCCAACCCTAGAAAGCTTCTAATATCACCTATATTCTCCGGTCTCTCCCACTTTCACACTACCTCAATCTTACTTGGATATACCGACACTCCCTTCTTAGACAACACATGCCCCAAAAAGAAAACTTTTTCCAACCGACATTCACATTTACTCGGCTTAGCATAAAGGTTATTCTCCCTCAGGGTCTGTAACACAATCCTCAAATGCTTCTCATCTTCCTCCTTATCCTTAGAATACACTAGGATATCATCGATAAGACAACTACAAACTGATCCAAATAGGGACTAAACACGCGGTTCATTAAGTCCATGAATACTGCTGGTGCATTAGTTAACCCAAATGGCATAACAACAAACTCATAGTGTCCGTATCTAATCCTGAATGCAGTCTTTAGAATATCTTCATCTTTAATTCTCAACTAATGGTATCCTGACCTCAAATCAATTTTAGATATTCCAGCCTCACTCAACTGGTCAAACAAATCATCAATTCGAGGCAAAAGGTACCGATTTTTTTATGGTCACATTATTTAACTCACTGTAATCAATACACAACCTCATACACCCATCTTTATTCTTAACAAATAACATAGGTGCTCCACAGGGTGACACACTTGGCCTCACATAGCCCTTATCCAATAACTCCTCCAGCTGCTTTTTTAAGTTCCTCCAATTCCTTAGATCTCATCCTATAAGGTGCTTTAGAAAGAGGTCCAGACCCCTGTTTCAAGTCAATGAAAAAATCAATATCCCTCTGAGGTGGTAACCCCAGAATCTCATTTGGAAAAACGTCTTGGAATTCCCGCACGACAGGCACGGTTACCGCCCATGGCACTTCCTCCCTCGTGTCCCTCACATGACATAAGATCAACTGTCCTCCCTTCCTCAAACAAGATTTTAAGGTGATTGTTGAGATAAGTTTTGTTTTAGGTTTAATCACAAATCCCTTATAAGACACTTTTACGCCCTTAGGTCCACTCAAGGTGACCTTCTTTCGATGACAATCTATAAAGGCTTTATATTTACCCAACCAATCCATCCCTAAAATTACCTCAAAACCTCCCAAGGAAAATTTAATTAAGTTGGTAAGAAAGACAACTTCCCCTATATTAACTGGCCCATCTTTATAAACACGATTACAAGGTATAGAATCCCCCGAAGGTATATTGACTAGGTCTTTTATCTCATCAAAAACTTCTAATTTTAAAGTCCTAGCATGCTCACTTGAAATAAAAGAATGGGTAGCCTCCAAATCAAATAAAACAAAGGTAGGCTCAGAATTAACAAGAAAGTTACCCGTGACAACATGAGCATCCTTCTCAGAAGCTTCCTTTCCCATCATAAATAATTTCCCACTACTCTTAGCTCCACCCTGGCTAGCTGATGTTGACCCATTCTGCTGATTCCCACTGTTCATTATCTTCTGATAATTCTCACTTCCATTGCCTTGGTTGTTCTTGAAGCGATTCTGATTAGAATAATTTTTGAACTTTCTTCGATTTCTCCAACCACATGATCTTTGATTATTCCCATAGCCTAACGTAGGAGTACGGTAACCTCCACTCTGATTTCCATTCCCAAATCCTCCTCCCTGCTTCTCCAAATTAGCTCTACAATCAAACTTCTTGTGTCCCATCCGTCCACACCTGAAATAACTCACACTGGCTGCTCCACTCTGCCCAAACCATCCGCCACTGGCACGGTTCCCACCGCCTGATGCTGCACCATTTTATAAAAAAGAACGGAATTGATTTGCATTTTGTTTCTTACCACTTCATGCGCTACCATTCGTAGTCTCATCCTTCCTCTTCTGACCCTTCTCCTTCTTCTCCTCTTTAAGCATATCTGCATTTCACTCAGTGAGCCCAACTCTCTGATATACATCATCCATATTACTTGGTTAACCAGCTGCCAACCTCTTCTTGATTATTGTTGCCAGTCCCTTCTCAAATCGCAGTGCCAACATCTCATCACTGAAATTCAAATCAGCTACATATTCTGACAACTCCATAAACCTGTTATAATAAGTCTCCACTGTTATCTCCTCGGTCATCTTAAAGGAATCAAATTATGCCCCCATCTTGCTCCTGATATGCTCTGGAAAAATACTGCTCTCATCACCTTTTTGAATCCTGACCACTTCACATAAGCACTTCCATTATTTTCAGCAGCTTCTCTTGCATCCTCCTTGCTACGAGTCCATCACAAACCAGCTTTTCCCCTAAGATAGTAAGCATCTTGATCTACTTGCAGCTCCGCCGGACACTTTAGCAGCTCAAAAAGGTTATCAAACTCCCTGTGCCAATCTCCCAGTAAAGATGGTTCACCTAGTTCGCCATACTTCATCGGATTATGCCCCGCAATAGAAGCACTCACCTTAGCTGAATCCAGAGTTGACCCCTTTGACTTTAGTGCAGCAGTCAATGCTTTATTCATTGTAATCAGACAATCAATATCTTCTTGAGACATAGTGGTAGGTGTAGATGTACATTTCTTTGGAGGCATGATTCTGATATAAAAATAAAATTAAACATATAAGCTTCTACCTAGGATTTTAGGCATACGGTTTTTAAATATTATTCCTGCAAAGAAAACAACATGTGGTTGACTGTTACTCGGCCGAATAGGGCTAACTCGGTCGAGTAAAGTCTCGTGTGTTTTCTGGTCAGGCTACTGTCCAGGAACACTCGGCTGAGTAGTGTAATACTCTGCCGAGTAAGAGTACTCGGCCGAGTAACCGGTCTGACGGGATTTATTTCCGCGGGTTGATTAAGGATGATTAAAGGTTATAAATCATGTTTTACAGTTTACTTTTCATTTTTACCAAAACCAAATTATATTCTACGCTCCTCTAATCATTCATAATCACTCCCAAGGCAATTGAACATTCGTGAGTCTTTGTTCATCTCTCTCGCGTCAGTTTCGTCGGTAAGTCACTAGTTCCGTATCTTTGGTTTAGTATTGTCTTTTAGGGTTTTACCCTAGTGGTTCCAATTGGGGAAAAGGGTGATTTACATGTTTGTGATTGGATTGTTGTGGTTATTGTTAGGTGAAGGATTTGTAGAAAAATGTTTCTAGCTTCCGTTGTATACTCGTGTTTCGGATCAATGATAAGGTAGGGTTTCCCTAGTCAGTTGCCTGTTTAATTGATTTAAGATGCTTTATTGTGGTATTGGCATGATTAGTATCGTTGTTGGCATTATCTTTCTTGGTTGTGTAGACACATAATTTCTGCACCTCCCGCCAAACACCCAGTGATGATTGGGTTGCATGTTTAGCATATATCTCGATTTTATGACGTTTCGAAAATCGGTTAATAAAAGATAACTCGTACACTTGTGTTTACCCCTTGGTTGTCATCTTGGTGTCATTACGGTTGTTTTGACAGTAATTAGAGTACATTTGGCGTCCGGGTCAAAAAAAACTATTTCCGTTTTCTAAAACCGTCAAATCCCAAGTCAAAAAGCAATGTGCTTGTCTACCTAAGGTTAGGATGTCATAAAATGTTAAGAGTATATCTCATTTTGAGTCCCATGTCACTTCTTTAGGCTAAACATAAGTTTACATTGCAAAATGTGCATTTCCTTTAGCTAAAATCACAGCCCGACATTTAGGCCCATTTTACGAGGCGATAATGACTTTTTTGGCCTGGCCTATTTCACAAAATGTTCTAGATCTTTCTTTTAGCTTTCCAACGCAACCAAAATCACCTTAATCCGAGTCTTGTTGAGAAAGTTATGCCTAATCTACGACAGACTGTCAACGCGCTTTCTTGCAGCGCATGAGACCGCCCTAGAGAAGACGCACAATTTGATGCGCCTGTTCCCCGGGGGTTTCTCAGCAAAAAATCAAAGTCAGCGTGTTTCTTTCCTATTCCTTTCCATAATTTCTCCACATGATTAGTATAAATAGAGGCCTTCGCCTCACATATTCTTAACGTGAGTGTCTGCCCTTCTCTTCTCCCTTTGCATTCTAAGACCGCGCTCTTGCTTTTCGACGCCTACATGCTTGATCTATTCAACCACGTAAACTCAGATCATTCTGAGTACCAGTCACGTTTGCATGACCGACCAATTTGACCACTACAATTTAATGAACTCAATCAATTTGATCTAAATTCTCTTTAGAGGGCACTTTCATATTACATCGAGTCGAGCAATCACTAATACGACAACTTAGTTAATCTCGCTTCATAAAACATGTAATTCTGAGGGTGTAAATCCCAATTTTATTTTATTTATTTTATTTTGTATTAATTAATGTACGGGTTTATATCACAAGCATGCTTAAAACCGCTTTTAAAACCCTGCTTTCAAATCTATTTTTCAAAACAGCAGTGAAAGACGTCCTAGAAGAAACGCATCAGCAGATGCCCCTTCCAGAAGGTTCGCAGCAAATCAGAGGCTGCCTTTCTGCTGCTGGCTTTCTTCTTCTTTCTCGAGTATCTGTTCTATCTATTTACTTTGTTCTCTTTCATTTTCTCTTCTTCCTTCTTTCAAAATTCTTATATTTTCGGTTTATAATTTGTTTTCACTAATACTTTCCAATAATTCCGACCTAAATCAATTATAATCAATATTTGCGGATTTAAGTCATTAAATCCGAACCCGGATTTAAGAGGCTTGGTTTGTTCATATCAAGTCCCTTGAATTCGTCTTTGATACATAATTTTGATTCTGTTTCTTCATCAATTTTTTATCTTCCAATTTCCGTCTCTAATTCAAGTTTTGTATGTAAATCCGTTTCCGACATCGTAGATAATAATAAACTTGTAATCCTTCGTTTCAATTTGTTTTTATTGCTTTATGAGGGTTCTTAATACGTGTAATATGACTAAATCACTTTCACTCGAGTCGTATAACAATAATCAATACTAATCAATCAAGGAACCATAACAATTAACGAGTCTGACTTTCATAGTCAGCACCCAACTCAAGAACAGACGCACGGTCTGATGCGCCTCTTCTAAGGGATGCAGCAGATGCTGCGCCTCTTCTGAGATAGTTTCTGCCTCTGAACTCATCTTGTTTAGACGTAGGCATTCATGTTGGGTTTTAATCAACTATTACTTGTATTATCGCCAATAATTCGACATATTTTCATATTTTCTCTAATTATTTCATTTTCTTTTACCTTCTATTATTCAAAATACTTCTTTTTGGAGGGTACTTGTGACGTAAATTTAAGTTATTGCTTTGTAGTTCAAATGTAATTTATTTCTTTTTGTAATCTTTTATATTTCATATTATCTTGTATGATTTATTTACTTAGCATTCACATGTAATTAATCTAACCTCCTACTTCGACTTAATTAATTGCTAAATTGTTTGTTCATCAACATAGTCTAATCTCACATGCTAGGATTAAAACACATGATGTTGCATTGCATGCATATAATTGACAATATATCGAGTATAAACAAACTTCCTTGATCATTAGTTGAGGCCGCTATCGAGGCGAGCGGGATTAGGTGTTCAAATAAACGAGCTTCCTAATACATATCCTCACCCCTTACTCAAGTTCTCTGTGAACATCCGTATTCATTGGCATCACAAGAGTCATTCTAAACATACGATGCTAAGGGTAACGAATTTCTTAGTGTCCATGTCACTACTTTGTGTGTTGACATGACGCGAAGTATTCGATTGGTTCCAATTTTCCATAAAAATTGGTGGCGACTCCACAAATGCAGGCTTGTCAAACCTTTCACCAGTTTTAATGCCTTTCAAATCGGTAACGGACCAAGACGTGCCTCGGCCTCGCGCCGGAGTTCCATGGGAGAATTGCCGCCGCCTCAAAACCAACGCACGAGTGCGCGCGGCGCGGGTGGCTTTGTCCACAGTTTAGCGACTCCGCTGGGGATGATACACTTAAACTATGTCTAGTGTTACCTAGGGTGAAACTTGAACAAGGTTAAGGAATAGTTTATATGAGACAGATGTCAGTTTTCATTACTCGACCTTGTTAGGTCGTTTTAGCCAAGCCTTCCTAGGCTTTTAACCCAACCAATTCGACCAATCGTCCCGTCTGGACGGTGCAAATTCCTATTTGTGCCCAAAGATGGATAGCGATTGACGTCAACCATAGCACGATGCTTACTCATGTTTGTATCAAGAGCTTTCACTATTCGAGCGAATGGACTAGGAACCGGCCCGAGTCATGTTTGGCACGGGCCTCTCTACAGACCAGGGTATGGTAGCTTGGTGTGGCAACCTACCCTTTTAAGCCAAAACCCTTCTAAAAACACTCAGCATACCGTTATAATGCCTGTTTGTATGTGTACATTGTGTGTGTTTTCCAAATCAATCATGTGTCTAAATTTCTCATTTATAAACAAAATAATGTCAAAATTTTTGTGTAAAAAAAATTCATTTTAAAACCTTTCAAATGTGGCTTTTGTAAAGCAAACAATGCCAAATTTTCTATAGCCAAAATTTCAATTTTCAAAATTCAATTTTCTAAAATTTTAACTTTCGAATATATATAAAAAAGAACGTTTTCAAAACAAACAAAAAATCTTTTTCAAAAATTCATTTTGTAAATTAAATAATGTCTATTTTTCTGTGAATGTAAAATCCATTTCTTTTCAAAAATCATTTTTCTTTTTGTAAAATTCCATTTTCAAAATTCCATTCAATTTTCAATTCTACATAAATAAAATCTTTCGTAAATTCTCAAACAAAAAAAAAACATAAAAATTCTCAAAAAGTCCAAAAAAACGTTTTAAATATTTTCAAACAATGTAAATGTAAATATGTAAATTCAATTGGGCCAAGTTAGAGTCAAAATTCAAACAGACTATGTCCTAGTCGGAACTCTGTCGAGTTATAAACACGTCTTCCCTTACATTTTGGGTCATTTCAAATTCGAGTCAAATCCAAAGGCGTCACGCCATTATTTCGGACCCCCTACCCTAATTTCGTTAGGATCTAAACATTTTCGACACCTCGAGTCACACGTACCCGAGTCGTACACGAAAGAATTAATGGGGCTCACCTTTCAAATCCATTTTCTTTCAACACCGTCTTTTTAAAATCTCCCTAATGACACGTTCCGAGGCTCAACACACGAGTCTCAATGGGCCTCACATTTGAGTCTAACGTATTAAAATGCAGTCGTCTTCTTAACACCTATAAGCACACCTCGGGTATCTACACTTATACCCGAGTCTTGAATCAACACATGTCATCAATCGCGTCGATAAGGTCAACCATATAAGCGTCACTCTGTCAAAGTCAACACTCGAGTCTAAGATCAAAGTCAAGCACCGTGAACTCAAACACGAGAGGTCACTCACGACATTTTGTTATTTCACAAGTCAGGAGTCTAGTTATCCCGTCTCGTCCTCATATATTTTTCTTCGTATATCCCTTGTTTGTCGCCTTAGTATGTGCGATCTCATGTGAAATTAAGTTGTAACGCGCGTCATTTTCTTCCCGGTAGGAATTCTACGATTTCCAATGAAAATGTTCAAGAACTTTTATCTGTCATCGTCGAAGGACTAAGTTTTGCAGTCATGAAGCTTCAGGCCACCGTCGAAGACTTGAGCACTCGTGTCGTCAATATGGAAAACCAAATGGGCATAATGAAACCTTTACCATCTTCTCGTATCCCAAGACCAAGTCATAGTTTCAACATGAGCCACCCATCTATGAAGGCCAATGAAGACAACGGAGTCAACCTCTTGGAAACTCCACCAGAAGGCCGGGATAAGCTCCTAGGGAATTAGTTGACCTCGGAACCACATATGAAGTAGCTCTACAAAGACTGGTTTCCCAGGGAAAACTTCATCCAATTGGTCCAACCCCGGACCATGAAAAGATATTGCCTAGGTGGAAGGGCAATTCATATTTTCAGTACCATCGAGGTAGGGGACATGATACGGAGGAATGCTTTTGTCTAAAGCATATTTATTAAGGATATGGTCGAGGATGGCAGGCTTCCTATGCCACCTTCCGTCAAGCAATTTGAGAAGATCGACCCTCTTGGGTCTAATATCATTAAACATGACCATGAATCATTCTTAGATTGTTCTCACCTCCTCGCTCCTCATGATAACGAAGAAATCAATATCCTCGAAGACGATGATATTCAGAGCGGAATGCTCATGCTTTCTGCCACCTTCAACAATAAATTTTCCAAGTTAGAGGGAGTCATTGATAACCTAAACTCTCGGCTTTCCAACATGGAGAACCAGTTTGCTGAAATGGGTAAGAAGCTTGAGGCCCGACCTCTCAAGATGAAAAGTGTCCAGACAAACCGTCAACCTGACAGTCCGAAGGAGAAAGCAATAAGTGAGCAATCTATTCCTAGTTCTTCTCATCCAGGAATCAAAATCAACAAAGGCAAACTCATGGAGCCTTCATCGAAGAAGTCTAACCAACCTCCAAAGCAAGTCACAAATCAAGGCATACCTTACGCAGAAACCAGGTGACCTTATAAGAAGTTCAATCAAGATGGTGAGCGTTCCACCAATCATTTGGTGTAAAGAAGGAAAGCTAATTCATGAACGCTCGATCAGTCAGAGGAGAGGACATTAGTCCAACATGTCATTGACTGCCTTCACCCAAATTATGCATCCCGTTTGAAAGATTGTGATATTAAAATCGTCGAGGATTTATTAATGGAGGTCGTACGCGTCGATAGGGTCATCCTCTTGAAGGCTTCCGACAAGAAGGGTACACCTCCTAGGAAATTTACCGACATTGGTATTACATACACCGATGCCCTTCAGAGACTCATGAAACAACGAATGTTGAAACCAATAGGACCTACACCTGACCCAGAAAAGAAGTCTAAATTCTGGGATAGTAATGCCCATTGCCAATATCACAGGGGCAAAGGACACGATACTGAGATGTGCTATAGGCTCAAGCATGCGATCCAGGACATGATTGATGACGGGAAGTTGTCCATCTCAGCTTTTACCCAATGTAATAGTTTAGACAATCCTCATCGATATACCACTAGTCAGGAAACTCTTCTTGACTGTTCTCCACCCATTATCCCAAACAAAGAGGACGAGGTGCTCAAATGGATGAATGCTCAAAGTCGAGAATCAAAGCCTGTTGCTGGAAAAGAAAATGTTTAAGTGTGGGACGATGATTACGAGTCTGGATCTAAGATCGAGTCAGGTCCGAGTCCTAGGCTTTCTATCCCATAATTATTCTAGTGTCTCTCTTTGTGTCCATTTTCATTCCTAGTGACAACCTAGGGGTTGTCCCACGAGTCACGTGTCTTCTCGAGTCAATAACTTTCATTCTTCATTTCAATAAAAAGCACAATTTTCAATCCACTTATTCTTCTCTTCTTTTTCCTTTACCATTTCCTTTTACAACGAGAACTGATTTGAGACATTTTAAAACAAATAACAACAAACATGCCAAGTCAACGGGCCTATCTCAAAGAGATTTTAGGATGAATCCAGACCATCTCTCTTGTTAACGATCCATGACGGAAGGCAAGCCCATTCCCCACAATAAACAACCCCTGTTTACCAAAGACCAACCAATTTCACACCGAAGGTGCTAGTCTTACCCAAATCCATGGTAGCATGGAAATCTAAGACGGTAAGAGCCGTGATCAAAGACAAAGGCTCAATCAAGAGAAATGACCAAGATCAATATCCAAGGCCACAGTTATGCCCGTAATCCAAGACAAAAGAGTCAAAAGAAGAAGGCTCAATCAAGCAAGTCAACGTTAATATCCAAAGGCACAATTATCTTCAAAACCCTGAATCAAGAATCTGAGCAAAAGCCGAGATATATTCCAGACCAAGAATCTGATTCTGAATCAAGAACAAGCCTGAAATCAAATACTGAACAGAATAATGCTGAAGTCTATATAGAATCAAGACATCGATGAAGATGGTCAGCTAGCACCCTCACTTAGCCTTTCTACACCCTAAGTCCTTCTCGAGACCGTTACATGGAGATAGTTAGGAATTTTGAGAATCCTCTCAAGCTCGTCGAGTATACCCATCCTTTAGAGCCAAGACATGGAAACTTGATCCTGCATCAATTAACCTACCCTTTATGTGCTTAGACTGCATTAAGCCCGAGACCCCATTTCCAAGCCACATTACAAACCATAACCCCATCGAGCCTTAACTCTACAAAATCAAGCTCCAGAGATTTGTTCATCAAAACCTCTTATTTCCGAGCTCCACATTCCAAATATCCAATCCAGTTTCACCTTGACCCAGACACGGAGTCTTCAAATACTTTGCTACCCAGAACGGGACGTACCTAATTCATCCTTATGGTCTACTTTTGAGTGTGCTCGCATGACAAGGAAATTTTACAAACTTAATTATACCTCTTTGGTCTATGACCAAGAGGAAATTATCTCAAATCAATTCTTTGAGTCACCAAAGGAATATAGCCATGTGAACCACATATTTTAAGGCCCTAACAGCATAGGTTAGGCACACACTCAGAACTACGATTGGTTTTGATTTCACTTCACGTGAATACGTAAGCAGACCTCAAGGACACAACCATACCTACTATTAACTTTCGACCTCCATTCTCAAAGCCAGCTCAGAACTACGATCTAGTTTGATTTCACTTCACGTGAATACATAGGCAGTCCTCTAATAAGGACACAACCCTCCCCCCCCCCAACCATCAACTTCCAACCTCGATTATCATCCCTACCACAATTTCCATTTTTACCTCTTTACTGGGGGCTCCTTCTCGTCGCCCAGTCTCCTTTATACCAAATTCCAGAGTCACCTTCTCATCCTGGGGGCCTCTCTTATGAGGCGCCACCTTTCCTTTATTCCACCCCTTTTATTCTTCGAGTCTCATTTAAGTCAAGTTAGTGCTTAGTCCGGACAATGACAAAGGTCTTAGATCGATTTTACAAGTTATTATGCCTAAAGAGGGGTCTCTTTTACAGCAAACGGTGTCAAAATATGTCTAAGTAGACAGTTGATCCATGGCTCATGCCTTGCCTTTATGTTTCCCCATCATTCTTGCAATAATTCTACCTTTGGATACGCGTTGTCACCCATACTTGGCTAGGGGTTGTGCATGCTTAGACAAAGTCTATCAGAGTCATCTCTATGTCTGTATTACGTCAGTCCATCAAGTCTGTGTCTGTACAAGTCTATGTCTCTTCAAGTCATGTGACTAGAGCCCATTGAATATGCATAACGCATTACAAGCAACAAGTTCCACCTTTATTTCAAGTTTTAAACAATTATAATAATGAAAAGAGCTTTCAAAACTTGTGTGTTTCCTTCCTCATTCAAGGTCCACGTGCTAATTATTTCCTCATGTGCTAGTGCTATTTGCCTATTATATTATATTCTTGTATGGCTACTAACCATGCAGGTGAGTATAAGAAGTGTAGCTCGCTCTAACTGGGAGCTTCGCCCAAGTCTTCATTCGCCCTAGTGGCAGTCAAGATATTCCCTAGCAGTATTCGCAGTGATGCTCAAGGTTTCTTCCATGACGATCAAGATGTTCCTAATCGTCGATGTGTTCCCCAGCAAGAGTTCATTGCCACTATACAACTCATGTATTCCTCGACCAAAAGTTGATTATTATTTGCGGTTCTCATAAAGTCTCGCCTTCGACCAAAATTTATTATTTTCTATCAGCAGTTCTTAGAAAGTCTCGCCTTCTACCAAGTCAAGTTTTCTATCAGCGGTTCTCGGAAAGTCTCGCCTTCTACCTAGTCAAGTTTCAATCAGCAGTTCTTAGAAAGTCTCGCCTTCTACCAAGTCAAGTTTTCTATCGGCGGTTCTCAGAAAGTCCTGCCTTCTATTCAGCAGTTCTCAGAAAGTCTTGCCTTCCACTGAGCAGTTCTTGGAAATTCCTGCCCTCTATAAAGTTGATTATTTATTTGACGGTTCTCAGAAAGTCCTGCCTTCGTCCTCGGCAATTCTCATAAAGTCCTGCCTCTGTCCCAACAGTTTCTACCAACGTTCTGCTACCTACAAGCCCGTTTTCCCCGGTGGTTCTCGGAAAGTCCTGCCTCTATCCCAGCGGTTTCTTCCAAAGTCCTGCTGACCTTCATATGGTTTCCAATGGAGTTCGAGAGAAACAACTCTCGAAGAGTTATGTACCTTCAGATCTTTCAGAAACTTACTGTAATCCTTCAGAGTCATCCCATCAAGATAACCTTTATATGTTCTCCCTTCAAGATAACCTTCATATGTTCTTCCTTCAGATAATCCTTTATTCCTTCAGGATAATCCTTCATATATTCTTCTTTCAGATAACCTTTAGATAATCCTTTCAGTAACCTTTAGATAACCACTTCAATAATTTTCAGAAGTTCATTCTAGTTACGTCCTCATGTTCAGTCCTTTGGAGAGTTATCCTTAAGCTTTCCCTTTAGAGATAGCCTTTAGAGTTAGCCTTCAGAAGTGTTAGAAGTTTCTTTAGAAGCCTTGTAACCCTTAATGCCTTCAGACACTAAGTTATCTTCAGACAAAAGTGTTTTGCCGAAGCGCCTTCAGTCCCGTTTCACCTAGGGGTGTCTCGGGTATGATTTCTTCTTATGGCTGGCGAGCCTCCTTACGTAGTCTAATGGACTTTAAACGACCCTCCCCGATAGTCGACAGACTCTAAAATGTTCGCGACGACAGGTCATTGGCTCAGACCCCTTGAGCCGCCTTGCATCCCCATAGTCTTCAGGTTGTAATCTTCGATTGACCTGAGGGCTATACTTTTAACTTTTGCCTTGTCCAAGCCTAAGTCAAAGTGGGGGCTCTGTAGACACCTCATTTCTGCACCTCCCGCCAAACACCCAGTCATGGTTAGGCTGCATGTTAAACATATGTCGCGATTTTATAACGTTTTATAAATCGGTTAATAACAGGTAACTGTTACACTTGTGTATACCCCTTGGTTGTCATCTTGTTGTCATTACGGTTGTTTTGACAGTAATTAGAGTACATTTGGAATCCGGGTCAAAAACCGTTTCCATTTTCTAAAACCGTCAAATCCCGAGTTAAAAAGCAATGTGCTTGTCTGCCTAAGGTTAGGATGTAATAAAATGTTAAGCGTATATCTCATTTTGAGTCTCATGTTACTTCTTTAGGCTAAACTTAAGTTTACATTGCAAAATGTGCATTTCATTTAGCTAAAATTACAACCCGATATTTAGGCCCATTTTACGAGGTGATAACGACTTTAGCTTTCCAACACCACCGAAATCACCTTAATCCAAATCTTGTAGAAAAAGTTATGCCTAATCTACGACAGACTGTTTGATGCGCCTCTTCCCCAGGGGGTTTCTCAGCAGAAAATCAAAGTCGGCATGTTTCTTTCCTATTCCTTTCCAAATTCTACTCTTTCCATAATTCCTCCATATGATTAGTATAAATAGAGGCCTTCGCCACACACATTTTTCACGCGAGTGTCCGCCCTTCTCTTCTCCCTTTGCATTCCAAGACCGCGCTCTTGCTTTTCAACGCCTACGTGCTTGATCTATTCAACCACGTAAGCTCACATCATTCTGAGTACCAGTCACGTTTGCATAACCGACCAATTTGACCACTACACTTTAATCAACTCAATCAATTTGTTCTAAATCCTCTTTAGAGGGCACTTTCATATTACATCGAGTCGAGCAATCCCTAATACGACAACTTAGTTAATCTCGCTTCGTCAAACATGTAAGTCTGAGGGTGTAAATCCCAATTTTATTTATTGTATTTTATTTTGTAGTAATTAATGTACGTGTTTATATCACAAGTATGCTTAAAACCGCTTTCAAAACCCTTCTTTCAAATCTATTTTTCAAAACAGCAGTGAAAGACGTCCTTGAAGAAACGCGTCAGCAGATGCGCCTTCCGGAAGGATCGCAGAATTTGTTGCGCCTCTTTTTGCTGCTGTCTTTCTTCTTGTTCCTCGAATATCTGTTCTTTTCTATTTGCTTTGTTCTCTTTCGTTTTCTCTTCTTCATTCTTTCAAAATTCTTATAATTTTAGTTTATAATTTGTTTTCATTAATAATTTCAAATAATTCCGACCTAAATCCCTTATAATCGATATTTGTGGGTTTTTGTCATTAAATTTGAATCCGGATTTAAGAGGCTCGATTTGTTCATATCAAGTCCCTTGAATTCGTCTTTGATAGATAATTTTGATTCTGTTTCTTCATTAATTTTTATCTTCCAATTTCCGTCTCTAATTCAAGTTTTGTATGTAAATCCATTTCTGACATCGTAGATAATAATAAACTTGTAATCCTTCATTTCAATTCGTTTTTATTGCTTTATGACGGTTCTTAATATATGTAATCTGACTAAATCACTTTCACTCGAGTCGTATAACAATAATCAATGCTAATCAATCAAAGAACCATAACAATTAATGAGTCTGACTTTCACAGTCAGAACCCAACTCAAGAACAGACGCACGGTCTGATGCGCCTCTTCTAAGGGACCTTGTAGATGCTGCGCCTGTTCTAGATAGTTTCTGCCTCTGAACTCATCTCGTTTAGACGTAGGCATTCAAGTTTGGTTTTAATCTGTTAGATTCATATACCTATTATTAGACTCCGCTAATAGGGAACTAATTAACTTGATAATTATTTGTTATTTAGATCTAGTGCATGCATAACAAAATGAAAGATTTGTAAGAAAAACAATGTTCCTCACATTGATAGATGGTTTGAAAATATGGGCACAAGTAAGGTCACCTTCCTTCACTTGTTCTTAAGCTAAATATGATGAATGATCCTCCTAAGACTCCAAGTATAGAAGACACTCCAATAAGTTGCACCCAAGATTAATCCCAAAAATTCCTACTAATATTAACTAGATATTTAGTAGAAATATAACCTTAATGATACTAATATTTGTAGTATTACTACTTCTAGTAATAGATTGAGTGTATTAGTATTTGTGAGAGTTTTTAGGAATTTGCTTGTGAGGGAATTTTAGAGAGAAAACAAGCAAAAGCAAGCAAGTAAAAATGAGCAACAAAATGCTCATTTATGTGATCCAAAACCGGTGGCCTCACCCATGTAGGGAATCTTATTGCTTTTGTTTTTACTCTTTTGTACAGTGTAGGTAGAGTGTAGGGAACATATATGTAAGATGTAGTATGAATAAAGCTTGTGTGATATGTCACAATCACACTTTAATCAACACAAACAAAAGACAAAAGAGCATCTTTTGTTCTCTTCATTTGGCCGAAATATTGGACCCATTTTGGTCCATTTTTGCCTTTTGTCATTTGTCCCACAAATGCTTATAAGTCATATGTTTAACTATGTTACATAATTAATTATTAATGTAACCATTTAACATTTAAATATTACAATTAATAATATAATATACACTCCACTTTTTGAGTAGTATACTACCATTATATCATCATATAATGGGTTCTATAATTACTAGTTAGTTAAAATTACAACTTCTTGTAACTTTAAATAACTAATTACCTCTACCTCTACACTTATATAATACCTCAACTAATTTAGTAATTTAACACTTAATTACTAAATTAAATCTTATTTAATCACATTACAATAAGACGTAAAATTGCACTCCCATAATTAAGGAATTAATTAATCTGTATCATATACAATTAATTAAATATCTATTTGGGCCTCATCCTATAGGTGTGACCTATAGGGATCAACTGACCACCACCGTCACACAACAGTAATGTCAAACTCTAGTTAGCCAATCATTACCGATTAATGACGGTCAGTCGACTATATAAAGAATCATCCCTCATGTATTCTTAGTATGAGATTTATATATGATATTAAATCATGTGATCGCACTATTGTCGAGGACACATTTCCCAACAATCTTCCACTTGTCCTAGACAAGTGTGCGTCACCATTTATCTTGTCCTATTACAATCTCCCACTCAATGCAAGGTGTCTTACAGGTCGTACTTACATTTTATCATATCTTGAGTGGTTTTCTCGATCTGGAGATTAACTGTCTGACCGGAATTATCTATAATAGATGCCTTCCGAGCGTGGCCACGCATTTTCAGTTAACTACTCCTCGAGTGGCCTTGAGATTTCAAACAACCCTGACAAGAGGTGAACAATTCCTATCGCCCTATTCCCTTCATTCAGCCACAATCCATCATAACCCAAAATATACCCAGTTTGACCCCATTTACGAAATCGTAGAGTATAAATCAAAGCTAATCAGAAGTTGTGCCAACTTAGACGAACAGTCTCTAGTCAAAAGAATTGACTCATAAGAATACTATAGTAGCTCTTACCACGACCAGGCTTTATGAATTACCAGAACTCTATAAGCGGTCACTACCCGACAGAGTGTCCTATATAGTCTGCCTATGTGATCGACTAGTCATCCCATATGACTGAATGGCACTTGAACTTGCCATCAATCGCATCACACTCTAGTCACTTCGAGACGTCACCTCATATAAGTAACTAGGGGCGAATACCATGTCAATCCAGTTCACTTTAATGGGGTTCAATTTGTCTCTACAACCCATTTGGATACGACAATGGTAAATGCGATTATCACATATGAATAATTAATACACTATTACTACTTCATATCCCATAATCTCTAGTGTATTATTAACACCAGTTTAAATGCAATAAAAGCTTGGAAAGTAGATATAACCAATATACATATATTCCACTTTATTAATTGCTATTTCCTTCCATTCAATGTCATCTCCCATGACATGAATTTATCCAAGTATGTGTCTAGACTTCTTACTAGACTTGGGATCTTTAACTTGAAATATGCTCCCACTGTTATCACATAACTTGTGATAAAGTCATTTAGTAGTGGGATTCACCCTTAATCCCTATGTTGACCATTTTATCACAATTTACCTAGATTCCTTTTTGTAGAATTTGCAATGTGCAAAACTAAAATACTTTTCTTAGTTTCTTACTCCTTAGTCAATAAGTCATCCTAGGATTTCAACAAATCCTTTTGGTTTGGAAACTAAAGTTTGTGCAACCCTTTAGCACATAACTTAGTTTATCATCCAAACATTTGAACGAATCCTTAATTCTTCTCAAGAATCTCTTTAAGGCTTTCACAAGCCATATAATGGGAATTATCCCTTTTATTGACTTATTATGCTCTTAGCATATGTCACACCATGGCATGTGCGTCTGTTGGCATACATGATCATTCTAATGGCGGAAACATTAGTAATCGATTTCATGTGATCAACAACTTAATAGGTTCAGTGAACAACTATGACTCTATCATAGTAATTCCACTTTCATCAACATGAATAACCCATTCAACCTTGTTGATGTGCAACAGATACGAAAGATCTTATTATCATAAGACTCTCAACTATATGCCAATATACTTTCACATAGATTCAGTAATCTAAAGTATATTGCACCCTTTCCTAGTCTCCCAATCACTCTTGCCAGAAGAGAGCATTGGTACATTATTCTCAGTAAGTAATATGTTATCAAAATATAAGACATGGAGAAACAAATCTAGCTCCCACTTAACTTCATGTATAATCATGATTCTTCAATCATCTGAATGAACCCATCCACTATTATCACATGAACGAAAAGTATAATCCTTTAATGCTAGCTTAAGACCATCTTGTGATCACTTAAGATAGCTACGCATAATATGTTAGGATTCTTAGATCTTCATCTAAGGTTTTGTGTTTCAAACACTTTCTTCTCTAAATTCTCATTTTAGAAAAGCGAATTTTATTTGCCATTCTTCATTAAAATGAAATACGGCAATTCCTAACACAATTAATCTTGATCAACAACTTTATGTCAATCTTATGCATTTGAGTACTCTAAAGCTATATTTACCTTTAAGGAGACACTTACATTAAAGTAAATATACTCTTGAGTAACAATTTCGGATTGTAATGCTTCGGCTCGTATGTAAGAAGGTCATGATACTATTACTTTCACAAAGTAATATTTTTAAACAATAAGACATGTGCGATAAACTCCCACTGAACTATACTTCCATTCTATCTTCATAGACTATAGTTCAATACCAACTCCCACACTATAATTTTATTACATTCACAAAGTAACATTTTAACTATAAGAGATGTTTGTGACTATTCGATCTACTCCCACTCTCTCTCTCAGAAATACATCTATCTTCTTGAGAGATAGCTTTGTGAGTTACAAACATATATATTCAACGGAGTATTAGGAGTTTATCTAGACTATGTATTAGCTTTCAAAAGGCCATCCCAAACATGGCAGCTTGATACATGTAATATGGCAGTCTGATCCATGTGATTTGGTTTAATAGACTCTCTATTCTAGGTATCTCATGGTTGACCATCCGTTTAGAATTACTTGTCCGTATTGGATTGCAAATTCCCAAAATTGAGTTCAACAACTCAAACCAACTCATATTAGTTTGATCTTATGGGTAGTGACACTAGGTCATAATCCATCTTTAATAAATCAAATTTATTACTTAGATCTTTGCTACTACGATCGGATCGTAATGCTTTCGTCTTTTCTTCAATTGGTTCTCTACACCATTTAGAAATTTCTCAAATTTCTCAAATGCTTCACTTTATATTTGATTAAGTAAATATATACCCATATCTACTAAAATCATCGGGAAAAGTGATGAAGTAGTCATAAATCCCCTTGCGGTGATGCATATTTAGAACACATACATCGGCATGTATTAGTCCCAACAAATCACTTGCTCGTGTTCCTTCACTACTAAAGGAAGTGCAAATCATTTTGCGAAAGAGACAAGATTCGCATATTCCATATGATTGAAAATCAAATGGTTCAATAAATCTAATCGACACTAGCCTTTAATGCGTTTCTCTTTTACGTAACCAAATTGAAAAATCAAATGTACAAATCATTTGGATTACTAGTTATGAGTCTTTTGGATCGTATTATGTAGATATCATTGCTTGAGTTGGAAGTGTCTAAAACTTGTATATCATAAAGATAAGTGACATGGCTCACATCCATGTCTAATTTCAATAAAATACAACAATTGTCTTTGATGACAAATTATAAATCATTTCATGTCTCACATAGAAATGGAAATAATGTTTTAGACTAAGTGGGTACATAATAACAATTATGTAAATTATAACTCAAAGCTATTAGCAAAAACAAGTACATAAGTCCCTCTTGAAGTGGCGGCTACCCTAGCTCCATTTCCTTGTCGGAGATTCATATCACTCTTGTTAATCTTTTCCACATTTCCAAGTCCCACTTGGAGTAACAAGCCCAGCTTTGATATCTTCCAAATACTTGGGGCAATTTCGCCTCCAATGGCCCATGACATTACAATAATGACATTCCTCATAGGATTTGGCACCCTTTTTGGTCTTGGTCTTGGTAGTCCCACTACCCATTTCCAATTTATAATCAGGTTTGGGTTTCTCGCCCATTATTGCCTTCCCTATATTAATACCAACACTCCTTTCATTTGCAAGGACGCTCTTGCTAGAACTCCCACTCAATTTGATATTTCTCTTTGTTTCTTCAAACAAGGATGCCTTTGGTTTTATAAGTTTTTCTTCACAAGATTTTCTTTCTAAGGTGGTGGGCAATAATATTGGAGTGGGTGGAGTGGAGGTGGTATAGAAGCAAAAATTTCCATCCTGACCAATGCCAATGCGTAATTCTCTAATCGTATCATTGTCATAATCGGAGCATTTTTCATCAAATGATTGGAGCCATGTATCAACGGTGATTGGTGTAGGAGTATTAGATGAATTCATTGCGTATTATTTAACTACAAAAACGGAAAATAAAGGAAATAATTAACATCTATCGTTTTATAGAACTCGTATGTTTTAATACAAGTATTTAAGCATCTATGTAGTGACCTCCACCCAACTAACATAAATGATTCCGAGATCCAAATTCATAATAATACGGGCACGGTGAGCCGATTCATCCCTTATTAATATAACTCGGTGGATTAACTCTTTAATCGATTCTACTTTTAGAACTCTCGGTCGATAAAAATTACTCTAATTTTCATCTTTAGCCCGGAACACATGCGACTACAGTCACGAATAATTCCGTTGAGCTCAATCCAAATTTCGATGTAATAACATTTTACTACCCCACTTCGCCAACGTAACAAGGTTTGTATTACGGTAAAGCCGGCTCAACTCCCTTATGAAATTGGTACTTCATGGGTTTCTACTATTTGGTAAGGCTATTTCTCAATTATTATGTGAGAGGTCTTGTCAATTTATTATTTATCACGTTTTAAGTGAACTAAAGCGGTGAACTACAATAATTATAATTGACACGGTCGATGACTCAATATGATATGCATGTGTTGTTATGGCGATTTGACAATGCATGCAACATATTAAAAGAAATGCAAAGCAATAAATAAAATTCCTAGTATGGCCTTTCCTAAGAAATAGAAAATCAAATAATCTATTACATATTCGGAAACCAACTCCATTGGTCCCTTGAATCTTCAATTGGCACGCCTTCCAAGACTCTGTCTTCGTCGGATCACCTTTCCGAATGGCACCGTCTTTGAAGATGCTCCATAATTACAAATAATAATAAAAATACAAAGCTATTCCTATTATACATTTGTAAAATGGAAAAACTAATGATAAAAATGATACGAGATCACATTAAATTACAACCGAATCAATATTCCCTTTCATTACGGGTAATATCGATTAAAATTAAGGCCATACTAAGATAAAATTACATAATTCAAAATTATATAAATAAAAGACATTCAACAATTGAAATATGCAGCATTATAATATGTACCTATCATGCCAAATGATGTGCCAAATCGCCCTATTTAACTTATGTCGTACATATAACCCAGTTTTATGGAAATGCGTGATAATAACTTTTTAAAATCACTAATTAACACTTAAATCACATTTAAGCTCAAGTTAATTATCCTGACACTTTTTAGGACTCAAAAATTTGTCATCACTCAATTTTTGACAATAATTCAACTTGATTTAATTTTATGCTCATTTTTGACCTTAAAATCATAATATTTATGAAATAAATCCAAATTAATTTATAAAAATTTCAAAATTTGAATTTTAAATTTTTGAACATTCTGGAATAATTCCATGACACTCATAATGTCAAAAATCATGGTTAAAATATTCGAATTAATTTTGAGAAAATATAATTGCATTTTATCGGTTTTATCTCATAAAATATTTAAAGCATCCAAATATTACTCCAATAATTTTTACAACCTTAGATCTGATTAGTGGGATATTAATGCAACTTAAAATAATTTTCTCAAGCCATGAAATACGTTTTAGCTAATTTTGCTAAAATAGTCACTATTTATGCCATTTTTACTCTAAAATCCATAAATCATGCTAAAAGAGATATTTTAATCTTCAAATTTACATACTCTCTGTAAATTATGCATGTGACATCATATTAAAAAATCATGGATTAATTCGAAATTTAACTATTTTTAACCATTTTACCTCTATTAATCCATTTTTATATTATAAAAATCATAAATCATGCAATATTAATCCAATTAATACGAGTTTTTACACACAACTTTTAAAATATGCAAAAATATAAAATTTCCAAGGTCAGAAATTTAGTTTAACTATTTTTAGCATTTTAATACCCATTTTAGTTATAAAAATTAATAAAATGACCAAAACTCATTAAAATGACCAATAAATTTCCATAAATCATAAAAAAGACCGAAAAACATTTTAGGACCATAATATATAACATGCATGGTGATTTTGTGGCTTATACTTATAAATAACAAATTTTTAGTTTTATATGTTAACCTTTTAACTCGGAAAAACAATAACCGATTATGCATGCAACAACCTGGCTCTGATACCACTTGTTAGGTTCATATACCTATTATTAGACTCCTCTAATAGTGAACTAATTAACTTGTTAATTATTTGTTCTTTAGATCTAGTGCATGCATAACAAAATGAAAGATTTATAAGAAAAACAATGTTCCTCACATTGATAGATGGTTCGAAAATATGGGCACAAGTAAGGTCACATTCCTTCACTTGTTCTTGAGCTAAATATGATGGATGATCCTCCTAAGACTCCAAGTATAGAATACACTCCAATAAGTTGCACCCAAGATTAATCCCAAACATTCCTACTAATATTAACTAGATATTTAGTAGAAATATAACCTTAATGATACTAATATTTGTAGTATTACTACTTCTAGTAATAGATTGAGTGTATTAGTATTTGTGAGAGTTTTTAGCAATTTGTTTGTGAGGGAATTTTAGAGAGAAAACAAGCAAAAGCAAGCAAGTAAAAATGAGCAACAAAATGCTCATTTATGTGAGCCAAAACCGGTGGCCTCACCCATATAAGGAATCTTATTGCTTTTGTTTTTACTCTTTTGTATAGTGTAGGTAGAGTGTAGGGAACATATATGTAAGATGTAGTATGAATAAAGCTTGTGTGATATGTCACAATCACACTTTAATCAACACAAACAAAAGACAAAAGAGCATCTTTTGTTCTCTTCATTTGGCCGAAATATTGGACCCATTTTGGTCCATTTTTGCCTTTTGTCATTTGTCCCACAAATGCTTATAAGTCATATGTTTAACTATCTTACATAATTAATTATTCATGTAACCATTTAACACTTAAATATTACAATTAATAATATAATATACACTCCACTTTTTGAGTAGTATACTACCATTATATCATCATATAATGGGTCCCATAATTACTAGTTAGTTAAAATTACATTTCTTGTAACTTTAAATAACTATTTACCTCTACCTCTAAACTTATATAATACCTCAACTAATTTAGTAATTTAACACTTAATTACTAAATTAAATCTTATTTAATCACATTACAATAAGACGTAGAATTGCACTCCCATAATTAAGGAATTTATTAATCTGTATCACATACAATTAATTAAATATCTATTTGGGCCTCATCCTATAGGTGTGACCTAAAGGGATCAACTGACCACCACCGTCACACGACAGTAATGTCAAACTCTAGTTAGCCAATCATTACCGATTAATGACGGTCACTGGACTATATAAATAATCATCCCTCACGTTTTCTTAGTATGAGATTTAATTATGATATTAAATCATGTGATCGCACTATTGTCGAGGACACATTTCCCTACATAATCAACTTATACTTGTATTATTGCTAATAATTCGACATATTTTTATAATTTCTCTAATTATTTCATTTTCTTTTACCTTCTATTACTCAAAATCCTTCTTTCTCGAGCGTACTTGTGACGTAAATTCAAGTTATTCCTTTGTAATTCAATTGTAATATATTTCTTTTTGTAATCTTTTATATTTCATATTATCTTGTATGATTTATTTACTTGGCATTCACATGTAATTAATCTAACCTCCTACTTCGACTCAATTAATTGCTAAATTGTTTGTTCACCGACATAGTCTAATCTGACATGCTAGGATTAAAACGTTGTATGTAGCATTGCATGCATATAATTAACTACATATCGAGTATAAACAAACTTCCTTGATCATTAGTAGAGGTCGCTATCGAGGCAGGCGGGATCAGGTGTTTAAATATACGAGCTTCCTAATACGTGCCCTCACCCCTTACTCAAGATCTTTGTGAACATCCGTGTTCATTGGCATCACGAGAGTCATTCTAGACATAGAATGCTATGGGTAACGAATTTCTTAGTGTTCATGTCACTACTTTGTGTCTTGACATGACGCGAAGTATTCGAATGGTTCCAATTTTCCATAAAAATTGGTGGCGACTCCACAAATGCAGGCTTGTCAAACATTTCACCAGTTTTAATGCCTTTTAAATCGGTAACGGCCCATGACGTGCCTCGGCCTCGCGTCGGAGTTCCGAGGGAGAAGCGTCGCTTCCTCGAAACCAACACACGGGTGCGTGCGGTGCCGGTGGCTGTGTCCACAGGTTGGTTGAATTTTTGTTGTTTTTCGATGTTACGATGTGCGTCCTCGGCTGAGTGGAGTCATTTTCGAGAATGGCTTCACGCCCTTGGTTCGCCCCTTGTGGTTCCCGTCACAAAGGGGGATGTGCACATTAATGGACATGGGTTGTTGTTCGTTGCAATGAGCGGGGCTTAGGTGGGAAAGGTTGCGGTCCCCCACTGGCGGTATGAATTACCTGTTGCGGTGGGTAATCTGGCAGGGCTACACACTTAAGTGTGTAGCCGCATATGAGATATGATTGGAGTTGGAGAATGGTTGTATAGTTGTTGTCTTTGTTATTTCTTGCGATTAGCTTATCTTGATTATTCAGTGAACTGGCCCCGTTGTGTTTTGTAAAACTATGGTGATCCATTCGGGGATGGTGAGCAGATTGACAAGTGAAGATTACATTTAGCTGCGGGGACGAGGATGGGATGTCATCACTTTGAGTCTAGCTTCCGCTGTCACGAGTTTAGATACTTTTTTTTTATGTATTGAGATTTATACTCTTTTACTTTGTTTTTCAGTTGAGACGATGTATTTTTTAAACCTTATACTTTAATAATTGTTCTTCAATGGTTACTTTTGATATACTTACCTCAGGCAACCAAGATGGTAGCATCTTCACATGCTCGGGTGGTCCTTGGTATGACACTTTGGTATGTGGGCGTGTTACAAAGTGGTATCAAAGCAACGATTTTCGAACCTAAAAACAATGAACCAAATGAACATAGGGAGTCTCATTAAAAAGAACCTGGGTAGAAGTTGTTTGAAGCTACCGCAAAGGCTTGGGAGACGTCCCGAAGTCGCATTTAGGCCCTTACAACTTTGAGCCAGTCACCATGGGGGTGTCTTGGGAATCGTTATATGTTGAAGTAATGTGTGTTGAATGTATATATGATTCATATGAAGTGATTGGATGGAGTAAGTAAATGATGGCATATATTGAGCATTGTGGTACTTGAGCATGGTTATATGTTATTACTTGGCTTTCGGAGGGTAGTAACATGTTTAGAGATAGTATATGTAGTTATGTATGTTTTTCATTCGAAGAGTAGCTCATTTTTGGCATGATTAGGCCGAGCAGGGCGGGTACTGGACCGAGTAACAAAGCCCTTGACCGAGTGTGAGTTTGTGTGTGCAAAACAGTAGCTACTGGTTATGATCACTCGGCCGAGTAAGAGGGGCACTCGACCGAGTGAGGCATACTCGACCGAGTACTCTTTGTACTTAACCGAGTATGTTTTATGCGATTTGGAGGTTAGCTACTGGAGTAGGATACTCGGCCAAGTAGTCCCAATACTCGACAGAGTAGTTCACAGTACTCGGCCAAGTACTTCTTTGGCGGATGGTTTGTTTATTTTGAGCCGTAGGCTATGTGCTTACGTTTTCTTGGTTATATCAGCTCAAAATGCCGCCAAAGAGGTCAGCTGCATACATCCAAGCTACTGAGATGAGTCTTGATGAGGTTTCCAGAATGATTGAGCAGCAAGATGCGCTCATGGAGACACTCAAGAATGTGGGTAAGGGAGGTGAGAAACCGATGGATGCATCTCAGCTGAGAACCATTATTTCTCGCTTTCACCCCTCTACTTATGAGGGCACCGGTGAGCCAAAACTGCTTGATAATTGGCATCGTGAGATGGAGAGTTTGCTAGAGGTTGTGAAGTGTCCGGCGGATATGATGGTAGAACAGGCTGTGTTCTACCTAAGGGATGAGGCTGAAGTATTGTGGCAGAATGTGAGGGAGGATGCTCGGGCACACTACAGGGACCAGGGACAGGATGTTATCCCATGGGCAGGTTTCAAGAGTGCTATGAGGGAACACTTTATGTCGGAGCACATTCGTCACAAACTGAGAGCTGAGTTCGATTCCTTCACCATGGCAGATAATATGACCATCACGGAGTACTATCAACGATTTATAGAGTTGTCACGTTATGTGATGAGGCTCTCGCAGCCCTATTAAAGATAAACCCAAACGGTCTTTTACTAATGCAGCTATGGAAGTCAGGGTGGAATTCACAGGGAGGCTATTGTATCTACTTTCTCAACTAAGTCTGTCAGATGTCACAGTTGGGGGGTTTTGGTTGAATTTATAATTACCTAATCAAACTAAACAACGAGAAGAAAATAAATCTAACAATGGAGAGAAAGGGAACTAGGATTGTCGGGTCACCAATGAATGTCCTATGGTCGTAGTCTAGGTCATAGATTAGTCACATGCGTGGGTTTAAGAGTAATGAAAAGGTCCTTCCGGTCCGCTATTCACCCTAAAATACTACTAACTTAGCTTCCGCCCTCATTAGACTATCCTAAAGAATTGTAGCGGGTCTCACACCTTCCAATCTTCCGATCTAGGTCAGAGTTTGCCAAAAACAACTAGAACAATTATGCGCATTAACCGTCTAATAGTCATTAAAAGCTACTTATAACAGAAAGACAGGAAACAAGCATCAGATCTGCAAACCTATTTAACTACCATCATTCATTCATGGTTCCCCTAAATCCTAGCGAGGAAATTAGCTATGCATAATGAAATTAACGAAACTAATAACAACTAAAGCAATAATCAATAACAATATAATAATAAGAGGGGAGAAATGAAATAACATAAACTAAATTAACAAAAAGATTAAAGGAAAAGAAATTAAGGAAATAAGAGAATTAAAGATGCAAAGGATAAAGAACTAATACTAGAATTAAGAGAAAGGAAGAGAAATTACAAAGTTTAAGATCCGGAATAAGACGAACAAAGCAACGTAATAGAGGTTCAAGCAGTGAAAAGTTCCGAACCCTTAACCTAATGAAGGTTTTTCTCTTATATAGTAAGAGATTTTATTATCTAATAATAGAATATAGCTAAATATAATAAGTCTCAACATAAATCCTGCGCGCCAGACTTGGTTTTGCTCGATCGAGCAACATAAAGTTGGTCGATCGAGTATTTTTTCCTCAAAGGCTCTCGATCGAGCACTAAAGCACTCGATCGAGTACAGTAAAAATCAAGGTAGTCGATCGAGAGATTTAAAGTACTCGATCGAACACAAAAAGTACTCGATCGAGCACTAAAGTACTCGATCAAGTGGTTTCAACGCGTAATTCCTGCTTCGCGCACTGAACTTCAAACGGCCGCCATTTCTTTGTTACTTGTCGGAATGAAGCGATTTTCATGGCGTTGGAAAGCTAAGAAGACAAGCTTTCACTCCAGTTGGAATCACTTGAATATCAGTTGTATAGAATGTCCCTTCAAAGAAGGTACTAGTAATTTGAAGCTCTTATTTTGCTCGCCTAGCTACCTTACTTCTACGCGCATCACAATTAGTAGTTTCCAAGCTCCGACTCAACTCATCTCCAAAATGTATGCATAGGGACAGGTTTTAAGCTTGATTATGCTTCTCTCCGATTCATACCTACAAATGATAAAAGACAAACCAAAGTAGACTATTTGGGGGACATTTGTAGCTTAATACTACGAAATATGCATAGAAATGCGTGCTAATACGGTACAAAAAGTCTATATAAAATTCACGCATCAAACCTCCCCAAACCAAACCTTTGCTTGTCCCCAAGGAAACTATATGCAACTAACTAATGGAACGGAGTAAAAACTCAGAGCTAGCTACAAATCGTCTACCTAAACAAGTTTAATGCAATAAATCAACAAAATAGCAACAATGTCAGATGCAAACGAGTTATAGGGATGTTTATAAATATAGCTGAACCATCGACCTTGCTAGACCTTCAAAATTTGACTCTCACGGGTCACTCTCTCTCAATGATGTAAAGGGTAAGCATATAAATGTAAGAGAGAAAGAAATATAGTCGCTCACTTAGACTAGGACCGACATAAACATGCATGCAATCTAATATGCTAGACAATTCTAGCTACCGTACACATACACTCCAACCAAACAAGGTCCTGTCACATGCCGAGGGCTTACAAAGATTTGGAAAGTGAGGTAATGGGTAAGAAGGGGCAAAATGTTTTGGGAATGTGGAGGTATAAGCCAAGCTAGTAGCCTAAACAAAATCAATAATACAACATCCCGCTTCTAATCCATCTAAAAACTTAAGCATAATTGCCTTTATTCGGCATAAAAACTCACTAAACCAAATAATAACAACTCCTCATGAGATATAATGAGAGCATAGGAGCAAAACCGATATTATTCAAACTATTTTTCTTTTTTTTTTTCTTTTTCTTCGGTTTTCTGTTTTTTGTTTCTTCTTTTTTTTTTTCCATTT
The DNA here is from genome assembly GCF_048544455.1 of Silene latifolia. NCBI lineage: Eukaryota > Viridiplantae > Streptophyta > Magnoliopsida > Caryophyllales > Caryophyllaceae > Silene > Silene latifolia. The sequence continues at coordinate 215,513,422 of NC_133537.1, read as the reverse complement.
TTTCTTTTTTTTTTTCATTTTTTTTTCATTTCTCTTTTCTTTCTTCCTTCTTTTCTTTTCAATTCTCCTTCTCCAAAATACCATCTCCCAACTTTTCAATGTAAACCAAATTTGGCACAATAAACAATATACCCGCAAAAACAAACTAAACTAGCTTGACAAGGCAGGCTATGTTGGGTGTAGTTAAGGGGTCAAAAGGCAAATTTGACTAAATATGGAGTTAATGGGTAAAAATGGAAGAAAATGGAATGTAAGCACCTCCCTGCATGTGACACCAACCGCTAACCCGAATGTATGCAGGCAAAAAGCAATTGAATTTCATACTTATGCATTTTAATGTTACATGTTATGCAAGGAGTAACTACTCACAATCCTACATGAAACTGGTCATGGATGACACCAGTTTATACGGCTCTAAATCCTTAGAAATTATAAGTAGTTTGCCAAAGACACAGGTCAAGTATATTCGTTCATCTAAATTTAAACATAAACTCGTAGATTATGCAAATGACTATGCTAAAAGATGTCAAAATTGCAAGGCTTAGGCAAAATGACTAAGTGTAGTGCAATTTCATCATTGAAATCTACCGTTCCGACTCAACCTAAATGCTAAATGAAACATGATTTTTTTTTTTTCAATTTTCGAATTTTTTTTATGAGATTTTTGAATTTTTGAAATTAAAATAAATAATGCATGCAAAAATTGAACGTGCTAACTGAAATGCAATAAAAACAATATGCAGACACAGATATGGATGCATATACCCTCCCCAAACCAAACCGTACAATGCTCCCATTGTACACAACAGCTAGCAAAAGCAGCAAAAATGGAAAGAGAAAATGCAAACTAAATAAAATGAAGGAGATAAAGAGCTAAGAAACTCACAGGATAGCACGAAATAAGGAGAGACCTCCCCAAACCAGCCAGCAACATGGGAGGTCGTAGCTAGCAGCACCAGATCAACTCAATTCGCGAAAAGAATGCAGGTGTACATGCAATTACGCAAATAGCGTACCAAAAATACTACCAAAACCAAATCTAAAATGTTCCACAATCTATATTCGAGAAAACTAATTATTAAGCACACAAAACTAAATAAAAGAAAGTCTAAGAAATCCAAACAAAACATGAAAATCCGGGTTGCCTCCCGGTCAGCGCTAGTTTCAGATAGGTCCAGCTCGACCTTCTTTTCTTCATCCACCCACGCAAATAAATGGCCTACAACAAGGCTTCTGACTGAATGCAGTCCCTTCAGCATCCATGATTTTTACTTTTGGTCACCACAACACAACATCGGAAGAACATCGACCCTTTACAGCATCAACTACGCCACGTCTTCTCTTGGCCTTATCCCACGCCCTCTTCTTATACGGGATGGAATCTTCAAATCCTCTTCCCGGGTCTTCTAACCTGTCAAGACCTGTATAAGAAGAAACAAGACAATATTCCTCCAACTTGCTCCCAAACTGGGGCGGAGGCGTCAAATCAACAGCAATATATAATTTAACGGAAGGATTAGAAGGAACCCCATCGGGATGAATAAAAGGAATAGCATTACCTCCACTTAGATAGGATTGGTCTTCAATTACCTTCTTACCGTCATCCGGGATAGGCGTAAATGACGAGTCAGCACTGTTCATAGCCAAATAATTCTATCGACAATGAGTAGTGCTCGATCGAAGGGTTTCTTCACCAAAACTACTTGATCGAACAATGCTGATTGTTCGATTGAGGTCTTCTTCCTCAGCAGTGCTCGATCGAACAGTGTAGGGTGTTCGATCGAGGTCTCCCTCATACAAACTGTTCGATCGAGTATTGTAAGTTGTTTGATCGAACACTTCCTCATATAAGCCATTCAATCGAACATTGTAAGTAGTTTGATCGAATTTTTGTCGCTGTACAGTGCAGAAGTCTTCGTATGATGCTTCATTTTCACCTAGATCTTCGAATTCCGAGTCATAAATATCATCATCAGCAATAGGCAACTCAGCTCCTACATAGGAAAGACCACTTTCTGTACAGATAGCATATACCGTCTCTGATTGCCTAAAATCCAACTCGGCATCTACTTGAGCTATGTGAGACTCAAATTCCTTGAAACAAGCTTCTCTAGATTTACCATATTCTTTCACTTGAAGTACATGCATCTTCACTAAAGACTTCAATTCAGCAATCTCTTCCTTGTTGATAGTAGAGGGAGGAACCTACTGCGGCGGAAAAGAAAATGAAGGCTTTTGAAAGCCTTGCAGCTGAATCGGATGTGACGGCACATAATAATTCTACGACGAAAGTGGAGAATAGTTTGGGTAACCCCCACTTTGAGAACCATAACGACCTTGTTTATACTGCCGATAGGCATAAACTCGGTCATTCTCCGCATAACAAGTAACAGCATCGTGCACCACAGCACCACATCTCTCATAAAATGCCACGTGCTGCGCCATGGGATGGAACATAGGTGGAATATCAAAGATACTCAAGCCTTCCCTTTGATGATCTTTTCCCAATAATCATGTTTAGCTAGACCTGTAGGACCTATGAAAACAGCACTAGAAAAGAAGATAAGAACTGCCTCAAGGAATAAATTCTAAAGACAAACTCAAATAAAACAAGTAAAAAGCGTCGCCTCCCCGGCAACGGCGCCAAACTTTGATAAGGCTGTCGCAACCCTATTAACGATAAACCCGAAAGGTCTCTAACTAATGCAGCTAGGGAAGTCGGGGTCGAATCCACATGGAGGCTATTGTATCTACTTGCTCAACTAAGTCTGTTAGATGTCAAAGTTGGGGGTTTTTGGTTGAATTTATAACTAACTAATCTAACTAAACAACGAGAAGTAAATAAATCTAACAATAGAGAGAAAGGGAACTAAGATTGTCGAGTCACCAACGAATGTCCTATGGTCGTAGTCTAGGTCGCAGATTAGTCACATGCGTCGGTCTAAGGGGTAATGAAAAGGTCCTTCCGGTCCGCTATTCATCCTAAAATACTACTAACTTAGCTTCCGTCCTCATTAGAGTATCCTAAAGAATTGTAGCGGGTCTCACTCCTTCTAATCTTCCGATCTAGGTCAGAGTTTGCCAAAAACAACTAGAACAATTATGCGCAGTAACCGTCTAATCGTCATTAAAAGCTACTTATAACAACAAATATATGAAACAAGCATTAGATCTTCATACCTATTTAACTACCATCATTCATTCATGGTTCCCCTAAATCCTAGCGAGGGAATTAGCTATGCATAATGAAATTAACAAAACTAATAACAACTAAAGCAATAATCAATAACAACATAATAATAAGAGGGAACAAACGAAATAACATAAACTAAATTAACAAAGAGATTAAAGGAAGAGAAATTAAGGAAATAAGAGAATTAAAGATGCAAAGGATAAAGAATTAATACTAGAATTAAGAGAAAGGAAGAGAAATTACTGGGTTTAAGATCTGTAATAAGAAGAACAAAGCAACGTAATAGAGGTTCAAGCAGTGAAAAGTTCTGAACCCTTAACCTAATGAATGTTTTTCTCTTATATAGTAAGAGATTTTATTATCTAATAATATAATATAGCTAAATATAATAAGTCTCGACATAAATCCAGCGCGTCAGACTTGGTTTTGCTCGATCGAGCAACATAAAGTTGGTCGATCGAGTATTTTTTTTCCTCAAAGGCTCTCGATCAAGCACTAAAGCACTCGATCGAGTACAGTAAGAATCAATGTAGTTGATCGAGATATTTAAAGTGCTCGATCGAACACAAAAAGTACTCGATCGAGCACTAAAGTACATGATCGAGTGGTTTCAGCGCGTAATTCCTGCTTCGCGCACTGAACTTCAAACGGCCGCCATTTCTATGTTACTTGTCCGAATGAAGCGATTTTCATGGCGTTGGAAAGCTAAGAAGACAAGCTTTCACTCCAGTTTGAGTCACTTGAATATCTGTTGTAGAACTCGAGATATGTCTCTTCAAAGTAGGGACTAGTAATTTGAAGCTCTTATTTTGCTCGCCTAGCTACCTTACTTCTACACGCATCACAATTAGTAGTTTCCAAGCTCCGACTCAACTAATCTCCAAAATGTATGCATAGGGACATGTTTTCAGCTTGATTATGCTCCTCTCCGGTTCATACCTGCAAATAATACAAGACAAACTAAAGTAGACTATTCGGGGGACATTTGTAGCTTAATACTACGAAATATGCATAGAAATGGGTGCAAATACGGTACAAAAAGTCTATATAAAATGCACGCATCATTATGTGGAGGATATGCAAATCGGTCAACGGAGCTTGGCTCTTCGCTTTGAAAAGGGGTTGGCACCAAAGATCATGGATAGACTGCCAGCCAGGAGTGGACATGGGTCGTACGTTATGCGTACATGGACCACCGTCGATCCGTGGACGTAGGCCACCTACACGCCAAGCCAATTTGTAGACGTACAGCAGTCGAAAAGCCACGTTTGAAGGCATAGAAATGCTTTCGACCGAGTGAATATTCACATGTTAGGTTAAGGCCACCTACACGCCATGACAATTTTCATTACGACGGTTTGAAAAATGTTTTTATTTGAAAATTGATTTCGAATTTTTGAGAATTCGAGGGTAGAATTCGTCATTACGATGGCATAAAAGGGCGCTTTGAGGATGCAACGGTCAGCGACAGACTGAGGTTTTAAATGGCCATTATAACAATGTAAAAGGGTATTTTGAAACGATTTGTGAAAACCGGGTTTGAAATACGTCATTACGACGGCGTGATAAATGTGCATTTCAAATGGTTATAACAACCGTGTTTTAAAATGGCCATTATAACGGCATAAAAAGGTGTATTTGAAATTGGTTATAAAAACCGGGTTTTGAAATGGCCATCATAACGGCATAAAAAGTTGCGCAACATTCGGCAAAAGACCGAGGTTTGAAATGGTTGTGAAAAACCTTGTTTTGAAAATCGTCATTATGACAGACTGGAAAGGCGTGTTGAATGGTTGTAGAAAACCGGGTTTGAAAATCGTCATTACGACGGCCTAAAAAGACGTGCAACGGTCGCGAAAAGACCAAGGTTTTGAAATGGCCATTATAACAGAGCAAAAAAAGGTGTTTTGAAAGTTTATAAATGACACGGAAGGACTTATGATCACATAACACATAAGCACTCGCAGTTCATTATATTATGCATAATGTTGACACGGGTTTTGGCTTAAAAGGGTGGATTACACACCAAGCGATCAAACCCCGATTTTCGAGAAGGATACCAATCCAAACAAAATGTGTAAGGAGGGTGCGCTAGCCTCGTGCTCGAAGGTGATGAAAGCTCTTTGACGAAACAGAAATGTGTAACGTCAATGGTATGCTTGACTCAATCGGGATTCGAAATGCGGGACGGGCTAATTGGTTGATAAATGTTAGGTTGTGGGCCCGGACAAGGAACCCGACTATGACCGTAATATCAATTAATGCATTTCAACCACGACCTCGTTCGAGTTTCACCACTAAGGATCACAAAGACACAAGCGTCCTAGTTATCCCCAGCGGAGTCGCCAAATTGTGGACATGGGCCGCACGTTATGCGTACATGGGCCACCGCCGATCCGTGGAGGTAGGCCACCTACACGCCAAGCTAATCTGTGGACGTATAGTGGTTGGAAAGCGACGTTTGGAGGCGTAGAAATGCTTTCGACCGGATCGCTTTAGATCGGTCGGTTTCGTCTCGGCAAAGGTCTCAAAACGATGTTTTATATGTTTTGAGCCGCCACTAAGCATTTGTGGGATGCCTGGAGCCCGTTCGAATCCACTTTATACCTAGGTCAATCAAGGCAAAAAGCGGTGTTTGCCATAGGTACTAAAGATAAGGACACGTCCCCCTTTAGCATTCTATCGCTAAAATGACTCTCGTACGCCTTGAATAAGGCCATCCACTATCCAAAGGTTCTGAGTAAGGGGTGAGGGTACGTATTGGGAAGCCCTTTAATCGGACACCCAATCCTGCCCACGTTAGCGGCCTCTACTAATCGATCGTGGTTGTTTAAGTGCAAGAGTTGATAAAACGGTTTAAATGCATGAATGCGCATCCAAAAGCTTAACCTAACATGTGAATATTTCCTAAGTCGGTTGTTTATGCATGTACCAAGAAATTGGTGGCAAGTTGGATTTAGATTGATTTGCATGTGAAAACAAAAATTAAACATCCATTTACCAAATTCGGATTATGATGCTTAACACGGTCCATTTATTTGAAAAGTGTGTTTAAAGGATAAAGTGTAAAATGCAAACTCGTCAACATGATCCGTCATGTATTCGGATTAACCGTAATCGGGATAATCCTAGATAAATGCTAAAACGAAAGAGAACAGTGCCAGGCAGCCCCATTGGGGCGCGAGCCTATTAGCGAGGGAAAGGGCTCTGCCCAGGTTTTAAAATATGAAAACAGACGGCCTCTTGGGGCGCGGGTCAGACGACGACCCACGGGCCGTCTCCTGGTTGTTAAAAAGGTTTTTTAAAACCGTTTTTTGTTATTAATGATTTGCATGTATGATTTGCATGACTCGGAATAATTACTATTATGTTAGTAATATTCGTTGTCGGATTTGCAAGTTTGAAAAGCATAGTGAAATGTGTAAAAGGAAAATGTTTGATTTGAACTAATTATGTTAAGTTCAATTATTTGTAATTAGTCAAGTTTGTCATCGAACTCGGATTAAACCGACATGGTATAAAGAACCAAGGACGATTATGAATTATGACTAATATGTTTGCAAATGTAAATAAATGAGAAAGATGCTAAGTAAAATAAAAGGGGGTTAAAATACCCTTTAATTTGTAATTAACCAATGATATCATCGAGTCACGGAATAAACCGTCATGGTATAAAGAACTAAGGATGATTTTTGTAATGGTCAAAATATGTTTATCATAAAAATGAATTAAAATGGTAAATAAAAGAAGAGAATTTCCTTTAAAATCTAATTAACCAATTAATATCACCGACTCACGGATTAAACCGTCATGGTATATGGAACCAAGGGTGATTATAAGTTATGGCTAAAAGGTTTGTCATAAAATTGATTTGAAACATTGAAATGGTAAAAACCAATTGTAAATAAGAAGTGAAATAAAGAGGAAAGACGAGAACAAACACGGCTGGATTAAGGCCTGAGAGGGCATTGAGGCGCGAGCCTCCCTGCTACGTAAGTAGCCCCTGTCTCAGGCCAAAATCCGGTTTTGGCTCATCTAACCTATATTTGAATCGTGTTATGCATTGTTCATGCTTATAAACTCATAAATACAGTAAAGACATGAAATAAATGAGTTGTTTAAACCCTCAAACTTACGTGTATTGATGTTTGCGACGTAGACGACTTTAGAGACGGTTTTCTCGTAGCGACTACTCACGATCAAAGAAGTTTAAAAGAGTGCCTTAAAAAAGGATTTTGTTTTGAAAATGAGTTGAAAATATGTTGTTGAAAAACATGCTGATTAATGTTGAGTTGGCCGAATGGGTCGGTCGAATGCACGGCGATGGTACCAAACAAAATGTGTAAGGCTTGTGTTTTCGATCGGTAGGTCGAAAACACGTGTCGATTTTGTAACGTAGGAAGTCGAGTCTAGAAGTTTAAGAGAGAGGTGAGGGGGCGGACACTCGCGTAAATATTATGGGGTGTGATGGTGGGCATTTATAGAGAAATGTGGGATGGTAGGTCGGTTGAGTTTACTTGAAGGCTAAGGAGATAGCCCCTTTAGGCGCGAGGCACTTAGTGATCCAAATGGTTGTACTGTCCTTTTCGCAAATTTGGATTTTCCATTTGTTCTAACCAATGTTTTGTTGGTTGTGATTTGTGGTCTTAGATGATTGCTTAGCCGTGTATGCTTGATCTTGGGTGTTATTTGGGGTAGGTATATTGTGTCCTTAACTCGAGGTTTGACCTGTGTTGAGTCGGGATTTGAATTTGGAGTCGGTTTTTGGCCCGGTGTCGATTTTGACTCTAATTAGGGTCATTTTAATGCAAATGGCATGATAAAGTCATTCATGGCATTATTTTTGATATTCGAGATTTGGGTTGACTCAGGTTGACTCGAGTTGCGGGTTTCCGAGTCGGTTTTTGGTCCGAAGATGGTTTTAACTCTAAATAGTGTTATTTTAATGAAAATGAAGTTAGAAAACCATTTATGAAATCATTTTTAATATCCAAGTGGTGCATTAAACCGTTTCATGTATAGCCAATCCACACACGCATATCAAAAGCATGTTATAGTCCGAGCATCATCGGGTGGTTTTTGGGAGGTGCAAATACTGGGTATCTACAGAGCACCCACTTTGACCGAGCCTTGGATGGGGCGAAAGTCAAAGTATAGCTTCCAGGTCAATCGAAGATTACAACCTGAAACCATTGCGACGTCGAGGCGACTCAAAAGGGTTTGAGCCAAGGACCTGCCGTCGGGAAGGGCGACGTCGAGGCGACTCGGGGATTCAAGTCAAGGACCTGCCGTCGGGAACATTTTAGAGTTTTTTGACTTTCGGTTTGGGTCGTTTAAAGTCCATTAGACTACGTATAAAGGCTCGCCAGCCATAAGAAGGAGTCATACCTAAGGCATCTTCGGGACATGTCCTTGGATTGTTCTTGTTTGCACGCAAAGGCTCACCAGCTGTGTTAAAGGTGCGTTTTGATGCTCGCCGGCCATGTTGAAGGTACGTTGTGAGGCTCGCCAGTCATGTTGAAGGTCGAAAGATCGACTATGGGAAATAGCCTGAAATATCGGGCTTATTTCAAGATATTGTCTGGTAATGACTTCCAACCAGATTGACGTTGTTATGTTCGGCTAGAGAGCAAAGAACTCCAACTTGCTAGAGGTCCTGAATGAACTCCATCGGGATAAGTCATATAAGCAAGGTCCTCTGGAAAACCATTTAGGGAGAGCACTACGTCGGAATCTTGAAAGACCTGTGTGACTTCCATTTGAAAATCGGCACTCGTTAGGGAGTTAGAAAATTCTCAGGACTCACCGGGGATATGAAATGCTTCTCGTTGGGAGGTAGCGTAAGCCATGTATTCGACGGGGTTAAAGCCCTTGGACTTGATGGCTCGACGTTTGTTGAGAAGAACCCAGTACGCAGTTGGAGTGCATTTTTCTTCTCAAGATTACCTGCATGGTTAGTGTCCACACAAATTCGCAGTCGCATAGACAAGCACATGGGCATGCAAGCATATAAGCACATGAGAACATAGGCATGTAAGAAATTAGTACGTAAGAAACTAGCATGTAATATCTCACGCGAGGGGAAATACGGGTTTCGAAAGTTGTGAAGCTTAGAATCGAGTCTTGTTGCTAGTAGATCCGTGATTTGATAGATTGGAAACACGTGACCGTTGTGACATTGACTCACATAGACGCATACTGACAGATTGACAAACAGGATGTCGTAAACGTGATGTAAATTCAGTATCGACGGGTGTCAAGGGTGACTCTGACAGAATTTGCTTATGTGTGTGCAACTCCTTACCCAAGAAAGGGTGATAACGCGTATCAAATCCCTGAGGTAGAAGGTTCGCTCGGCTGGGGAACACGAATTGATTATCGTCTCCAGACATCTTTGCCACCGTTTGCTTGTTTGAGATCCTTTCTCGAGGCATGATGATTCAGAGAGCGGAACCAAGACCTTATCATTGTCCGAACCGAGCACTAGGCGATGGGCGGTTTTATTTTGGACTGTAGTTGAGACTCAAAATATGTTGAAGGATAAAGGATGGGTGGCATCTCGAAAGAAAAGCCCCCAGAGTGAGAAGGTGGGAATTTGACAAAACAAGGAACGAATGGGCGACGACTTAAGGAAAAAGCCCCCAATAAAAAGGCATAAGTTTAATTTTTACAGCTGGGTGGGCTACTTTTGAGGATTGATGGTGATGGTTGAGATTGAAATGGGTGTGCGGTTGTGTCCTTGTTGGGGGGCTGCCAACGTATTCGCGTGTTTGCGAAATCAAACAAGATCGTAGTTCTGCGCGTGTGTGCAATGGGTTGCAAATTGAAGGTTTGAAAATTGAATGTGGGGGGGGGGAGGGGTGTGGTTGTGTCCTCGTAATAGGACTGCCTACGTATTCGCCTGTTTGCGAAATCAAACCAGATCGTAGTTCTAAATGTGTTTGCCCAAGCGAGTTGTTAGGACCTTAATGTGTGAGGGTCACGACGGCAAATGTCGTTGGGTGACTCGAAAATTGATTTGATAGAATTCTTCCTTGATCGTGAATCGAAGAGGTCTAATTTGTGAAAATGTTCCTTATCAAGTGAGCACACTAAAAAAGTGGACCCTAAGGGTATATTAGGTATTTCCCATTCTCGGTAGCAAAGCATTCGAGGACTCCGTATCTGGGTCAAGGTGAAAATGGCTTCGACATTAGAGAATGTGGAGCTTGGTAATGATAGGTTTGTTTGACAGATAAAAATCTTGAGTTGAGGGTCACGACGGTAAGTTCCGTTTGGTGACTCGAAAGTTGATTGGAGAGAAATACCTCTTGATCATGAATCGAAGATGCATAGGCTCCGTTTGGCAAGGCATTTCAGGTACCTTATTTTTTTGTAAGCGTTTGGCAAGTAGCTTATTTAACCAAATAAGCTACCTGAAATGACATGCTACCTAGAGTAGCAGTTGAGATTTCAGGTACCTGATTTTTTTTGATTTTCCATTTTTACCACTTAAATTTATATAATTAAATAATTATCATATCGTTTTACTTCATTTCATCAAAATCAATTACCTTTTCAGTTAGTTTGCCAAACACTTTTTTTATATAATCAGTTACCTTATCAGTTCCTAATTTCCAGCTACCTTATCAGTTACCTTATCAGGTTTCAGTTAACTTTTCAGTTTTTAGCTATTTTTTCAGGTTTCAGCTACCTTTTCAGTTAGTTTTACCAAACAGAGCCATAGTTTTTGAAAATGTTTCTTGTTACGTGAGAAAACTAAAAGTGGACTCTAAGAATGAAATGGGCATGTCCCGTTCCGGGGAGCGACGTATTATGAAGACTCCGTATCTGGGTCAAGGTGAAAATGGCTTCGACATTATGAAATGTGGAGCCTGGTAATAATAGGTTTGTTTGTCAAATAAATATCTGGAGCTTGTATTTGTGGTGTTTGGGCCGACGGGTTACGGCTTGTAATGTGGTGCGGAACGGGTTCTTAGGCTTGATGTGGCATGAGCACGAAATGGTTGGTAAATAATTTGGGATAAGAATCCGATGTCTAGACCTTAAAGGTTAAGGTGTGATATTACGAGTTTGAGGGGAATCCTCAAAAGCCTAGGTAGTTCTCCCTATAGCAGTCTCTAGAAGGACTTAGGGGTGAAGCAATGTTGGTTATGATCTTGAGGGGAATCCCCAGGATCTTAGATAGGTTTTGGTGTTTGGTGTTTTGGACCTGTTGGTCCGGAATTTTGTGTGTTGGACTCATTGGTCCTGGGCTTTGACTCGTCGGTCCTGCACTTGGTGTTTTGGACTCATTGGTCCAGGATTTTGTGTGATGGACTCATGGATCCTGGGCTTTGGACTTGTTGGTCCTGGACTTGGTGTTTTGGACTTATTTGTCCGGGATTTTGTGTGTTGGACTCATGGGTTCTGGGCTTTGGACTTGTTGGTCCTGGACTTGGTGTTGTGGACTTATTGGTCCTGGGCTTTGGACTTGTTGGTCCTGGACTTGGTGTGTTGGACTTGTTGGTCCGAGGTTTGAAAAGTAACGGTTTTTAATCCCGTCGTTTGAGTCTTTGTGAAGATAAAGAATTTGAATTTCGCTATTTCATGACGGTTTTTAATTCCGTCATTTGAAATTGTGGGAAAATAACGAATTTGAATTTCGCTATTTCATTTTTTTTTTTTTGAAAAAGACGGTTTTAATTCCATCGTTTGAAATTGTGAGAAGATAACTAATTTTGAATTCCGTCATTTCATTTTTTATTTGAAAAAGGACGATTTTTAATTCCGTCATTGGAATTATGAGAAGATACGAATTTTGAATTCCGTTATTTCATTGTTTGAAATGTGACGGTTTTTATTTCCGTCATTTGAAATTGTGGAAAAATAACGAATCTGAATTTCGCTATTTCGTTTTTGTTTGGAAAGGACGGTTTTTATTTCCGTCATTTGAAATTTGTGAAAATAGTGAATTTGAATTTCACTATCTTGTTTTTGATTTGAAAATAACGGTTTTTATTTCCGTCGTTTGAAATTTGTGAAAATAGTGAATTTGAATTTCACTATCTTGTTTTTGATTTTAAAATGAAGGTTTTTATTTCCGTCATTGAAATTTGTGAAAATAGTGAATTTGAATTTCACTATCTTGTTTTTGATTTTAAAATGATGGTTTTTATTTTCGTCGTTTGAAATTTGTGAAAATAATGAATTTGAATTTCACTATCTTGTTTTTGATTTTAAAATGACGGTTTTTATTTCTGTCGTTTGAAATTTGTGAAAATAGAGAATTTGTATTTCACTATCTTGTTTTTTATTTGAAAATACGGTTTTTATTTCCGTCGTTTGAAATTTGTGAAAATAGCGAGTTTCAATTTCGCTATCTTGTTTTTGTTTTGGCTTTGCGTTTGGAGATCGACAGGCTTGGATTTATTCGTATTTTCCCGTCCTTTGTTGGAGGAAGGTAAAGGTGCAGGCGGGGATGTACCTCTTGGTGAGAGGTTGATACTTGGTGATGGGATATTTTTGTGGGGAATGGGCTTGCCTTCCGTCATTGATTATGAACAAGGAGATGTTCTGGTTTGTTATCTGGGTTCGTCGTAGGATCCCTTTGATAAAAGCTCGTTTGAAATTGGGTGCTAATAAAAGGTTTCTATTGCCACACATGGGATAGGTAAAGAAAAAGGACACGGAGTTTTGAGTCCTCTGCTTACTCGGTACGAAATGTCACTTGAGTGTACTCACATTGAATTGGAACATGTTTGTTTGTAATCAATTCTCAAATCAATTCTCGTTGTCAACGGGAAATGGTAAAGAGGAGAATATATTTCCTAATTGATATAACGATAGGCGTTATAACTTGTCTTGGCAAGGTATTGCATAAATAAAGGTAAGTGCGACACATATGTATAAAAGGCAGTTATGTAGTGAAGACGCGACGGTGTTACAAGGTTATGAGTTCATTAAAGATCGTGAATGACCTCTTGTGTTTGAACTATTAGTGCATGACATTGAACTTTGACTCGAGTGTCGACTTTTGCATAGTGATGCCTAGACATACGACTTTTAACTTAGTTTAGATGTGCATTGCTGGCGTGACGCTGTTGGACAAGACATGTACATAATCTTAACCTTTGACCCGTAATGTAGGGGAAACATGGGTTTTAATACCCGAGAGGTTTTTATTCTGCTAACGCCATTGAAGATGTCTCGACAATTAGGTGACACAACCTAGACCAGAAGGTAGGTACTAACTTTGGCGGAGATTTGACGTTATCTAGACGACTTGACTTGAAATCGACCGGACTCTAATCGACTCGAGGCTGAATCAAAAAGGTGGACTGAGGTTTTCGTGCAAAGAAATTTTCAAAAAGATTCATCTGTCGTTTTATGGACGGCTTCCGAAGAGTAGGTATCTTTAGAAGGCCGGCCAGTTGAAACGGTTGTCTTAGGTTTGTTTTCAAAAGACGATTTAAGTTGAGATTGCGGCGGCTCTGAAAACAATGTGTTGTTTCCGAAGTCTGTTTTTGACATTCCAAATCACAGATTTGAAAATCGAGAATTGAAGAATTTGGAATCGTCATGACAATGGCCATAAAAACGGTTAAATTTGTTTTCAAAGAATTTAAAATTGGGTTGAAAATTTGAAAACGGTTAAATTTGTTTACAAAGATTTGATTTTGAATTGAAATTTGAAAACGGTTAAATTTGTTTTCAAAGATTGAATTTTTGATTTAAATTTGAAAACGGTTAGATTTGTTTTCAAATGATTTGAAATTGGATTTGAAATTTGAAAATGGTTAAATTTGTTTTCAAAGATTTGATTTTGATTTGAAATTTGAAAACGGTTAAATTTGTTTTCAAAGATTGAGTTTTGATTTGAAATCTGAAAACGGTTAAATTTATTTTCAAAGATTTGAATTTGAATTGAAATTTTTAAACTGTTAAATTTGTTTTCAAATGATTTGAAATTGGATTTGAAATTTGAAAATGGTTAAATTTATTTTCAGAGATTTGACTTTGAATTGAAATTTGAAAACGATTAAATTTGTTTTCAAAGATTGAATTTTGATTTGAAATATGAAAACGGTTAAATTGGTTTTCAAAGATTTGAATTTGAATTGAAATTTGAAAACTGGTAAATTTGTTTTCAAATGATTTGAAATTGGATTTGAAATTTGAAAACGGTTAAATTTGTTTTCAAAGATTTGATTTTGAATTGAAATTTGAAAACTGTTAAATTTGTTTTCAGAGATTTTATTTTGAATTGAAATTTGAAAACGGTTAAATTTGTTTTCAAAGATTTGATTTTGAACTGAAATTTGAAAACGGTTACATTTGTTTTCAAAGATTAGATTTTGAATTGAAATTTGAAAACGGTTAAATTTGTCTACAATGATTTGAAATTGGAAATTATGAGGATTGAATTGGTCATTACGACGGGTTAGAAAACCATTTTAACCTTTGAAAGACGGTATGCAAATCAAAAAGTGTGAGATTTGAAATCGTCATTACGACGGCTTAGAAAAGCCAAATTTGATTTCGAAAACGAGATTCGAAATTTGGAAAGTTGCAAGGGTTGAAATCGTCATTACGACGGTTTGAAAAACGTTTTTATTTGAAAATTGATTTCGAATTTTTGAAAATTCAAGGGTAGAATTCATCATTACGATGGCATAAAAGGGCGCTTTGAGGATGCAATGGTCAGCGGCAGACCGAGGTTTGAAATGGCCATTATAACAATGTAAAATAGTATTTTGAAACGTTTTGTGAAAACCGGGTTTGAAAATCGTTATTACGACGGTGTGATAAATGTGCATTTGAAATGGTTATAACAACCGGGTTTTAAAATGGCCATTACAACGGCATAAAAAGGTGTATTTGAAATTGTTATAAAAATCGGGTTTTGAAATGGCCATCATAACGGCATAAAAAGTTGCGCAACATTCGGCAAAAGACCAAGGTTTGAAATGGTTGTGAAAAACCGGTTTTGAAAATCGTCATTATGACGGCCTAGAAAGGCGTGTTGAATGGTAGTAGAAAACCGGGTTTGAAAATCGTCATTACGACGGCGTAAAAAGGCGTGCAACGGTCGACAAAAGACCGAGGTTTTGAAATGGCCATTATAACAGCGCAAAAAAGGTGTTTTGAAAGTTTAGAAATGACACGGAAGGACTTCTGATCACATAACACATAAGCACTCGTAGTTCATTATATTATGCATAATGCTGACACGGGTTTTGGCTTAAAAGGGTGGGTTACACACCAAGCGATCAAACCCCGATTTTCGAGAGGGATACCAATCCAAACAAAATGTGTAAGGAGGGTGCCCTAGCCTCGTGCTCGAAGGTGATGAAAGCTCTTTGACGAAACAGAAATGTGTAACGTCAATGGTATGCTTGACTCAATCGGGATGAGAAACGCGGGGATGAGAAAACTCACGCCGACGGGACGAGCCAATTGGTCGATAAAGGTTAGCTTGTGGGCCCGGACAAGGAACCCGACTATGACCGTAATATCAATTAATGCATTTCAACCACGACCTCATTCGAGTTTCACCTCTAAGGATCACAAAGACACAAGTGTCCTAGTTTTCCCCAGCGGAGTCGCCAAATTGTGGACATGGGCCGCGCGTTATGCGTACATGGGCCACCGCCGATCCATGGACGTAGGCCACCTACACGCCAAGCCAATCTGTGGACGTATAGCGGTCGTAAAGCCACGTTTGGAAGCGTAGAAATGCTTTCGACCGGATCACTTTATATCGATCGGTTTCGTCTCGGCAAAGGTCTCGAAACGATGTTTGAGATGTTTGGAGCCGCCAACAAGCTTTTGTGGGATGACTGGAATCCGTTCGAATCCACTTCATACCTAGTTCAATCAAGGCAAAAAGCGGTGTTTGCCATAGGTACTAAAGATAAGGACACGCCCCCTTTAGCATCCTATCGCTAAAATGACTCTCATACGCCCTGGATAAGGCAATCCACTGTCCAAAGGTTCTGAGTAAGGGGTGAGGGTACGTATTGGGAAGCCCTTTAAGCGGACACCCAATCCTGCCCGCGTTAGCGGCCTCTACTGATCGATCGTGGTTGTTTAAGTGCAAGAGTTGATAAAACGGTTTAAATGCATGAATGCGCATCCAAAATCTTAACCTAACATGTGAATATTTCCTAAGTCGGTTGTTTATGCATGTACCAAGAAATTGGTGTCAAAGTTGGATTTAGATTGATTTGCATGTGAAAACGGAAATTTAACATCCATTTACCGAATTTCGGATTATGATGCTTAACACGGTCCATTTATTTGAAAAAGTGTGTTTAAAGGATAAAGTGTAAAATGTAAACTCGTCAATCTGATCCGTCATGTATTCGAATTAACCGTAATCGGGATCATCCTAGACAAATGCTAAAATGAAACAGAATAGTGCCAGGCAGCCCCATTGGGGCGCGAGCCTATTGGCGAGGGAAAGGTTTAACACCCCCATTTATTCACAAGCCTTTAGCTAGACATTCCTAAATAAATAAGACTGTTACCATCACGGTTTCCCGAGGTAGTGAATAACAAAGTCCAACTCACCAAAGTACTTTAAATTAAAACTTTAATGAATACATATGTAGTACAAATTAATCAACTAAAACTTAATATAAAATAATTTACAACTCGCAGCGGAAATAAATAAAGTGATCTCATAATCTACGTGGTCTAGACTTCTAGCTAGATTGGCCAAGTCCTCACGCATCTCATAGCTACCAAGTCAGCTAATCTTTAGTACCTGTCAAATCTGCTCCCCATTATGGTTCACCACAGGTGTTCACGAATACACTGTCAACCACGAGGTTGAGTAGGAATAGCCAGACAACAACAATAAATGAATACAAGACAATATCAAATGCAAATGCAATGCATGCTCATGATCAATCCTCCGACGCTCCCGTTCATCCCGCCAATCCCTGGCCGGGGTAATCTCAATAACATCCCAGAGACAAGTCCTGCAGAACCCACTGGGAAACCAATGCAAGTGCTCATGATATGATATGCAAACAATATACTTACCATCCAAGATATGAGGCTGGGGAAACCAAATCAATATAAGCATCTCAGTCACGAGCTGAGGTAGTGAATAATCAAATCATCTCAGTCACAAGTTGAGGTAGTCATTAAACAATATATCTCAATGCAACCAACCAACAATCATATATCATCCATCACAATTCCAAATAATTCAACCAGTAAAATTAGATAATACCATTCAAGTAAACATTAAAGTGATTGAGTAGGTATCCTACCTGTATAGCAAAGCGGCTCAACAAAATCCAAATAGCAAAGCACATGAATCCAAGCAACAAAACTCGTCTCACAAAAGCGTCACCAATTAACCTTAAGATGAAAAAGATGAGCAAGCTCCTTATCTCTCTAGTCTCCTTCTCTATATATATATATATATATATATATATATATTTTATGTTTTGTGAAAGTGAATAAAACTTGTGGTTTGCTATTGTATATATAGTAGTAAGGTAGTATCATTTTAGGAAAGTTTATAAGTTGTAAGATATAATAATATTATAATAAAATATTTATGGCAGGTAAAATAAATAAATAAATAAATAAATAAATAATAATAATAATAATAATAATAATAATAATAATAATAATAATAATAATAATAATAATAATAATAATAATAATAATAATAATAATAATAATAATAATAATAATAATAATAATAATAATAATCATAATAATAATGGGATATAATATTATATTATTAGGAATATTATAATAAGGTGCGAAATTATGAAACTAATTAGCGCGTAACATCACTCAAATGAGTTCACTTTTGCACCGATTTTTAAAAAAGTTGTCATTTCTTCGTTACTTATCGGATCAAGCTTGTGACCATGCGTTGGAAATCTAAGACAATAAGATTTAACCTCAAATTGTAATCACCCTCATAGAAGCTGCAAAACTCTAGATATTCCCGTTTCAAATTACCTCTAAAACAAGTGATCATATTTCCATAATTGGCACATTTATGCAAGCTTCCTATTAACCTTTCATAGTCTACCTTGTACTTTAGACACAAACAAAGGGTCCTATAACCATAAAATATGAGGGGTATTACAGTCTTCCCTCCTTAAAATGAACTTCGTCCGCGAAGTTCGTGCATTCTAACAACCACTCAAAACCTATTCCACCTAGACCCTGCATGCTAATTGTGGACAAGGCCCGCGGGATCTGCGTCCGCGGGATCCACACTAGGCATAATCGACTCGAGGTTCTTTCGAATCGAATTAAGACAAATTAGAGTCGCCACCAAGTTTTATGGGAACTTTGAACCGTTCAAGTCAACTTTACACCTTTCATCGAAAAGCATAAAGCCAAACGACTACGAGTGATTAAAGATAAAGACATGTACCCTATATCACTCGATTTGAATGACTCTCGTAATCCAATGGTATTTAGACGGATCCGCAAACCATAGATCTTGAGTAAGGGGTGCGGGTACGTGTTAGAAAGCCCATAAGGACACCTAACCCCGCCCGTCGATAACGGCCTCTACTAAGTCAAGTATCAGATTTCAAACAAGGTCGTAGCTACTACGATATATGATATGCAAACATCGTTTTAAAACCGTAACATGTAAAGTTTCTATGTCGATTTAGATGCAACTAAACTAACTTTGTCAAAGTTGTAATTTAGCATGTGGGTTGATTGATCTAACAACATACAAAACAAAGCAAACAAGGCTTAGGGGGAATGGGGGAGCCGTTGGGATCTACCCTATTACAACCCAGGCATTTCATGCCGACACAACGAGAATTTAGAGATACAACTCGATCTAAATACAATTGCTATATACGACACCGTACACGACACATGGCCATTCGGCCTAGGAAAACGTGCATATAGGGGTGGCCCACGGTTTACATAACTCACGGCCTTAGGTCACTCCTCGTAATGCGTGCTTTCGCTTAATCTTATCGAATTAGACATTGGGTCACACACCAAAGCATGCATTAGCATAAATCGGGCCATGTTGCTTTAAACAACATCCGATTTACTACGCTCTTACATGAATTGGAGCACAACTATCTAACCAAATAAGACTAAGGTTTTTATAAATCGATTAACTTGACCCAAAAGAAAACTAATTACAAGTGAATTACAAGAGACAACTCGATAAACAAAAGGTAATTACAGAATACGAAACAACGATGAATAAACGATATAAAAATGAAGCAAGAATAATAACAGGCACGGCCAAGCACATGGCCCCAGACACGGCCACCCTAGTTCCTAGGTTAGGTTCATTAGGTTAGATAGATTTGCAAAGCGATATGGAAAATACATTAGAAATCGATGACAAAAGAGGTCAGAAGGCTTCGCCTAAAACCGAGTGTTCTACATGGCCTAAGGGGTCAAATTAGGTCAAGTTTGCTAGTTAAATTGACTCGTCGAGTGTTAATAAGAAGGTGCTAAGCACGCACTCTTATACTAGCGAGAAATCATGTGAAAGGAGAGATGCATTCAATTAGGTTATAGAATTGTTAGTCGATTTTAATGCTTGTGTTGAAGCCACCTAACGTGTCTAATTAGGTTATTAAATTGATCTAATGTTGTCTAAATGAGTCATATGTTAACAATCAGAGGTCGAACTAACATGCGAAGGGTCCTAGGGTAGGTCGATTTGAACGAAACAAGCAAGGGGTCAAAAGCGAGGAACAAAGTTAGGATTCGTTTTATTAATGCCCTACCTTGAACACGAGGATATGTAAATGAGACGGGGGATACGACCGACCGATGTGGCGGATTTCTTTCCCATCTCAAGTCAATGCGGGTGTTTATGGTGGTACTTTAACTCATACTCGGACTAAACTAGTTTCATAGTTAACGATGTCAAACGATAAACAAAACGATAAACAATGTAAAACGAACAATGAAAAAAACAAACATAAGAAGAACGAAATAAAAGGGAGAAGAGGAGGATTTGATGCACCCTCAACCTACATGTATCGTTGACACCGTCTTGGGTGGTAATCGATCGTAGATTTTATCTCGAGAGGCCGTCGTCGACGAAGGAACAAAGCAACAACACGTTTTTTGCAAATCTGGACAACAACTTTTAAACTGCAATTTCTCACTCATTTCACGGTGAACATTAGATTTAAAAGATGTTTTGAAAACTAGAAAGAGAGGAGAACAAAGATCTTAAAACAAACCACGCTCGTTATGAGTTATTGGGCACGAAAAACGAGCACAAACAGAACTGGACAGACAGGAAAAGCCGCGAAAACAGAGTGTATGACACTCTGTTTTTCGAGGGGATTCGTGTACTCTCAAGGTCAATTTGGCTCGTGAATCTTTGTCTAAGATGTAGATGGATGTTATGTGGTTAATTAGGAACATGAAACTCGAATTTTAATGGAGATTTGAAGGGGAAACGAATTTTATTTCGAGAGAGACACAAACTGTTTCAGTTGGATGTCTCGGTTTTGTCGAGGGTTTTGAGAGGCAATAGGGTTTGTTTCTGGAGTTTAATGCTTGTGAGTGACGGTAGTATGTATGGAGAACTTAGAGTATTGAATGTATGCCAGAGGGGAGGTATTTATAGGGAGTTAAAGTAGGGTTTCGAAGGGTGAACAACACTTGGTCTGCATTTTAGCATAGCGCTGTCCAGCAGCTATTTCGAGGGTTTAGGGTGTGTTTTGTTTGTGGGCAAGGCATGGTAATATGGTTAGGATAGTAAGGTGTGGATGGGTGGTCATGGGCACGGGTTTGGTAGCCGTTTGGAGCGGGTTTGGAAGTGTTTGATTGGGCTCGGGTTTGGAAAACGAAAACAGGGGGCTGCTTGTTGCGTGAGGTTTGTGAAGGAGTTTGGACGTGGGTTGCATAGTAAAGGGCTTGGAAGTATAGCTTGATATGTGGGCTAGGTGGGAGGTGAGATATGGGTCGTATTGGAGTCGAATACGGGGCAGTTTTGGTGTCGGATTTGGGGCTGCAAAACAGAGCAGCGAAGGTGGTGTTGGACTGTTTGGGACGTGATTTGGGAGGGCTAAGCCAGGGTTTTGTGGTGGGATTTGGCTGGGATTTGAACACGGGTTGGAGGAGAGGGGATTGGGCCGAAAGTGCGTCGTAAATCGAGCCCAAATCAAGTAGAAAACGAGCTCAAAATCGCATACAAAACCATCGTAAAAATCGAGTTCTTCGAATACGATTTATAAAACGATTTAAATTGATTTTTCAAATCAAGTAACTTAAGAATGATTTTTCAAATCAAAAATAAATTTTATTTTCAATAAAATAAATTTAAGAAAATAAATTCAAATTAAAACAATAAAATGAATTCACTTTAATAAAACAAACATTAATTTAAATATCATTTAAATTGATAAAATATTTCATCGACGACGCCCATTCTACATCGTAAAACGAGTTCCAGATAATGACAATGACAACTAATGAATACATGTGTCCTATCATCATCGGGTGTTTGTCGGGTTCTCTATAAATTCCAATATCGACGGATACGGGTATCTACAGAGCCCCCACTTTGACTGAGGCTTGGACAAGGCGAAAGTCAAAGTATACCCCAGTCCCTCTCGACCCGAGGATTTATGGGTCGTTTATAGTCCATTAGACTTGCGTATATAAGCTCGCCAGCCATAAGAAGAGATCGTACCTGAAACTTCGTCGGGGATTAACTCTTGCTTCTGTTGCGTCAAATTGTCATCATTGGTCGTCGACCCATAAATTGCATATATGGTGGATTGAGCCTTATCCTTAGGCGCCTACGTATCCGTTTCTAACGGAATCAAACCCGCGTCGTAGTTCGGCAAATCGCGACACATGCCCAAAGTTTATCATCTTTGGCGTATGTCCAAAATTCATCATCTGCTGACATTTGCCCAAAATTTATCATCTGCTGGCGCTTTGTCCGAATGGGACGGGACTTTCCAAGGAGGTTGCCGCCGCTTTCATCATTTGCTTACAGCTACGGAATTCTTCCATTTCATACTCTTGTATTGAATTGAATTCTTGGTGGATGTCATCCTTTACATCCTGATAATGGTCTCTGAAGCCAACGGCTTCAGAGCCCCCAGTTTGCAATGGCTCTAAAGTCGAAGACTTTAGAGCCCCCATTTGAAGCATATCCTGCTATATTTGAAACACAAAAACGTACTAGCAATAATCATCACATAAGCACATTTGGATCATCGATCTTAAAATTGGATTATTTGAAAGATTGGGTCATCAACCCGAAAATTGAATTTGAAAATTTTGAATAATTGGGCCATCGACCCGAAGTTTAAATTTGACATCACTTGGTATGTTGGGCCATCGACCCTTCAAAAATTGAATTTGAAATTTTGAATTTCGAAAGATTGGGGTCATCGACCCGAAAATTGAATTTGAAAATTTTGAATAATTGGGTCATCGACCCGAATTTCGAATTTGTCATCATTTAGAATATTGGGCCATCGGCCCTTCAAAAATTGAATTTTGAATTTTTGAATTTCGAAGGATTGGATCATCGACCCACAAATATTCCACTACTTGGGTCATCTATCCACAATTCGCAAAAAGTTTTTGGAATTTTGAAATTTCTTTTTTTTTGAAATCGAACCTTGATGGGTGAGCATGAAATACGACTCAGACACTCCGTATAACCCGTAAACAACGTGCGCGTAGCCCGCTACCGTAAAACAAACAAGGAAAATAAAACCGTAAGTGTGCCCGGGTTTTAATTCGATTATTGACTTGTTGGGGGTAGAAACGTAAATTGGCCAATCCGGTGCACCAAAAGATGGCAAATGGGAATCACAAGGTCGTCGAACTTGGGACGAAGATATCGTATGGCATGGTCGTGCTCCCGAGGGCACATGGGAATCAAGATCACTTGGCATTGACAGGGTGGATTAAACTCACGGAGCAACAACGTTGGCTTCGCCCAGACACTAAACACAGACTGATTTTATGAGAACACTTAAACATCACACATCACTCTTGTTGGGAACATTCTGTCACTCTTCTCCTCGCCTCCTTTCTTTTCAGCGAGTTTTCATTATTTCTTGCCACCGTCTTCTTTCTTTTCAGCGGGCTTTTACTATTTTTCTTCCACGCCTTCATTCTTTTCAGTGGGTTTTTCATATTTTCTGTTCCTAACACAAACCCACATCTATCTGACTCAGCATCTTTGCCTACACCGTTAGATAAAGCTCATTCCGAGACTTGACATTACTCATCTGAACCTATATCCTTATCCTAGCCTACATCGAGTGCTAAGACCGACTCAAACAAAGGTGGCTTCATTTGGACTTGGATAAGACCCGTAAGAAACCGACAAGATGACAACTTGGTTGATGAGTGGATTGAATCCCTTATTCTGAAGGACTGCCTACGTATTCGCGTGGAGCGAAATCAAATCCGACGTAGTTCGATCTTGGTGCATAAACATGGCATTTTGATTGTGTGTACACACTCAAAGGTTTCACCTAAGGTATCATGTCGTATCCCATTCTAGCCTGTAAGGTACCGTTATATCCCGTGTCTAGGGTTGGTACAAAAGGTTTTGATTCTTTGGGATGTGGAGCTTGGTAAAAATAAGTTCGTAAGGTAAACCATCATTCTGAAGGTTCGCTTTGTGGTGCTAAGACCAACGGGTTATGGCTTACATCGTGGTTGGAAAAGGTGTCTCGGTTTTGATGAAATCCGAGTGCAAATGGGTTGGAAAACAATGTGGGTTCAAATCTCCATATCTGGACCCTAAAGGCTGGGTGTAACAGCACAAGCGGAATGATTCTCAAAATTCCTGACTATCCCCTTGTAACCGTCTCAGGAAGGACTTAGAGTGTAAAGAGGTCACTACTTACGCTTTTGGGCTTCGCCCATTGAACCTCAACTATGGGTACTTGACTTAAATTCTGGCTTCCGTAACTTCGACATTCAACCAAAAAGCATTCCGCAATAACTTCAACATCTTTTTTCCTTTTTTCTTTTTCTTTCATCTTTTTTTCATTTTTCATTTTTTTTCATTCATTTTTTTTCATTTTTCCAATTTTTCTCTTTTTCTCATTTTTCATTCTTTTTCATCTTTTTTCTCTCTTTGAAAATGATCTTCTATTCATTCTCTTAGTCATAAATGGATACACCTTGAAAACTGGGCTTCGCCAACTAATTTGGGTAGGAACTAACAATTCCTTGTTAGAACAGGTTGATATCTTCTCTCTTCGAGATGGGATGATTTTGTTGGGGAAAAGGCTTACCTTCCATCATCGATAGGGGAAACAAGGAGCTAGTTCGGGTTTGTCATAGAATCATCTAAAAGCTTGTCACAAACATTGGTTCTGATGGAGGTTTTCTACCACCAGAATGGAATAGGTAAAAGAATCAAACACGGGATCCTAGTGTACCTTACATTTTGAAACAGGATATATTTCTACCCCAGGGATTCCTTTAAGTGTGTTGTGCATTTTATCATGTTTCGGAATGATTGAGGATTGGAAACAAGACATATTTGGAAACGAAACTGCAACTTTTTTATTGGAATGAGAAATGCTTAACAGATTCGAAGAAACGATTCCTAGGACACATCCTAGGTCATCGCGGAACAAATGACTCAAATTCAAAAGAAAGTTCTAGACTCGACTCGACTAAGATAAGAAAACAGATCCCGACTCATAATTTTCAAATCTGGTCTTGAGCTTTCTCTTGTTCAATTGTCGCCTTAGATGCCCGCTCTCGGTCCTTGATCCCTTTGATGGTCTGCCTCCATCCCGAGGTAGTCCTCTGAGGATCTACGCCAGTGATAAAGGTTGGTGAACCGAATTGTCTTTTATTAACTTCGTTAACGAGAGGAGTACATTCTAGAGCAAGAGTCCCGACTTGAATTTCATTCTTCGGGTTTGGCAAGAATTCAAAGCAATCCACAAATATTTTCCTGATAAACACCCCTTTCAAGTGACATGGGCGGATAAGATGGGAATAATCGACATTGTCTTCGACAGAAACAAAGTTGGCGTGATCGCCAAATGGGTTGGTGATGTTATTGGGTTTAACAGTTGGGATCGGGAGTGTTCCATTCTCAATCATGTCTTGAATTTCGTGCTTCAGTCGATAGCACCTTTCAGTATCATGGCCTTTCCCTTGATGAAAGGCACAGTAGGCATTTGGTTTATACCATTTACCTTGTTGATCAGCAGGAGGGTCCGGAGTTGGACCAATAGGCTTCAACTTTCCTTGGGCTATGAGCCTTTGGAGAGCATATGTATAAGTGCATCCGATATCGGTGAATGCCCTAGGTGTTTGGCGCTGCGACTTCTTCGATTGCCCTTCTAAGAGATTGATGGCTTTATCAATATGGGCATTGCTTAGGCCTTGCCCTTAGACGATG
Organism: Silene latifolia; assembly: GCF_048544455.1. Classification (NCBI taxonomy): domain Eukaryota; kingdom Viridiplantae; phylum Streptophyta; class Magnoliopsida; order Caryophyllales; family Caryophyllaceae; genus Silene; species Silene latifolia. The sequence goes on along the minus strand of NC_133537.1, from coordinate 215,487,857 downwards.
ACGCCCCTTGGTACCCTTTCGGCTTTTCACCCGCCCTATGACATCATCTTCTACCTTTATCCCGATTCTTATCAATTCTTTGAAAGAGCCAAAATTCTGGTATTTCAGAGCATTGCGGTAAATAGGTCGTAGATTCTTTACGAACTTATCTACCATTTCAACTTCGTCAGGCTTCTTGGCTAGTTTCACGCTTTCGCTTTCGCGCCATCTTGCAAGGAATTCAAGAAAGCCTTCTTTTTCTTTCGTGTCATCACCTCCAATGTTCTTATGTTGGTTTGAATCTCGACATTGTCAAGCATAGTGCTTGCTGAGTAACTCCACCGTAATATCTTCGAAAGTGGGGAAGTTCTTAAGGTCCAGATTGTAGAACCACGCCTTCGGGTGTTCATCCAGAGATTGGGCGAAAATTTCGAGAGCATGTCGGGTACTCCCTTGGTGCTAAGTACCCCTTATAGGCCTTAACATGGTGGATCGGATTTTTCGTGCCCTTAAACTTTGGGATATCAGTGAGTACCATGTTTGTGGGCAACTTATCCTGAACTGGGGCATAGGCCCTAGCATTTTCGTAGTGGATGTTCTTCCCCTGGGAGAGCTTTAGACGGTCTTCAATGAATTTGAACCGTTTCTCCAGATCAGTCAGAGGTGGGGTAGATGAAGAGGAATCTTCACCCAGTTTAGATTCGATTGCATCCATTTTGGTCATCATGAGGTTCACGGCCTCAGTGAGTTTGTTAACAGCATCTTCCATTGCTTGACGTCGGGTTTTTGGCGGCCTTTCTACAAGAAAACCCCGAACCGAGTCAATATTTAAAAGTAAGAGCCCCTGCACACTTAAGGACACGACACCAACTTGACTCAAGCAAAGACTCGACTTAAGACTGACTAACCAAAAGGTTCGACTCACGGTTGAATTTAGACCTCGATTCATTTTAGACTCGACAAAACGACATGACTCAAGCTGTCATAGCTCGATTCTAAATTGGACTCGGTGTGACTAAACTCGTGATTGGACTAACATAGCCCATAGGTTTAAGTGAAACGCCCTAAATGGCCTAGCTTGGACGTTTCTGTGGACTATCCTAGACCAATTGGTTGACCCACATGACTCGAAGCCCAAGAGGTGAGCTTGGGTGACCCAACAGGGTCGTGTTCTAGACTCTCGGGGCAAAACACGCCTAGCCTAACACGGCCTGGACCCGGACACGACTCGACGCATTTCATGCTTGGTTAAGGTTCGAGAAATATTTTGGATTGAATTTGAAAAAAAAAAACGAATAATCGATTTGAAAATGAGATTTAAAATGGGCAGCATGCCGGCTATAAAAGCTTATTTTGGGCCGAAAAATCTAGTCCTACTTGGGCAACATTCCGCGTTTTTAAAACCATGCTATTTTGAAGGTAAGTTGTTCAAAAGTTCGGTTTTGAAATCGATACCGAAAATTTGAAAAGACTCGGGAAATTCATTTCGCACATTGTCATTCTCATGTTATAAGGATGTATGCTCCTAGACATCTCTATGTCTCGGCAAGTCTTTTACAAGAAGGTCTATGCCCTCCATCCTTTTTGGGTCTTATAGAGCAAGGGCCTTTAGGTAGAGTACCTAGAAGAGCATCCCCACCATCAAGAACCACGACGAGGCGGAGCGGAAGCAAGCAATGTGCAAGTTCCTGGCATAGTGGGACGTCGCCCCTCACACGTCACAAAGAAGCGCTGGGACGGCCCGGGAAAGTCCTTAAGGGTTTATGCATGAATCGTAGCACTACGAGTAATGTTTTACTTTCCAATACTTTCTTTTCAAGTTTCACCTCGGAGGAAAAGACCCTAGAAACAAAGTGTAACTAGTCCTCTTTTCCCAAATGAGTCGCCAAACTGTGGACAACGCCCGCGGGATCTGCGTCCGCGGGATCCACACTAGGCATAATCGACTCGAGGTTCTTTCGAATCGAATTAAAACAAATAAGAGTCGCCACCAAGTTTTATGGGAACTTGGAACCGTTCAAGTCAACTTTACACCTGTCATCGAAAAGCATAAAGCCAAACGACTACGAGTGATTAAAGATAAAGACTTGTACCCTATATCACTCGATTTGAATGACTCTCGTAATCCAATGGTATTTAGACGGATCCGCAAACCATAGATATTGAGTAAGGGGTGAGGGTACGTGTTAGGAAGCCCATAAGGACACCTAACCCCGCCCGTCGATAACGGCCTCTACTAAGTCAAGTATCGGATTTCAAACAAGGTCGTAACTACTGTGATATATGATATGCAAACATCGTTTTAAAACCCTAACATGTGAAGTTTCTATGTCGATTTAGATGCAACTAAACTAACTTTGTCAAAGTTGTAATTTACCATGTGGGTTGATTGATCTAACAACATACAAAACAAAGCAAACAAGGCTTAGGGGGAATGGGGGAGCCGTTGGGATCTACCCTATTACAACCCAGGCATGTCATGCCGACACAACGAGAATTTAGAGATACAACTCGATCTAAATACAATTGCTATATACGACACCATACACGACACATGGCCATTCGGCCTAGGAAAACGTGCACAAAGGGGTGGCCCACGGTTTACATAACTCATGGCCTTGGGTCACTCCTCGTAATGCGTGCTTTCGCTTAATCTTATCGAATTAGACATTGGGTCACACACCAAAGCATGCATTAGCATAAATCGGGCCATGTTGCTTTAAACAACATGCGATTTACTACGCTCTTACATGAATCGGAGCACAACTATCTAACCAAATAAGACTAAGGTTTTTATAAATCGATTGACTCGACCCAAAAGAAAACTAATTACAAGTGAATTACAAGAGACGACTCGATAAACAAAAGGTAATTACAAAATACGAAACAATGATGAATAAACGATATAAAGATGAAGCAAGAACAATAAAAGGCACGGCCAAGCACACGGCCCCAGTCACGGCCACCCTAGTTCCTAGGTTAGGTTCATTAGGTTAGATAGATTTGCAAAGCGATATGGAAAATACATAAGAAATCGATGATAAAAGAGGTCAGAAGGCTTCGCCTAAAACCGAGTGTTCTACACGGCCTAAAGGGTCAAATTAGGTCACGTTTGCTAGTTAAATTGACTCGTCGAGTGTTAATAAGAAGGTGCTAAGCACGCACTCTTATACTAGCGATAAATCATGTGAAAGGAGAGATGCATTCAATTAGGTTATAGAATTGTTAGTCGATTTTAATGCTTGTGTCGAAGCCACCTAACGTATCTAATTAGGTTATTAAATTGATCTAATGTCGTCTAAATGAGTCATATATTAACAATCAGAGGTCGAACTAACATGCAAAGGGTCCTAGGGTAGGTCGATTTGAACGAAACAAGCAAGGGGTCAAAAGCGAGGAACAAAGTTAGGATTCGTTTTATTAATGCCCTACCTTGAACACGAGGATATGTAAATGAGACGGGGGATACGACCGACCGATGTGGCGGATTTCTTTCCCATCTCAAGTCAACGCGGGTGTTCATGGTGGTACTTTAACTCATACTCGGACTAAACTAGTTTCATACTTAACGATGTCAAACGATAAACAAAACGATAAACAATGTAAAACGAACAATGAAAAAAACAAACATAAGAAGAATGAAATAAAAGGGAGAAGAGGAGCATTTGATGAACCCTCAACCTACATGTATCGTTGACACAGTCTTGGGTCGTAATCGATCGTAGATTTTATCTCGAGAGGCCGTCGTCGACGAAGGAACAAAGCAACAACACGTTTTTTGCAAATCTGGACAGCAACTTTCAAACTGCAATTTCTCACTCGTTTCACGGTGAAAATTAGATTTAAAAGATGTTTTGAAAACTCGAAAAAGAGGAAAACAAAGATCTTAAAACAAACCACGCTCGTTCTGAGTTATTGGGCACGAAAAACGAGCACAAACAGAACTGGACAGACAGGAAAAGCCGCGAAAACAGAGTGTATGACACTCTGTTTTTCGAGGGGATTCGTGTACTCTCAAGGTCAATTTGGCTCATGAATATTTGTCTAAGATGTAGATGGATGTTATGTGGTTAATTAGGAACAAGAAACTCGAATTTTAATGGAGATTTGAACGGGAAACGAATTGTATTTCGAGAGAGACACAAACTGTTTCAGTTGGATGTCTCGGTTTTGTCGAGGGTTTTGAGAGGCAATTAGGGTTTGTTTCTGGAGTTTAATGCTTGTGAGTGACGGTAGTATGCATGGAGAACTTAGAGTATTAAATGTATGACAGAGGGGAGGTATTTATAGGGAGTTAAAGTAGGGTTTCGAAGGGTGAACAACAGCTTGGGTCTGTTTCGCATAGCTGCTGTCCAGCAGCTATTTCGAGGGTTTAGGGTGTGTTTTCTTGGTGTTCAAGGCATGGTAATATGTTTAAGATAGTCAGGTGTGGATGGGTGGTCATGGGCACGGGTTTGGTAGCCGTTTGGAGCGGGTTTGGAAGTGTTTGATTGGGCTCGGGTTTGGAGAACGAAAACAGGGGGGCTGCTTGTTGCGTGAGGTTTGTGAAGGAGTTTGGACGTGGGTTGCATGGGAAAGGGCTTGGAATTATAGCTTGATATGTGGGCTAGGTGGGAGGTGAGATATGGGTCGCATTGGAGTCGAATACGGGGGAGTTTTGGTGTCGGATTTGGGGCTGCAAAACAGAGCAGCGAAGGTGGTGTTGGGCTGTTTGGGACGTGATTTGGGAGGGCTAAGCCAGGGTTTTGTGGTGGGATTGGCTGGGATTTGAACACGGGTTGGAGGAGAGGGGATTGGGCCGAAAGTGCGTCGAAAATCGAGCCCAAATCAAGTAGAAAACGAGCTCAAAATCGCATACAAAACCATCGTAAAAATCGAGTTCTTCGAATACAATTTATAAAACGATTTAAATTGATTTTTCAAATCAAGTAACTTAAGAATGATTTTTCAAGTAAAAAATATATTTTATTTTCAATAAAATAAATTTAAGAAAATAAATTCAAATTAAAACAATAAAATGAATTCACTTTAATAAAACAAACATTAATTTATAATTTAAATTGATAAAATATTTCATCGACGACGCCCATTCTACATCGTAAAACGAGTTCCAGATAATGGCAATGACAACTAATGAATACATGTGTCCTATCATCATCGGGTGTTTGTCGGGTTCTCTATAAATTCCAATATCGACGGATACGGGTATCTACACAAATCAAAATGTTATCACTGCTAACTCACATTATGACGCCACTTACACATTATATTACCCAACATATATACCATTAACTTCAGTAGTATTACATTCTACCTCACTTAAAAATAACTTCGTCCCGAAATTCGACCTCAATCTTGACACCACTATAATCCCAAATATTAACAGGCTACGTGGTCTTATCCAATTCTCTCCCCCAGATACTCACACGCTATCTGGTGCACCACCAACATTTACAACTAAATCCTTAAGTCCACTCTAATGCTACAACAGATCACATCACGCTTACCAACATTTCTTAAGACAACCAAATAACAAATAAAAAAAAGTGATACGAACGAAATATGACATCCTACCCTACTTAAAATTAAGGTTACGTCCGCGTAACCTCAAAGACTACACAACACACAACACTCACCAAGATCCTCCAAACTTCTTTCCATGACTATCAACTTACTTATATTTACAAAATATTCGTCCTAACATTCCACTCATCGTTCTGCCAACAAGAGTCCATAACAATTTCTTGTGTAATAAATATCAATCTTTCAAATTATAACATTATTATCTTATCAATCTCAATACACCATATGCATAAATCATACTCATTGTCAACAATTCTTAAGTTCGCATAAATCCTTATTCATCTTACTCATCTTAAAATTATTTAACAACCCAAATCATTACTCTTACTATTTAATCCTCAAGGCTCGGCTATTTCATCTTTACTCTTTAACTAAATCCAACAATTCATAACAATAGTTTTTCTCCGAAACATGTTTCAGTTATTTCCTCCCTTATCAAACACATTATTTAAATTCACGTACTCTAATTCTCAATTTACCACCATTAAATTCAATCACCCGTCGACATTTCATCTTTAGTTATCATGCCCATCATTAATAATTCCCAAAATCTATAATTTTACCTCATCCTAGTAACTCATAACTAACATACATCCTAAAGTAATCTCTTAGTAACCCAAATTTCTAAGCACCCTAGTCATCTAAAGTTTCATACACTAACATAAAACAAATTAAGTTCATTAAATAAAATTCACTTCTATCCTATTATAATATATCCTTCTCATGAACATTTAACCTTTTTTTTTTTTTTTTAATTTCATATCCTTGCCTACACCTTATTCCTGTCACAATCAACCAGAAAACCACACTAATACTTCACTAAATTTATTGTCAATATCACCCTTTAAATCCCATTACTTACCTTGTTATCGCATCAATCATCAATCTCACTTCTCTTATACACCTATGTTTCCCAATAACCTCAGACTATATATCTTTCTTATATAACACATAAAAATATTAAAAATATCATTCACATCTGATAACCCTTCTGACAAAATTTTTTTTAAGGTAATTATTGTCGTAAATCTCACCTTAGATTTCATCACAATTCCCTTATAAGACACATTTATTCCCTTAAGTTCCCTCAAAGACACTTCATTTTAATAGCAGTCAATAAATCCTCTATTTTTTTCCCAATCAATTCATCCCTAAGATGATCTCTAAATCTCTCAAAGAAGTTCAATTAAATCCATAGAAAAAGAATTTTTCCGATTAAAATATTCACACCTTGATAGATCTTCCCAAAAGTTAATGACTCCCCCCAAGATATTTCTATATCAAATTTTATCACATCAAATCATTTCAATTCTAAGGTACGAGCATGCTTACTAGAAATAAATGATTGCGTACAAATTATTTTGCCACGATTTCTTTACAGTTTGCCACGATTTCTTTATAATTTGTCACGATTTCTTTATAACTTACCACAATTTTGCTGTAATTTGCCACAATTTTGGTTTTTTTTTTTTTTCGTGTCACTTCATTCATGCCTATCTGCCTCTCTTTTATCATACTACTTAATCTTTAACAATTAAATTTAAACTTTTATAACAATTCTATAGCATAAATATCACAAATCGGTTCAGGGTAGCACATTCCGCATATCTCTAGACATGAAATTTCTAAGCATGAAATTCACATATATACAACCAATACATATAAAGATGCAATAATTCACGGTGCATGTTTCTCCAACTTATGTCATTCATAATATACCAAGAAAATTTTCATGCATAATTATGCAACGAATTAAAACAAATTCAATTCAATATGACCGTCATCTCATAGACCACACGCCTTCCCTTTTTATTCATCTTAAAATTTCATACCTCTTTGTTCTCAAATTGTGATAAAATTAGTATTTCTCACATCTTTATGGCACAATTAGACCCTTAAGTTAAAACATCTACGCTAACTACCCTTCTCTCTCCTTAACCTTTCTCGAGGTGACCGGCTCAAAACTGAAAAGGGCCAGGTCAAGGACGTCTCCCTAACCTAGAAGAGGCTCCTAAACAGTTTCTACCCCATATTCATTTTATTAGACTTATCCTAAGTTCATTAAATTCATTGGTTTAGGCCTTAGGATCGTTTGCTCTGATACCACTTTGTAACACCCCCATTTATTCAGGAGCCTTTAACTAGACATTCCTAAATAAATAAAACTGTTACCATCTCGGTTTCCCAAGGTAGTGAATAACAAAGTCCAACTCACCAAAGTACTTTAAATTAAAAATTTAATGAATACATATGTATTACAAATTAATCAACTAAAACTTAATATAAAATAATTTACAACTCGCAGTGGAAATAAATAAAGTGATCTCATAATCTACGTGGTCTAGACTTCTAGCTAGATTGGCCAAGTCCTCACGCATCCCATAGCTCCCGAGTCAGCTAATCTTTAGTACCTGTCAAATCTGCTCCCCATTATGGTTCACCACAGGTGTTCACGAATACACTGTCAACCACGAGGTTGAGTAGGAATAGCCAGACAACAAAAATAAATGAATACAGGACAATATCAAATGCAAATGCAATGCATGCTCATGATCAATCCTCCGACGCTCCCGTTCATCCCGCCAATCCCTGGCCGGGGTAATCTCAATAACATCCCGAGAGACAAGTCTGCAGAACACTGGGAAACCAATGCAAGTGCTCATGATATGATATGCAAACAATATACTTACCATCCAAGATATGAGGCTGGGGAAACCAAATCAATATAAGCATCTCAGTCACGAGCTGAGGTAGTGAATAATCAAATCATCTCAGTCACAAGCTGAGGTAGTCGTTAAACAATATATCTCAATGCAACCAACCAACAATCATATATCATCCATCACAATTCCAAATAATTCAACCAGTAAAATTAGATAATACAATTCAAGTAAACATTAAAGTGATTGAGTAGCTATCCTACCTGTATAGCAAAGCGGCTCAACAAAATGCAAATAGCAAAGCACATGAATCCAAGCAACAAAACTCGTCTCACAAAAGTGTCACCAATTAACCTTAAGATGAAAAAGATGAGCAAGCTCCTTATCTCTCTAGTCTCCTTCTATTTCTATATATATATTTTATGTTTTGTGAAAGTGAAAGTGAATAAAACTTGTGGTTTCCTATTGTATATATAGTAGTAAGGTAGTATCGTTTTAGGAAAGTTTATAAGTTGTAAGATATAATAATATTATAATAAAATATTTATGGCAGGTAAAATAAATAAATAATAATAATAATAATAATAATAATAATAATAATAATAATAATAATAATAATGGGATATAATATTATATTATTAGGAATATTATAATAAGGTGCGAAATTATGAAACTAATTAGCGCGTAACATCACTCAGCGAGTTCAGCTTTGCGCACTGATTTTCAAACAGCTGTCATTTCTTCGTTACTTATCGGAATCAAGCTTGTGACCATGCGTTGGAAAGCTAAGACAATAAGATTTCACCTCAAATTTGAATCACCCTCATAGAAGCTGCAAAACTCTAGATATTCCCGTTTTAAATTACCCCTAAAACAAGTGATCATATTTCCATAATTGGCACATTTGTGCAAGCTTCCTATTAACCTTTCATAGTCTACTTGTACTTTAGACACAAACAAAGGGTCCTATAACCATAAAATATGAGGGGGGTATTACAAAAGGACTCTATCCAGGTTTTAAAATATGAAAACAGACGGCCTCTTGGGGCGCGGGTCAGACGACGACCCAAGGGGCGTCTCCTGGTTGATTAAAACCGTTTTTTGTGATTAATGATTTGCAAGTATGATTTGCATGACTCGGAATAGTTACTGTTATGTTAGTAATATTCGTTATCGGATTTGCAAGTTTGAAAAGCATAGTGAATTGTGTAAAAGGAAAATGTTTGATTTGAACTAATTATGTTAAGTTCAATTATTTGTAATTAGTCAAGTTTGTCATCGTACTCGGATTAAACCGACATGGTATAAAGAACCAAGGATGATTATGAATTATGACTAATATGTTTGCAAATGTAAATAAATGAGAAAGATGCTATGTAAAATAAAAGGGGGTTAAAATACCCTTTAATTTGTAATTAACCAATGATATCATCGAGTCACGGAATAAATCGTCATGGTATAAAGAACCAAGGATGATTTTTGTAATGGTCAAAATATGTTTATCATAACAAATGAATTAAAATGGTAAATAAAAGAAGAGAATTTCCTTTAAAATGTAATTAACCAATTTATATCACCGAGTCACGGATTAAACCGTCATGGTATATGGAACCAAGGGTGATTATAATTTATGCTAAAAAGTTTGTCATAAAATTGATTTGAAACATTGCAATGGTAAAAGCCGATTGCCAATAAGAAATGAAATAAAGAGGAATGATTAGAACAAACACGGCTGGATTAAGGCCTGAGAGGGCATTGAAGCGCGGGCCTCCCTGCTACGTAAGTAGCCCATATCTCAGGCAAAATACGGTTTTGGCTCGTCTAACCTATATTTGAATCGTGTTATGCATTGTTCATGCTTATAAACTCATAAAAACAGTAAAGACATGAAATAAATGAGTTGTTTACACCCTCAAACTTACGTGTATTGATGTTTGCCACGTAGACGACTTTAGAGACGGTTTTCTCGTAGCGACTACTCACGATCAAAGAAGTTTAAAAGAGTGCCTTAAAAAAGGATTTTGTTTTGAAAATGAGTTGAAAATATGTCGTTGAAAAACATGTTGATTAATGTTGAGTTGGTCGAATGGGTCGGTCGAATGCACGGCGACGGTACCAAACAAAATGTGTAAGGCTTGTATTTTCGATCCGTAGGTCGAAAACACGAGTCGATTTTGTGACTTAGGAAGTGAGGGAGCGGACACTCGCGTAAATATTATGGGGTGTGATGGTGGGTATTTATAGAGAAATGTGGGATGGTAGGTCGGTTAAGTTTGCTTGGAGGCTAAGGAGATAGCCCCTTTAGGCGCGAGGCACCTAGTGATCCAAATGGGTGTACTGTCCTTTTCGCAAATTTGGATTTTCCATTTGTTCTAACCAATGTTTTGTTGGTTGTGATTTGTGGTCTTAGATGATTGCTTAGCCGAGTAAGCTTGATCTTGGGTGTTATTTGGGGTAGGTATTTTGTGTCCTTGACTCGGGGTTTGACCCGTGTTGAGTCGGGATTTGAATTTGGAGTCGGTTTTTGGCCCGGTGTCGGTTTTGTCTAATTAGGGTCATTTTATTGCAAATGGTATGATAAAGACATTCATGGCATTATTTTCGACATTCGAGATTTGGGTTGACTCGAGTTGCGGGTTTCTGAGTCGGTTTTGGGTCCGAAGACAGTTTTAACTCTAAATAGTGTTATTTTAATGCAAATGAAGTTAGAAAACAATTTATTAAATCATTTTCCATATCCGAGTAGTGCATTAAACCGTCTCATGTATAGCCAATCCACACATGCATATCAAAAACACGTTATAGTCCGATCATCATCGGGTGGTTTTTGGGAGGTGCAGATATTGGGTATCTACAGAGCCCCCACATTGACTGAGGCTTGGACGGGGCGAAAGTCAAAGTATAGCCTCCAGGTCAATCGAAGATTACAACCTGAAGACCATTGCGACGTCGAGGCGACTCAAAAGGGTTTGAGCAAAGAACCTGCCGTCGGGAAGGGCAACGTCGAGGCGACTCGGGGATTCGAGTCAAGGACCTACCGTTGGGAACATTTTAGAGTCTGTCGACTTTCGATTCGGGTCTTTTAAAGTCCATTAGACTACGTATAAAGGCTCGCCAGCCATAAGAAGGAGTCATACCTAAGGCATCTTCGGGACAAGTCCTTGGATTGTTCTTGTTTGTGCGCAAAGGCTCGCCAGCTATGTTGAAGGTGCATTTTGAGGCTCGCCGGCCATGTTGAAGGTGCGTTGTGAGGCTCGCCAGTCATGTTGAAGGTCGAAATATCGACTGTGGGAAATAGCCTAAAACATCGGGCTTATTTCAAGATATTGTCTGGTAATGACTTCCAACCAGATTGATGTTGATATGTTCGGCTAGAGAGCAATGAACTCCAACTTGCTGGAGGTCCTGAATGAACTCCGTGGGGATAAGTAATATAAGAAAGGCCCTCTGGAAAACCATTTAGGGAGAGCGCTGCGTCGGGATCATGAAACACCTGCGTGACTTCCATTTGAAAATCGGCACTCGCTGGGGAGTTAGAATCTTCTCAGGACTCACCGGGGATATGAAATGCTTCTCGTTGGGAGGTAGTGTATGCCATGTAATCGACGGGGTTAAAGCCCTTGGACTTGATGGCTCGGCGTTTGTTGAGAAGAACCCAGTACGCAGTTGGAGTGCGCTTTTCTTCTCAAGATTACCTGCATGGTTAGTGTCCACACAAATTCGCAGTCGCATAAACAAGCATGTGGGCATACAAGCATATAAGCACATCAGCACATAAGCATGTAAGCAATTAGCACGTAAGAAACTAGCATGTAATATCTCACGCGAGGGGAGATACGGGTTTCGAAAGTTGTGAAGCTTAGAATCGAGTCTTGTTGCTAGTAGATCCGTGATTTGATATATTGAAAACACATGACTGTTGCGACATTGACTCACATGGACGCATACTGACAGATTGACAAACAGGATGTCGTGAACGTGATGAAAATTCAGTATCGACACGACACAGGGGTGACTCTGACAGAATTTGCTTATATGTGTGCAACTCCTTAGCCAAGAAAGGGTGATAACGCGTATCAAATCCCTAAGGTAGAAGGTCCGCTCGTCTGGGGAACACGAATTGATTATCTTCTCCAGACATCTTTGCTACCGTTTGCTTGTTTGAGATCCCTTCTCGAGGCATGATGATTCAGAGAGCGAAACCAAGACCTTGTCATTGTCCGAACCGAGCAGTAGGCGATGGGCGGTTTTATTTTGGACTGTAGTTAAGACTCAAAATATGTTTGAGGATAAAGGACGGGTGGCGTCTCGAAAGGGAAGCCCCCAGAGTGAGAAGGTGGGAATTTGACAAAACAAGGAATGAGCGACGTCTTAAGGAAGAAGCCCCTAGTAAAGAGGCATAAGTTTAATTTTTACAGCTGGGTGGGCTGATTTTGAGGATTTATAGTGATGGTTGATATTGAAATGGGTGTGCGGTTGTGTCCTTGTTGGGGGACTGCCTACGTATTCGCGTGTTTGCGAAATCAAACCAAATCGTAGTTCTGAGCTTTTTTTCGAGGGTTGAAAATTGGAATTGTTTTGAAAGGGATGTGTGGTTGTGTCCTTGTTGAGGGACTGCCTACGTATTCGCGTGTTTGTGAAATCAAACCAGATCGTAGTTCTGCGCGTGTGTGCAATGGGTTGTAAATTGAAGGTTTGAAAATTGAATGTGCGTGGGGGTGTGATTATGTCCTCGTAATAGGACTGCCTACGTATTCGCGTATTTGCGAAATCGAACCAGATCGTAGTTCTAAATGTGTTTGCCTAAGCGAGTTGTTAGGACCTTAAATTGTCAAGGTCACGACGGCAAATGTCGTTGGGTGACTCGAAAATTGATTTGAGAGAATTCCTCCTTGATCATGAATCGAAGAGGTCTAATTTGTGAAAAATGTTCCTTATCATGTGAGCACGCTAAAATAGATTAGGTATGTCCCGTTCTCGGTAGCAAACCTTTCGAGGACTCCATATCTGGGTCAGGGTTAAAACGGCTTCGACATTAGGGAATGTGGAGCTTGGTAATGATAGGTTTGTTTGACAGATAAAAATTTGGAGTTGAGGGTCACTACGGTAAGTTCCGTTTGGTGACTCGAAAGTTGATTGGAGAGAAATACCTCTTGATCTTGAATCGAAGAGGCATTGTTTGTGAAAATGTTTCTTGTTACGTGAGCACACTAAAAAGTGGACACTAAGAATGAAATGGGCATGTCCCATTCCGGGGAGCGAAGTCTTTTGAAGACTCCGTATCTGGGTCAAGGTGAAAATGGCTTTGGCATTATGGAATGTGGAGCCTGGTAATAATAGGTTTGTTTGCCAGATAAATATCTGGAGCTTGTATTTATGGTGTTTGGGCTGATGGGTTACGACTTGTAATGTGGTGCGGAACGGGGTCTCAGGCTTGATGTGGCATGAGCACGAAATGGTTGGTAAATAATTTGGGATAAGAATCCCATGTCTGGACCTTAAAGGTTAAGGTGTGATATTACAAGCTTGAGGGGAATCCTCAGAAGCCTAGGTAGTTCTCCCTATAGCAGTCTCTAGAAGGACTTATGGGTGAAGCGATGTTGGTTATGATCTTGAGGAGAATCCCCAGGATCTTAGATAGGTTTTTGTGTTTGGTGTTTTTGACCTGTTGGTCCGGAATTTTGTGTGTTGGACTCATTGGTCCTGGGCTTTGACTCATTGGTCCTGCACTTGGTGTTTTGGACTCATTGGTCCAGGATTTTGTGTGCTGGACTCATGGGTCCTGGGCTTTGGACTTGTTGGTCCTGGACTTGATGTTTTGGACTTATTTGTCCGGGATTTTGTGTGTTGGACTCATGGGTCCTGCTCTTTGGACTTGTTGGTCATGGACTTGGTGTTGTGGACTTATTGGTCCTGGGCTTTGGACTTGTTGGTCCTGGACTTGGTGTGTTGGACTTGTTGGTCCGAGGTTTGAAAACTAACGGTTTTTAATCCCGTCGTTTGAGTCTTTGTGAAGATAACGAATTTGAATTTCGCTATTTTATAACGGTTTTAAATTCCGTCATTTGAAATTGTGAGAAAATAACAAATTTGAATTTTGCGATTTCGTTTTTTTTTTTTCGAAAAAGACGGTTTTAATTCCATCGTTTGAAATTGTGAGAAGATAACGAATTTTTAATTCCGTTATTTCATTTTTTGTTTGAAAAAGGACGGTTTTTAATTCCGTCGTTTGGAATTGTGAGAAGATAACGAATTTTAAATTCCGTTATTTCATTTTTTGAAATGTGACAGTTTTTAATTCCGTCATTTGAAATTGTGGAAAAATAACGAATCTGAATTTTGCTATTTCGTTTTTGTTTGGAAAGGACGGTTTTTGTTTCCGTCGTTTGAAATTTGTGAAAATAGTGAATTTGAATTTCACTATCTTTTTTTTTATTTGAAAATGACGGTTTTTATTTCCATCGTTTGAAATTTGTGAAAATAGTGAATTTGAATTTCACTATCTTGTTTTTGATTTGAAAATGACGGTTTTTATTTCCGTCATTTGAAATTTGTGAAAATAGTGAATTTGAATTTCACTATCTTATTTTTGATTTGAAAATAAAGGTTTTTATTTCCGTCATTTGAAATTTGTGAAAATAGTGAATTTGAATTTCACTATCTTGTTTTTGATTTTAAAATGATGGTTTTTATTTTCGTCGTTTGAAATTTGTGAAAATAGTGAATTCGAATTTCACTATCTTGTTTTTGATTTTAAAATGACGGTTTTTATTTCCGTCGTTTGAAATTTGTTAAAATAGTGAATTTGAATTTCACTATCTTGTTTTTGATTTGAAAATGACGGTTTTTATTTCCGTCGTTTGAAATTTGTGAAAATAGCGAGTTTGAATTTCGCTATCTTGTTTTTGTTTTGGCTTTGTGTTTGGAGATCGACAGGCTTGGATTTATTCGTATTTTCCCGTCCTTTGTTGGAGGAAGGTAAAGGTGGAGGTGGGGATGTACCCCTTGGTGAGAGGTTGATATTTGGTGATGGGATGTTTTTGTGGGGAATGGGCTTGCCTTCCGTCATTGATCATGAACAAGGAGATGTTCTGGTTTGTTATCTGGGTTCGTCGTAGGATCCCTTTGATAAAAGCTCGTTCGAAATTGGGTGCTAATAAAAGGTTTCTATTACCACGCATGGGATAGGTAAAGAAAAAGGACACGGAGTTTCAAGTCCTCTGCTTACTCGGTACGAAACGTCACTCGAGTGTACTCACATTGAATTGGAACATGTTGTTTGTTTTAAATCAATTCTCGTTGTCAACGGGAAATGGTAAAGAGGAGAATATATGATAGTTGGAAATCGTGCTTTTATTTAGATAAATAAGATGTTAGCACAGACTCGATGAATACATGTGAATCATGGGGACAGCCCCCAGTTTGTCACTTAGGAATAAAAGGACAGACACTAGGATAGATATGAGAAAGCCTAAGACTCGGACTCGGACTCAGACTTAATCGTAGATACGGACTCCTAATCATCACTTTCTTCCTCGAAGGTCTCCTTCGCAACATCCAGCGGCTTGAATGTTTGATTTTGATCATTGACCCACTTGAGCACTTCACTCTCGTTGTTTGGGACGATATGAGGACAATAATCTATGAGGCTTTCATCTCCTTGCAGAATGAGATGTTCATTAGGCTTATCTTCATCACTTGGTTGGCCTAGGGATGAAGCTACCAGTTCATGGTTGTCGATCATATTTTGAATAACATGTTTCAGTTTAAAGCATGTTTCAGTATCATGACCTTTTCCTTGATGATATTGGCAATAGGCACTGCCGTCCCAGAAACGGGTTTTCCTGCTTTCAGACGGGTCCGGAGTGGGCCCGATTGGTTGTAGTTTCCCTTCAGTCACAAGCTTTTGAAGAGCTGCGGCATAGGTTGTGTTGAGGTTGGTTAATGTCCTTTGAGAACGTTCAACCTTGCTGTTTGACTTGAGACATCCAGGAAGATTCTCTTGACTGAGAGGTGCAATTATGATTTTGCTAGCGTCAATCATTTCTTGAATGACATTTTTGAGTTTGAAGCAGGCTTCGGTGTCATGGCCCTTACCTTGATGGTATTGGCAATAATCATTACCATCCCAGAATCGGTTTCTCCTCTGTTCTGGTGGGTCCGGAGTCGGCCCAATGGGTTGGAGCATTCCTTCTGAAGTAAGTATCCCCAGAGCGGTGCCATATGTTATTCCCAGATCTATGAATACCCTTTGATGTTTTCCCATGGTTCCCACATTGGTGTTTTTTGGGATGTTTTTGTGAGTTTTGTTTTTGGTAATCTTGGGCGGAAACAGGATTTGGTCGTTGTCAATGGGAAGTTTTGGGGAAATTGCTTTGTATTTTGAAAGGGATTTTGGTGAGGCCATTTCATGTTCTTTGTTGGTAGGTTCGTGGATGTGGGAACTGTTGGAAGTAAGTGTCCCCGACAATAATGCGATCACAATTGTCGATCATATTGATCACATATTTAAATCTCATAACAAGAATACGAAAGAGATGATACATTATCATATATAGTCAACCGGTCCACACATATCGGTAATGATTGGCTGGCTAGAGTTTGACATTATTGTCGTGCGACGGTGGTGATCAGTTGATCCCTTGAGGTCACACCTAAATGACGATTCCCTTAAATGAAAAAGGTTAATTAATTGTATGTCGATACAGATTAATTAATTCCTTAAAATTGATCAAATTATTACCATAAGAGAGAGAATGACATCTTATTATAATGTGATTAAATAAGATTTTATTTAGTAATTTAAGTTATATTACTAAAATTAATCGGTGTTTGCGAAACACGCGAGATGAGAATGATAAATTAGTTATAATTACAAGATGTTGTGAATTATACTAACTAGTATTTAAATGACCCTTTTATGTGAAAGTAATTTTGAATTACTAGTCAATTTGTTAAATGTGATTTATTTAATTTGTAAATGATATTTAATTTGTTCAATATGCATTTTAAATTAAAACATGACATAAGACATGTCACATGTCACATGATATACAATTGTACAATTGACAAAAATAAAATGGACTCCATGTTACACATGATAACCGAAATTTGGTGGGCAATTTTAGAAGTATTGTCTTATTCATTTGTCTATGACATTTGATAGTGACTTGACTATGACAAAGGCTTACACTAATTAGTCTTGTGAAGACAAAAAGGAAAAAGGAAAAGGTCCTAAAATCCCCTACCACCCACCGGTTTTTACTATCAACAATTGAGAGATTTTTCTCAATTTTTTTTATTCTCTCATGTTTTATGTAAAACACAACACTCTCTCTCTCTTGTTCTTCATAAAAATTATTTTTATGAATCTAATTTGTACAAATCAATCACTAATAATACTAGTAGTAGTATATGAGTATTAGTAATCGATTTTAAGGTAAACCACATTACAAGTTTCTAGTACATATTATTTTGTGGGATTTTTGGATAGTCTTGGGTGCTACTTATTGGAGGGCTTCTATTTGAAGTCATGGATGATCATCCTAATGTATTTTCTAGCTCAAGAACAAATGAAGGTAGGAGACCTTCATTTGTGCCCATTTGGCCGAATTTTTGATGGTGAGAAAACTATTTTCTCATCTCTTGTTATTTAGTTTGCATGCATAAGATCTAGTTTTAATTTTATGACTAAATTAAAATGTCACATATATGAATATGTATACTAATGGAATTAATGAAACCTAACAGGAACCATCGGATGACTCCTCATTTTCAACAGCATTCGGTTGGTGAACGGAGGTTTGGTTTTCTCCTTGGTGGTCAGGTTCATTTTTGGTACTACCAAACCTCTCCTCCAAATTAGCTACCCGGGTAATCAAATCATCGATAGCCACTTGCAGCTTTGAGAATATGTTGTTGATGGAGATGGAGAGCATCATTATAGCGTTTTGTATGCCATCTTTGTCAATTGCATGAATTTTCTCATCGTCAAGAGGGATGAGGTGAGAGCAATCCAGGGAAGATTCCTCGCTGTATTCAATAGGGTTTTCGGGATTGTTGTTTTTGTTGTTTGTTGAGGGAGGTAATGGTCACTCGCCCTTTTCGATCATATCAAGGATGGCGCCTTTTAGAGGGAGACACATTTCAGTGTCATGTCCGCGACCTTGGTGATATTGGCAAAATAGTTTTCCATCCCATTTACGTCCTCGCTTGCTTGGTAGAGGGTCTGGAGTTGGACCAATCGGTTTGAGCTTTTCTTTAGATATTAGCATTTCCAAGGCTGTGGCATAAGGCATACCCAAATCCGGGAAGGACCTATGAGGTCGTCTGGTTTTGGTTGGTGGAGCACCTAAGGAATTGGCTTCAGTGGTTTTGGTAGCCTTCCAAGTAGGGTTGGTTTTGTCGGTGGCAAGTAGCCGGCTTTCAAGGAGCTTAACCTTTCGCTCAATATCAGAAGAGGGAAAATTCTCGGTTATCATTTTGTCCTCAACTTGGGAGAGACGAGTGCTCAAGGTTTCCACGGTAGCTAGGAGTCGAAGGACCATGTTGTTGGTTTCGGCGGAAGTCATGGCGGATGCAGACTGACCGGCTTCTTGAGTTTCTGGTTGGCGATTGATGGCACCCAAGGGATTCCTAATTGACATAACGATAGGAGTTATAACTTGTCTTGTCAAGGTATTGCACAAACAAAGGCAAGTGCGACACATATGTATAAAAAGCAGTTATGTCGTGAAGACGCGATGGTGTTACTAGGTTATGAGTTCATTAAAGATCGTGAATGACCTCTTGTGTTTGAACTATTAGTGCATGACATTGAACTTTGACTCGAGTGTCGACTTTGGCATAGTGATGCCTAGACATACGACTTTTGAGTTAGTTTGGATGTGCGTTGCTGGCGTGACGTCGTTGGACAAGACATGTACATAATCTTGACCTTTGACCCGTAATGTAGGGGAAACATGGGTTTTAATACCTGAGAGGTTTTGATTCTGCTAACGCCATTGAAGATGTCTCGACAATTAGGCGACACGACCTAGACCATAAGTTAGGTACTAACTTCGGGGGAGATTCGACGTTATCTAGACGACTTGACTTGAAATCGACCGGACTCTAATCGACTCGAGGCTGAATCAGAAAGGTGGACTGAAGTTTTCGAACAAAGAAATTTTTAAAAAGATTCATCTGTCGTTTTATGTACGGCTTCCGAATAGTAGGTATCTTTAGAAGGTCGGCCAGTTGAAAGGGTTGTCTTAGCTTTATTTTCAAAAGACGATTTAAGTTAAGATTACGGCGGCTTTGAAAAAATTGTGTTGTTTCCGAAGACTGTTTTTGACATTCCTGTATGGTAATATCCGTATAAAACCCCTTAAAATTAAGGACTATAACGCAAATTATCATGTGATTAATTGTCATAAACGAAAAACAAGAGAAACGATAACGGAACAAGAATCAACCTCGGATCCTGTGAATTTCGGCCTAAGAACAGAAATCAATATAGATTTCCTCCTAATTGTTGCACCCAAGATCGTCTGAGACTATGCCCCTTGTGCTAGAAATTGCTCTCTGATGGCTTTGCAATATTGAGAGAGCTTTTGTGAGGTTTTGATGTGAGATCTAGAATTTCAGAGGAAATTACTCCAAAACCCTAATTTTTGTGCAAATGACAATGATTAGGTCAAAAGGAGAGAGGGACTCTCCTTTTGTTCGGCCAAACCGTGAGCTCAAGGGGGGAGTGGGCTTTCCACTTTCTCCTTATTTAATTCGTGGTCCGACTCGTTTCGCTAAAATGTATATGACGGGATTTAATTATAAATCATCATTCTATATCGGATATTAAAATATCGACTAGAAACACTAATCAGTCGACATATTAATACTTGTCTGACAATGACAATATTGTATAATTAATTCAATATACATTAATTTAAATATAATCGTTTATATTCAATTTACGAATTAACCGCTTAATTCACTTTAGCCAGTATTATTTAGTCCGTATTAAATAATTATCTCAACATCGCGTTTGACTAATTATTAGTCAATAACTCTGACTAACCGCTTAGTCATATTAGGCATCAACATGACTGTATTTTCATACCGTCACATCTCTCAAACGTATCTTATAGGTGTGACTTTTAGGGACCAGTTGATCACCGCCATCTGTATGACAATAACGTCAAACTTATCTAGCAAGCCAACTGTTATTGATAAACGTGGACCAACTGATAATAATACAATAGTATACCCTTTAATCCTTTAAGAGATTTATATGTCATTGCACTAACTGTGGAGGACACCAGCCCCAACAAGCTCCCACTTGTCCGTACAAGTGTACGTGCAATAACATTATCCGCACTAACTGGAAGACACCGGCTCCAACAAACTCCCACTTGTCCGTACAAGTGTATGTGCGATAACCGATTCTCATATCCATTTAAAATTTCTCCCACTCAATGTAAAACAATTTGCAGATCCGTACCCGCAAGGTCGTATTTTACAATCGATCTCAGATCAAGAGTGGTTTCCCGACTAGAGAGTAACTTAACCGATAAAACGAATCCGTATCCGAGCATGGCCATGCATTTCGATTCTGACTCCTCGAGTGGCCCCGAGAAATATCGAGTACTGATAAAGGCTGAATATTTCCTTCAACTCGACTCCGCCGATCTAAGCACAACATGAAATGACCCAAACAATCTACTTGGCCCCCGTTACGGATGACCGTGAGAAAGAAACCAAAGTCACCCAAAATCTGCCTTAGTCTCAAGAGACAGTCGATAGTCAAAAGAATAGACTCTTAGGATCACCATGGAGGTCCTATCCACGACCTGGCACCGAATGTTATAAAACATTTAGGACTCCACGTCGTTATCACAATTGTGTCCTACGAGATATGCGTATAACTCGCCTCTGTGATTGGTCAGTCAACCGTTTGACTTATGGCTCGTTGAACCCACCATCAACCAACGTCACAAAATAATTGCCAGAGTTATCAGCTCACGTGGGCAATTAAGGACCATAATATAATGTTTGTTCAGTTCACTTTGTGGTGTTCAAAAATTGTCGTACAACTCCACATGAAAAACAAAATATATAAATATCAAAACGATGATGTCGTATAGAGTACACAAGAAAATGAATCTAATCCATAAAAGAGTACTACAACTCAGAAACACGTTTAATTCCCATGGAATTAACATGCCCTTCATGCTTATCTTGTCGTAATGGTTTAGTGAGAG
The DNA here is from genome assembly GCF_048544455.1 of Silene latifolia. Taxonomy (NCBI): domain Eukaryota; kingdom Viridiplantae; phylum Streptophyta; class Magnoliopsida; order Caryophyllales; family Caryophyllaceae; genus Silene; species Silene latifolia. Next base: position 215,466,394 of record NC_133537.1, on the reverse strand, counting down.
GATCTGCTATATTATCATCTGTAGCAATCTTTTCTATCACTACCTCCTTTTGCTCCACGTAATCTCGGATTAGATGAGCTTTCCGTTGTACATGTCTAGACTTGTTGCTAGACTTAGGCTCCTTAGCCTGGAAGATGGCACCTCTATTGTCGCAATAGATGGTGATCGGGTCATTCGAACTAGGCACTACAGATAGTCCTTGTAAGAATTGACGCATCCATATCGTTTCCTTTGCAGCTTCAGACGCGGCATAGTACTCGGACTCGTCGTAGAATCTCTTTGTAACACTTTGTTTGGAACTCTTCCGCTGATGCAGCGCCATTAAGAGTAAAAACGAATCCAGACCGAGATTTCGAGTCATCTCGATCCGTTTGGAAGCTAGCATCTCGCAGAACCGGTTGCGCATAGCTTTTGATCGCCTCCATAAGTCAATGCCCAATCTTTAGTCCTCCGTAGGTACTTAAGAATGTTCTTGACAGCCATCCAATGTGATTCACCTGGATCTTTGTTGGAATCGACTTGTCATACTCAATGCATATGCCACGTCCGGACGTGTGCATATCATGGCATACATGATTGATCCTATATCCGAGGCATAAGGAATCCGTGTCATGCGCTCTTTCTCTTCCGGTGTCTCTGGTGCCTGAGACTTGCTCAAATGCACCCCTGGAGCCATAGGAAGAAACCCCTTTTTGGAGTTAGTCATGCTGAATCTCTCTAGAATCTTGTCTATATAAGACTCCTGACTGAGAGATAATATCCGACGTGATCTATCTCGATAGATACGGATGCCCAAAATTCTTTGTGCCTCACCCAGATCTTTCATCTGGAAATGGTTCTTCAACCATACTTTTACCGAAGTTAAGAGAGGTATGTCATTCCCAATCAGGAGTATGTCATCGACATACAATATTAGGAAGACAATCTTGCTCCCACTCGACTTGATATATAGACATGGTTCCTCGACCGATCGAGTGAATCCATTTTCTTTTATCACTTGGTCGAAACGATGATTCCAACTCCGAGAAGCTTGCTTAAGTCCATAAATGGAACGCTTAAGCTTGCACGCTTTCTTAGGATGTTCAGGATCGATGAAACCTTCGGTTTGTACCATGTACAACTCTTCCTCCAAATAACCGTTTAAGAAGGCGGTTTTCACATCCATCGGCCAAATTTCATAGTCATGAAAAGCGGCAATCGCTAAGATAATCCGAATGGAACGCAGCATGACTACGGGTGCAAAAATTTCATCGTAGTGCAAACCTGGCACTTGGGTGAAACCTTTAGCAACTAGTCGTGCTTTATAGATATCTTGTTGACCTTCCACAGAGTGCTTTATCTTGTAAAGCCATTTGCATTGAAGGGGACGAACCTTAGCAGGCAAGTCAACAAGATCCCATACGTTGTTCTCATACATGGAGTCCATCTCGGATTGCATGGCCTCAAGCCATAGCTTTGAGTCGGAACTAGTCATGGCACCTTTATAGGTTGCGGGTTCACTACTCGTTAAGAGCAGAATGTTATCTATGTCATGTTCCTCGACCATACCAATGTATCTGTCCGGAGGAATAGAGACTCTTCCCGACCTCCTAGGTTCCTCAGGAATACTAACCGCAGCCGGGATTGAAGGAACTGGTTCCTCCAATGGTTTCTCGGCATTTGGTTCTGGAATCTCCGACAGTTCGAAGGTTCTATTACTCTTCGCGTTCTCGAGAAACTCCTTCTCTAAGAATGTCTCACTAGCCGCAACAAATACACGTTGTTCGGTTGGCGAATAGAAGTAATGACCAAATGTTCCTTTAGGATAACCTATAAAGTATGTCTTGACCGATCGCGGGCCGAGCTTATCCTCGTGTCTCCACTTGACATAAGCCTCGCAGCCCCAAACCCGTATAAAGGACAAGTTAGGGACCGTTCCCTTCCATAGTTCATATGGAGTCTTGTCAACAGCTTTAGACGGACTTCGGTTAAGTATTAGAGCGGTGACGTAAGAGCATAACCCCATAATGAATCGGCAATACGGTGTGACTCATCATGGATCGAACCATATCAAGTAGTGTTCGATTTCTCCGTTCGGACACACCATTCAACCGAGGTGTTCCAGGTGGAGTTAACGAAGAAGGCAATCCCACAGTCCTTAAGGTGTTGATCAAACTCGTGTGAAAGATACTCGCCACCACGGTCTGATCGTAGTGTTTTAATCTTTCTACCCGGTTGGTTCATGTACCTGTTCGGTATTCTTTGAATTTCTCAAAGGACTCACTTTTATGCTTCATTAAGTAGACATAGCCATATCTACTTAAATCGTCCGTGAAAGTGATAAAATACCTATAGCCTTCTCGTGCGGTGATTGACATAGGTACACACACATCCGTATGTATGAGTCCTAATAGGTCAGCAGCGCGCATTCCAACACCTTTGAAGGAAATTCGAGTCATCTTACCAATGAGACATGATTCACACGTGCCAAATGATTGAAAATCAAAGGCCGAGATAGCTCCATTCTTTATGAGCTGTTTAACGCGTTTCTCATTAATGTGTCCCATACGGCAGTGTCATAGATAAGTTTGATCTTTGTCACCAACCTTTAACTTTTTATTCATTACGTGCAATATTTCAGTGGTCTGATCTAAAACATAAATTCCATTCAGGGAGACTGCCTTGCCATAAATCATATCGTGTAATGAGAAAATGCAGTTATTATTCTCTATTGCAAATGAAAAACCAAGTTTGTCAAGTGCAGAAACTGAAATAATGTTTTTGGATAGACTGGGTACATAATAGCAGTTATATAAAAATAACTCAAATCCGCTAGGAAGCTGGATCACATATGTTCCCCTCGAGACAGCAGCCACTCGTGCTCCATTCCCGACACGCAGGTCCACCTCACCCTTTACGAGGGGTTCGATGTTTCGAGCCCCCGCACATGATTTCACGAGATGAGAACCACAACCAAAGTATCTAGTACCCAAGTTCCGTAACTTGCGTGGTTAATCTCAATCATATGAATAAAAGAAGAAGAAGTAGACATACCAACAGGAGTAACGCGACCTGCTTTTATGTCCTCATGGTATACAGAATATGTACGCCTCCAATGCCCAGTCTTGTGGCAATGATGGCATTCCATGTTACCGGTCTTGCTCTTTGTCGCGCCTGGTGAGGTGCTCGACTCACCAGGCCCACTCTTACCTGATCCCGACTTTCTAAACTTCGGCTTGCCTCCGCTAGGTCCGCTCGAGCTTTGCCCTTACCCTTGCCCTTGTTTGACACAACGAGAACATCCTGTTTCAGGCTCCCACTAAACTTCATGTCCTTCTCGATCTGTACGAGAAGGGAGTGTAGTGCATGAGGACTTTTCTTCAAATCATTCATATAGTAATTGGCTCTAAAGAGCGCAAAACCATCGTGGAGTGAATGAAGCATGCGGTCAATCACGATGTTCTCACTGATCTTACAATCAAGTGCCTCCAGTTTCTCGACATTCTCAATCATGCTGAGAATGTGTGGGCTAACCGGTTGGCCCTTCTGGAGTTTCGCCTCAAAGAAGCGACAGGTATGCTCATAGGTCACGATTCTCGGTGCTTTCGAGAATTCCTTAGTGAGCGTGGTGAAAATCTTGTTTGCACCTTGGGCTATGAAGCGTTTCTGCAAATTGGATTCCATTGCAAAAATGAGTACGTTCTTTATCGCACCCGCTTCCATGACAAAATCGCTATACGTGGCGATCTCGTTAGCTCCAGCCGTGGGGCCTGGGTTTGGCGGGATGGGCTCTATCGATATTTGAGCTTCCGTCGCAATGGCAAGCATTCCGTAATGCCGCCTCCCGGTCCGCGAAGTTTGATCCATCATTCTTGATCGAGTAGACTGATTCATCTGATTCATGAAGATCCGAAGCCAGGACTCACGGTCCAATGTGGCACTTGGCATTGGGTCGTTCATACGGCCAGCCATTTTGTTATTAGCTGTTTAAATGATCGTGTTCTACACTGAAAAATAAAGAAAAACAAAACGAAATAAGCAACTCATCGAGGTGATTTAAGTCTAATTAAAATTCTTTTTAACGTGTAGACTCATTAAATTTGTATAATCGATCTACCTCAAGAATAATACAAATGATCCCAAAACTCAATTTCCGTAAATTGATAAGCCAACTGTTTGGCTAGTTCTACCGTTAGAACTCTTGGTCGATAGATTTCCGTAAATCCTATCTGTAGTCCACCATAATCACAGGATCGTACGAGTGACCATAGTGTTGAGATAAAATAGGTCAATCAGTTCCAACTTACCCGACGTAGAAGGGATCATATTATGCCTACCGACGAAGAAGGGATTCATTGGAGTTTGACCTATAAAGACTATTCTCAATTTTTGGTTATACGAGGAAGATCCCATCAACTTAGTTTTAATTCATTTAAAGTGAACGAAAATCTAGCATTACGTGAATGAATTAACTTAGGTGATGGCTTATTAATTCCGTGTGACATCTGTATGTCATAGAAAACTAACGCGTAACCTCTATATGAGTCACTTTTCATGCAAATATTAGGTGGTTTGGTTTTAGGCGGAATATGATGCAAACTATCGTTACGATGAAAAACATAAAAAAATGCAAAACGTAAATAAAGGTCTTAGTGTGGCCTATCCTAGTAAAATAAAACATAATACAACTTTGGAATCCACCGTTGGACCCGAGAAGCTTGTCTTGATGTTCCATCTTGATCCATGCAGCGGGAGTGAGCATCCGATCTCCAACTTTGGTCTTCACAAAATTACAATTTAAAATTTACAAAATATAAACCTATTTACATTCTAAATTAAAACTGTAATTCCAAGGAAAAAAAACAAAACGGAGATGCGAGATCTCAAAATACAACCAAGACCGTGTTCCATCATTACGGTAACACGTTCTACTAAGGCCACACTAAGTTACAACCGATTGTAAAATTAAATACGTAAAAAAAATATTCATGGCATTCAAAAGTAACGATAAATAAAAGATGCATCAACTAAAACAAAAATTTATTCGTGACATAATTCCGTAATTATGTTAAATTTATCCAAACCACCTTTTAACGATTAAAATTATGTGACAAAACCGCTTCTATCAACTTAATTTTAATTCATGACAATCCGTTACTTTAAATCGCTTTAAAATAACTAAATGGTACGTGAGTGAACCGTTTCACTATCAAGCGAGTGTACAACATCCGTATAATGTACATATTATGGCCAAAACAAAAATACCGAAATTTTTTTTTTTTTCGGCTGGACCGAGAGCAAGAAAGGGGAAAAAAAATCCGAAACATCAAAACCCTCGTGAAAAACGAATGAACAATACAAAACCAATTGCAATTTTGATCTAATTCGTATAAAATTAAATCAACAATTGATAAAACCTTAACATATTGCTATAAAGACCGATTATAATAACAATATGCAAAAATTAATCGAAAACAAAACCAATCGATCGAGACACTACAGTCCTCGATCGACTGAACAGTTTTGCCGACTGTTTATAACAGCACAAAAATAAAAAACAGCCATGTAAAAAAAATTCGGCCGCACGGTTTTCAAGGCAAAAATTATCGATTCAAATCGTTTTATGAAAATCACGATGAAAAATTTACGTGGCCTCGCTCTGATACCACTTGTATGGTAATATCCGTATAAAACCCCTTAAAATTAAGGACTATAACGCAAATTATCATGTGATTAATTGTCATAAACGAAAAACAAGAGAAACGATAAAGGAACAAGAATCAACCTCGGGTCCTGTGAATTTCGGCCTAAGAACAGAAATCAATATAGATTTCCTCCTAATTGTTGCACCCAAGATCGTCTGAGACTATGCCCCTTGTGCTAGAAATTGCTCTCTGATTGCTTTGCAATATTGAGAGAGCTTTTGTGAGGTTTTGATGTGAGATCTAGAATTTCAGAGGAAATTACTCCAAAACCCTAATTTTTGTGCAAATGACAATGATTAGGTCAAAAGGAGAGAGGGACTCTCCTTTTATTCGACCAAACCGTGAGCTCAAGGGGGGAGTGGGCTTTCCACTTTCTCCTTATTTAATTCGTGGTCCGACTCGTTTCGCTAAAATGTATATGACGGGATTTAATTATAAATCATCATTCTATATCGGATATTAAAATATCGACTAGTAACACTAATCAGTCGACATATTAATACTTGTCCGACAATGACAATATTGTATAATTAATTCAATATACATTAATTTAAATATAACCGTTTATATTCAATTTACGAATTAACCGCTTAATTCACTTTAGCCAGTATTATTTAATCCGTATTAAATAATTATCTCAACATCGCGTTTGACTAATTATTAGTCAATAACTCGACTAACTGCTTAGTCAAATTAGGCATCAACATGACTGTATTTTCATACCGTCACATCTCTCAAACGTATCCTATAGGTGTGACTTTTAGGGACCAGTTGATCACCGCCATCTGTATGACAATAACGTCAAACTTATCTAGCAAGCCAACCGTTATTGATAAACGTGGACCAGCTGATAATAATACAAAAGTATACCCTTTAATCCTTTTAGAGATTTATATGTCATTGCACTAACTGTGGAGAACACCAGCCCCAACAAGCTCCCACTTGTCCGTACAAGTGTACGTGCAATAACGTTATCCGCACTAACTGGAGGACACCGGCTCCAACAATTCCAAATCACGGATTTGAAAATTGAGAATTGAAGAATTTGGAATCTCATGACAATGGCCATAAAAACGGTTAAATTTGTTTTCAATGAATTTAAAATTGGGTTGAAAATTTGAAAACGGTTAAATTTGTTTTCAAAGATTTGATTTTGAATTAAAATTTGAAAACGGTTAAATTTGTTTTCAAAGATTGAGTTTTGAAATGAAATTTGAAAACGGTTAAATTTGTTTTCAAATGATTTGAAATTGGATTTGAAATTTGAAAACGGTTAAATTTGTTTTCAAAGATTTGATTTTGAATCTAAATTTGAAAACGGTTAAATTTGTTTTTAGAGATTTGATTTTGAATTGAAATTTGAAAACGGTTAAATTTGTTTTCAAAGATTAAGTTTTGATTTGAAATCTGAAAACGGTTAAATTGGTTTTCAAAGATTTGAATTGAAATATGAAAACGGTAAATTTGTTTTCAAATGATTTAAAATTGGATTTGAAATTTGAAAACGGTTAAATTTGTTTTCGGAGATTTGATTTTGAATTGAAATTTGAAAACGGTTAAATTTGTTTCCAAAGATTGAGTTTTGATTTGAAAACTGAAAACGGGTAAATAGGTTTTCAAAGATTTGAATTTGAATTGAAATTTGAAAACGGATAAATTTGTTTTCAAATGATTTGAAATTGGATTTGAAATTTGAAAACGGTTAAATTTGTTTTCAAAGATTTGATTTTGAATTGAAATTTGAAAACGGTTAAATTTTTTACAGAGATTTGATTTTGAATTGAAATTTGAAAACGGTTAAATTTGTTTTCAAAGATTTGATTTTGAACTGAAATTTGAAAACGGTTAAATTTGTTTTCAAAGATTTGATTTAGAATTGAAATTTGAAAACGGTTAAATTTGTTTCCAAAGATTGAGTTTTGATTTGAAAACTGAAAACTGGTAAATAGGTTTTCAAAGATTTGAATTTGAATTGAAATTTGAAAACGGATAAATTTGTTTTCAAATGATTTGAAATTGGATTTGAAATTTGAAAACGGTTAAATTTGTTTTCAAAGATTTGATTTTGAATTGAAATTTGAAAACGGTTAAATTTTTTTTCAGAGATTTGATTTTGAATTGAAATTTGAAAACGGTTAAATTTGTTTTCAAAGATTTAATTTTGAACTGAAATTTGAAAACGGTTAAATTTGTTTTCAAAGATTTGATTTAGAATTGAAATTTGAAAACGGTTAAATTTGTCTTCAATGATTTGAAATTGGAAATTATGAGGATTGAATTCGTCATTACGACGGGTTAGAAAACCGTTTTAACCTTTGAGAGACGGTATTCAAATTAAAGAGTGCGAGATTTGAAATTGTCATTACGACGGCTTAGAAAAGCCAAATTTGATTTCGAAATTTGGAAAGTTGCAAGGGTTAAAATCGTCATTACGACGGTTTGAAAAACGTTTTTATTTGAAAATTGATTTCGAATTTTTGAAAATTCGAGGGTAGAATTCGTCATTACGATGGCATAAAAGGGCGCTTTGAGGATGCAACAGTCAGCGACATGCCGAGGTTTGAAATGGCCATTATAACAATGTAAAAGGGTATTTTGAAACGGTTTGTGAAAACAGGGTGATCGGTCCGTTTCGTGTTCACAATTTAAGGTGTGGTCGTTGGGTCACGTCTGAATCAAAACACAATTTATAGCTTCACAAACAACTCTACAATTAGTAAAGAGGCAAGTAAAGGTCGGATCCCAAGGGACGGGTATTGAATGAGATTTCTATTGCAACTAGTGGTGTCTTAGGGGTGTCACAAATTGGGTTGATGTAGAAGGTCACTAAACTAAAATATCAATGGAAATAAACAAGCAAGATGAATTAAAGGGTTGTAAACAATTGATTAAAAAGCACTAGGGTGTCATGGGGTCATAGGGGAACCATGGGAATTGATCATACAAACATGTTCTCAAATTATAAGCAAGCAATTATTGTTGTGATGGATTGAGTTGGGTTATATCTTACAATCCTAGGAAATTTTAGGTCCTGGAGCCGAATCGATTAGATTGTACAACACCTACAAGTCGACTTAGTCTTCCCTACTCAACAACATGCATGGTCTAATGAGACTCGAGTTGGGTTATGTCTTACAAGTCTCATTGAAAAGATAGGAGATGGTGGTAAATGCAAGGATTCATAGGCTTAGCATTTCATCAAATATAACATGTGCATGAGTTGAGATCAAAACAAGCAAGCAAATAAAACATGAAAGCACATTGATTTAAGCATGAATCATTCCCCATGTTGGTTTCCCCTAATCACCCATTAACCCTAGCTAAGAGACTACTCACTCATTATCATGTTGATCATGCTAGCAAGGTTGTCAATCATACCAACAAAATGAAACATGATGAATAAATAAAAGTAATTAACAATAATTAAAAAGGGATTAAGAGAATTATACCTACTAATGATTCCAATAATAAAGCAAAGATAAAAGAAGTACTTGATGCTTGATTGAGAGGTTATCAATCTCCCAATAATAACCCAAATAATCTTCAATTACCCAAAATAAAGGATGAACAAAAGAGAGATTAAGGAAGTAAAACTTGTATTAGAACTTGATTAATTGTTGATTACAAAATTAAAGAGAGATTTGATTGGTATTAACTACTCTAAAAATTGATAAGAAGAACATCCTCTTCTAATTAGACTAATGGGGTATTTATAGTGGAGATTAGGGAGATGCATTAGGGTTAACTAAGGGCTAAACTAGTAATTACACTTTTTAGATTGAGCAGGGAGGAGCCGGTATTTTTCGAAGGAAGGGCTTCTTTATTTGTAGCTTGGAGAAGACGAAATTGCGCTGTAGAGGAATCCGAGCGGATTAGTGTCGGGACGGGCGGATTCTGGCGGTGGAACACGAGCGGCTTTGGAGGAATCCGGGCGGATTGCAGCAGTGCTAACCCGAGCGTCTTGGAATGAAACCGCACGGATTGTGCAGGTGGAGGACGGCCGGATTGTAGTCAATCCGCACGGATTGTTCTTCAGCAAGATTTCTTCTTCTTTTGTTCCCTTTTCTTCCTAAATTCCTTGGGGATTTCCTTGGGGACTAAAGGATCCTTTCTCAACATTGCTCATCTACTATAATATGTACAAAGGCCTTCTAATCTTGTCTCTCCTTGATGCTTGGTCATTGGATTCGATCAATTTAGTCTCGTTTTGTCATAAAAATGCAAGATTCTTACTCCTTTCCTACCAAGGGATCAAAATCTCAAAGAATATGCAAAATAAAGAACTAAAGATAAGAAATGACCCAAATATGCACTAAAAAGCATGGGAACAAGGCTAATTCGGGGGCTAAATATGCGCTAATTATGGTCACATCAAATATCCCCAAACCGAACCTTTGCTCGTCCCGAGTAAAGAGGTGACAAAGACTAGGACCATTATTTAAACTAACCTAATAACATAGCCGATATGAGACAATTAGCGGGTCTCACTCCGCCCCTTCAACTCACAACAAGACAACCATGAGGTAGGATGCCTTCTTGCAAGGCAAGGTGGGTCTTGCCAAAATGGCGACACATCCAAACATTAAGCACACAAAGTCACATAATGGATGCATCTACAAAAGAATAGCCACTTCCTCATCAAGCGGCGAAGGCACTAAAGAGGAACAAATTTAAGAGCATGTAATCCTTCACAAATACTAGTTCAACAAATTACTAAGGCTAAGAGGATGGCACTAAATCACCTCCAAATGGTGTTAAACTAGACTACTTTCGTCCTCAATTTCCAAATGCTTTCGTCAAGAGCGATCGGATGGTGGTGGAATGATGATCCCTATGATGCTAGTAGCATATGATATGACAAGTCTCGAATTCTCTACAAAAGTAAAGGTCATGGATCGTCCCAAGCTCGACAAAGTGGCTTGACAAAAAGGCATTTTGGGAATGAAATGCTCAAATCTTTATACACAACGAGTGGATATGACTAGTATTCAAAATTGTCCTCATTTCACTTTCACATTTCAAAAATTTTAGATGGGGTTTGTCCCTTCCGGGCTAGTGTCCTTTGCTTTTGCCAATCGCTTATTAGGCAACCGGTTAACCTCTAGACAATAGCTTTTCGGGGTGATAGTCACTCTGTCTCTGGGCGGCCGAATTCACAACCGTGTGGGGGCCCAATTCAATGGATCCCGCTCCAAAGCACATCAAAGTGGTACGCCTCCATCAAAACAATTTAAATTTCTCAACATTCAACAATTCATAACTTTTGAGGTTTCCTTGGCATTAAATTACTTCCACATGACAAAATTCTTTGAAATGAGCACTTCAAGCTTATTGATAGAAAATATTTTTGGGTTGCCTTACCACAAGGTCAATCAAGGTCACCTAGACAAGTTAACCAAGTCCACATCGCATCACGGGGTTGGATATGTGACTCACATGCAAACCCTTGACTAGGCTTTGGGTCATGGGTCAAAAGACACTAGTATGACACTATCTAGGGTGTTTTACAACCATTCTAGTAGGCAAAGTCTTAAGTTGAACAAGTATTTGTAATGGCTTAGTTGCTCTTGTCAAAGTTCCTAATTAGGCATTTTTCAAAACTTTTATCTAAATGCAACTATATGCTATGATGCAACTAATATAAACATCCTAATGCAAGTGATTCTATCAACTAATATGACATATAAACTAAATGCAAGTCCTAAGTTCACATTGTTATACCGCATCAAACAAAATAAAGCCACATAGTCATTAACATAAAGAGGAAAAAGGAGATTGGGAAGATCATACCATGCGGTCTTCATGGTCCTCATGTCTCGGATGTGGCGTAGTCAATCAATGTGAACAAGGATAGAACAAACACAATATATACAATAATATAAACAAGACTACACTACAAAAGGAAATAAACATGTTTTTGGCTTTTTAATTTTTTCAATTTTTTATGATTTTCAAAATTTTTCAATTTTTATCATTTTGGAATATAAAGTTAGAATTAGAATTACCCATCCCCACACTAATATGGGCATTGTCCTCAATGGCCAAAATGATGGGAAATTATGCAAAGATGATGCATGATTTCTATACTAAATGTAATCTACACTAGTCTACACTACATGATGCATGGTTTTTGTTATGACGGAGAGGATAATTTAGATTACCTCCTGTTGTGTATGCATTAACTTCCCCAAACCGAGTTAAACACTATTGCTAATGTCCAAGGATGGGTGTAGTTCATGCACACACTATGCAATGCATGAAACTAATTTGTCATTTTGGATTTTGAAAGTGGGAACAATAAAATGAGAACACCTCAATGGTACCGAGGTGTGAGTCCTCTATGGTGCTAGGACTACTCCAACAATGATCAAGAAAAATAATTAAAATAAAGAGAGAAATAGACAACCCATGAGAAGGTAGGAGCCTCCAAGGCTTGCTAATCTTCCATCATATCATCACCATCATCATTTTCCTCATTAGAAGTGGTCACACTGCCACTTCCCTCTTTATTTGCTTCTTCACTTTCTTCTTCACCTTGCTCATCATCTTGCTCACCATCCTCTTCTCCTTCTTCACTTGCTTCCTCATCAATGTTATCATCAACCTCTTCATTACCGACAACCTCATTGTCACCCGAAACGACCCTTGATGCACCCGAAAATAGGACTTCTCTATCCGCCCAACTAGGCAAAGGACATGATGGATCAAGTAGTCCTTGCCTAGCTAAGTGTAGGAGGGGTGGATATTGAGCCAAGTAAGCATTTTTCCGATCCTCAAAGGCTTGCTTGTGCATTGCTTGCATGAGAAGAGTCAAATAATCATTTCTTGCTTCAACACCTTCCAGCTTGAACTCTTGGTACTCAAAAGGGTAAGGTGGTGTGACAATGGAAGAGGAGGGAATTTCAAGTTCACCCTTTTGTTGTCGGATAATATACTCGGCCTCTTTTGAAAGGGGAAGTAGATAATTGGTCCGGTGGACGCTTAGACGACAAATCTTTGAAGGCAAAGTAAACGATCTAGCCTCACTAGTGAGCCATCCATACTCGGTGTCAAGAGGGTTATGGGCAACCCACTTGTACTTGTGTATCATAGTATGCATATCAACAAGATTACCACCCTCCTTTGCTTTATACTTGTTATCCTTGTTGAAGTTAGGATCAAAGTATTTAGCTAGGATAGTGACTAGGCCGCCATTGACAATAACGGTAGTGCCTTTCTTCCCACAATCAATATTGAGCCATCTATCTACCAAAAGCCTTAAAGAGTTGAAAGGCTTGGTGTGTACTCTTCCAATGTTCAAAGCCGATTCAAGAAGAATAAAATCAAGTTTGGTGAAATGGTTGGTATCTTTCCTTGCAATAATGGTGTTTCCTATGACCTTGTGCCATACCCTTATGCCTGGATGGTGGACTAAAAGAGCACGACTCGCATGAAAATCCTCAAATTTCCTTCCGGAAATTGCCTCCCAAAGAGGGTCGGGGTCATACTTTCCATAATTCTTAAAATAACTCGGTTCATCACTAAGACCCAAAATTTCACCCAATTCCCTAAAGGAAATGCGTCTACTAACATTAGCTAGACGAAACTCGAGGTTCTCCCTAGTCTCAACTTTGGTGACTTTCAAAGAACTCAAAAATTCCAAGGTAAGGGAGGGGTATGTCAATTCTTTTGATTCAAACAATTTCTTCAACCCCATGGCTTTGAAAAAGGCTCTAGTTTTCTCAAGAACACCCAACTTATCTAAGGTATCTTCACAAATAAACTTGGTGGATTGAAATGATTTCCTAGCAAACTTGGCAAAAGTATCTCTATGGGTTTCGGAAATAAAAGTTACCTCCGGATAATGCAAAAGTTGATCAATTTCCGGAGCCGTAGATGTTGTTGCTCCCATAGAAGGTTGTTGTTGTTGTTGCACTTCTAAGTTTGGGGTTGCTACCACCATAGCCAATGCTTTCTTTGTTTGAAGAGCCTTTTGCCTTTGTGAGAGTGTCTTAGCCTTTGGTGCCTTTGTTGCCTTTGTTGCTCCCTTAGTCCTTGCCATTGATGAATTAACCAAGAAAAGAATGAAAAATCTTCAATTTGTAGTGTACCCAAATCGATTTAAAGGTGAAAGGCTTTGCCTTTATGAATTCAAAAATCGACTCAAAGGGTGAAGATTTTGTGCTTGGTTTTGATTTTTATTGAAAAAGGAGTGATTGATTTGTTGTTAAAAGGATTATTTGATTTGATTTTGGTGAATGTAGTTGAGGAATTTTGTTTTTGTGATGGAGAGGATGAGGGTTTTGATGTTTTTGAGTAGTGTTATGAATAAATGAATGAATGAATGAATGAAGGTAGAAGGGGTTTATAAAGCCCGAAAAAATTCGAACTGCAGGGGCAATCCGAGCGGTTTCTGCTCAAAACGGGCGGATTCTGCACTTTCTGGGTTGGGAAAAACTCGCCTAAAGACGGGCGTCTTTAAGAGAAGACGCTCGGATTCGATGACACGGGACGGAAGGATTCTTCAGAAGACGGACGGATTTCAAGCCAGGAATTTTTCTTGTTTTCCTCAGCAGAGAAGACGGGCGTCTTCCTCACAAGACGGGCGGATTTTCAGAGACGAGCGGATTGCAGTTCAGGACGCCCGGATTCTCTTACAGTCAAAAATCTTTCAAAAATTCAGCTCATAGGGACGTGCGTCTTCTACCCAATACGCTCGGATTGTCTGTAGACGGGCGGATTCTCCTGAATCCGCTCGGATTCGACCCCTTTGTACCCGGATTGAGTTCTATCCGTGTACAATGCGTATCCTCAAACATGACAATTATCTTGATCAAAGTAAATAAAAATCCAAAGATGACAAAAATGCAATACAAGAATTGAAATGCGAGTTAGGAAGTTAGAAATATTTACAAACAGTGGTTTAGGGAGGACTCCACCAAACTCTCATTCTTGATGAGATGTCAAGGCGGCATGTTCAAGGTGTTGTCGATGTTGCTCAACACCTTGAAAAAGTAATCAAAAGCTTGTTCATTATTGTTATAGAGCTCTTCAATAGACTTTGGCCCTTGTTGTCGGTCTTGATCGATGGCATTACCAATTTAGGGATTAAAAATCCCTTCAAATTCGTCGTCCCAAAGACCACAAACTTCATTAAGTTGATCATTGAAAATCTCTTGATTTGATGGAGACAAATCTCCCAAATTCCTCTCTTGGCCAATGAGGCCATCCTCTTCTTCTTTGATTGATTTTGATGAGCTTTGCAAGCTCTCCTTGTCACAATTCACTTGCTCTTTGAATGGAGCATCTTCAATTTTCTTCTTCCATTGGAGTTCCGATTTCTTCCTCTCATCCTTTCGGCTATAGTGATCGATCATGAAACACGGTTCATGCAAACGAGGAGCTCTCATAGTCTTGTCAAGATTAAAGGTTATGCTTTCATCTCCCACTTCTAGAGTGAGCTCACCATGTTTCACATCAATCACCGCACCCGCGGTGTGTAGGAAAGGTCTTCCTAGAATGATTGGAATGTTGGAATCTTCCTCCATATCAACAATGACAAAGTCCACCGGGATGAAAAACTTCCCAATTCGCACGGGGACATCTTCCCATATCCTTAATGGTGTCTTCGTCGATCTATCGGCCATTTGGAGTGTGATGTTGGTGCATTTAAGCTCTCCCATCCCCAACCTTTTACTCACCGAGTACGGCATAACACTCACACTAGCCCCTAGATCACATAAGGCTTTGTTGATCGTTGTGTCGCCAATGGTACACGGTATTGAGAAGCTTCCCGGATCCTTTAGTTTTGGAGGTGAACTCCCTTGAAGTATTGCACTACTCACCTTAGTGAAGGCGATAGTCTCAAGTTTCTGGATTGACTTCTTCTTTGTGAGGATATCTTTCATGTATTTCGCATAGGCCGGTACGTGATTTATTAATTCCGTGAAAGGAATTGAGACTTCCAAATTCTTCACAATTTCCATGAACTTTCCAAGTTGGTCATCAAACTTGGGCTTGGCTTGACGACTTGGAAAAGGAAGTCTAATCACAATGGGCTCCTTCTCCTTGACCTTGTCTTCATTTCTCTTTGAAATTTCTTCTTTTGATGATTCTCCATCTTTGGAGTTTTGCACAATTTCTTCCTTATCACTAGCTTCCACAACTTCATCCTCAACTTGCTTCTTCGGTGCTTCATACCTTGTACCACTTCTCAAGTGAATGGCACTAACCGTTTCATATCTTGGGGGATTACTTTGAGGTGGTAATTGCCCCTTTTGTCTTTGTGAGCTTGAAGATGCTAGTTGAGTCAATTGTGTTTCCAACATCTTGGTGTGAGCTAGAATGTTGTTGATGGTGGTTTCCTTTGCTTGACTATCTTTTTGCATTTGAGTGAAAAATTCTTGTTGGTTCTTTTGCATTTGGAGGACCGCTTTTTGGACATCAAAACCTTGGTCATTTTGGTGATTGTATGGGTTTTGATTTTGGTAACCTTGGTTTTGATTGTAAAAGGGTCTTTGATTTTGGTTTCTCATGGGTGGTGGAGTGTATGTTGTTTGAGGGTTTTGAACATTTTGGCTTTTGTATGAGAGATTCGGATGGAATTTGGTGTTTTCATTGTAATAGTTGGAATAAGGGGTACCACTCTTGTATGCTTGTAAAGCATTCACTTGTTCATTTGTTCCCCTACATTCACTTTGGTCATGTCCCAAAGTTCCACAATTCTCACATATCCCACTTGGGATTGATGAGGATGTCGTCATGGCATTAACATGATGCTTTGGTGATTTTGAGACTTCTTCAAGTCTAGCCATAGCTTTTTCAAACTTCAAATTGATTGTGTCAATATGAGCACTAAGTTGAGCACCCAATTGAGTAACGGAGTCCACTTCATGCTTTCCTCCTCTAGTAGCCTTGCGAGGTCTACTATATTGTGAGTTATGGACCGCCCTTTCCTCAATTTTGTTCCATGTTTGATTGTCATCAACTTCGGTGAACATTCCATTTGATCCCATGTTGAGAATGTTCCTTGAATCTTCATATAAACCGTTCCAAAATTGTTGTACCAAGAACCATTCGCTAAGTCCATGGTGAGGACATGAGCGACAAATTCCCTTGAACCGCTCCCAAGCTTTATACAAAGATTCTTCATCCCTTTGCTTAAAACCCGTAATTTGAGCTCTTAGCATGTTAGTCTTTTCCGGTGGGTAGAATTTTTTGTAGAAAGCTAGAGCCAACTTCTTCCAAGAATCTATTCCGAGAGTGGCCTTGTCAAGGCCCTTCAACCATTGTTTCGCGGTGCCGATTAGAGAAAAAGGAAATAAGACCCATCGAATTTGGTCTTGAGTCACACCGGTTTGAGAGATCGCATCACAATAGTCGCAAAAGGTTTCCATATGAGAATGAGGGTCTTCACTAGGCATCCCCCCAAATTGGCTCCTTTCGACTAATTGGATAAAGGCGGATTTGGAAATAAAATTTCCGGTTAGATGTTGTGGTGTAGGAGTACCATTGGGTTGGTTCTCCTCGGTGGGTACGGAATGTGATGAGAATTTAGGCATTGTAGGTTGATTTTGTGGGGTATTGTGTAATGGGTTCTCCTCTCCTTCTATTGCGAAAGGGTTGATGAACTCAATAGTTGGTTGAACAACCTCACTAATACCTCTCAAATTCCTCCTAGCAAATCTCCTATTGTTCGTCAAGGTTCTTTCAATTTCACGGTCAAAAGGTAACAAATCACCTTGTGACCTTCTAGACATGCAAAATATCAAACAACTCGAAAACAATTAGAACAAACCTTGAGGAGTTTTACTTCCCCAAGGCGAAGAAAGACACAACTAATAACAATGAAAGGAAATCTAAATCAAGTAAACACCGTCCCTTAACAACGGCGCCATTTTTGATCGGTCCGTTTCGTGTTCACAATTTAAGGTGTGGTCGTTGGGTCACGTCCGAATCAAAACATAATTTATAGCTTCACAAACAACTCTACAATTAGTAAAGAGGCAAGTAAAGGTCGGATCCCAAGGGACGGGTATTGAAATGAGATTTCTATTGAAACTAGTGGTGTCTTAGGAGTGTCACAAATTGGGTTGATGTAGAAGGTCACTAAACTAAAATATCAATGGAAATAAACAAGCAAGATGAATTAAAGGGTTGTAAACAATTGATTAAAAAGCACTAGGGTGTCATGGGGTCATAGGGGAACCATGGGAATTGATCATACAAACATGTTCTCAAATTATAAGCAAGCAATTATTGTTGTGATGGATTGAGTTGGGTTATATCTTACAATCCTAGGAAAGTTTGGGTCCCGGAGCCGAATCGATTAGATTGTACAACACCTACAAGTCGACTTAGTCTTCCCTACTCTAAAACATGCATGGTCTAATGAGACTCGAGTTGGGTTATGTCTTACAAGTCTCATTGAAAAGATAGGAGATGGTGGTAAATGCAAGGATTCATAGGCTTAGCATTTCATCAAATATAACATGTGCATGAGTTGAGATCAAAACAAGCAAGCAAATAAAACATGAAAGCACATTGATTTAAGCATGAATCATTCCCCATGTTGGTTTCCCCTAATCACCCATTAACCCTAGCTAAGAGACTACTCACTCATTATCATGTTGATCATGCTAGCAAGGTTGTCAATCATACCAACAAAATGAAACATGATGAATAAATGAAAGTAATTAACAATAATTAAAAAGGGACTAAGAGAATTATACCTACTAATGATTCCAAAAATAAAGCAAAGATAAAAGTAGTACTTGATGCTTGATTGAGAGGTTGTCAATCTCCCAATAATAACCCAAATAATCTTCAATTACCCAAAATAAAGGATGAACAAAAGAGAGATTAAGGAAGTAAAACTTGTATTAGAACTTGATTAATTGTTGATTACAAAATTAAATAGAGATTTGATTGGTATTAACTACTCTAAAAATTGATAAGAAGAACATCCTCTTCTAATTAGACTAATGGGGTATTTATAGTGGAGATTAGGGGGATGCATTAGGGTTAACTAAGGGCTAAACTAGTAATTACACTTTTTAGATTGAGCAGGGAGGAGCCGGTATTTTTCGAAGGAAGGGCTTCTTTCTTTGTAGCTTGGAGAAGACGAAATTGCGCTGTAGAGGAATCCGAGCGGATTAGTGTCGGGACGGGCGGATTCTGGCGGTGGAACACGAGCGGCTTTGGAGGAATCCGGGCGGATTGCAGCAGTGCTAACCCGAGCGTCTTGGAATGAGACCGCACGGATTGTGCAGGTGGAGGACGGCCGGATTGTAGTCAATCCGCATGGATTGTTCTTCAGCAAGATTTCTTCTTCTTTTGTTCCCTTTTCTTCCTAAATTCCTTGGGATTTCCTTTGGGACTCAAGGATCCTTTCTCAACATTGCTCATCTACTATAATATGTACAAAGGCCTTCTAATCTTGTCTCTCCTTGATGCTTGGTCATTGGATTCGATCAATTTAGTCTCGTTTTGCCATGAAAATGTAAGATTCTTACTCCTTTCCTACCAAGGGATCAAAATCTCAAAGAATATGCAAAACAAAGAACTAAAGATAAGAAATGACCCAAATATGCATTAAAAAGCATGGGAACAAGGCTAATTCGGGGGCTAAATATGCGCTAATTATGGTCACATCACAGGGTTTGAAAATCGCCATTACGACGGCGTGATAAATGTGCATTTGAAATGGTTATAACAACCTGGTTTTAAAATAGCCATTATAACGGAATAAAAAGTGTATTTAAAATTGGTTATAAAAACCGGGTTTTGAAATGGCCATCATAACGGCATAAAAAGTTGCGCAACATTCGGCAAAAGACCGAGGTTTGAAATGGTTGTGAAAAACCGATTTTGAAAATCATCATTATGACGGCCTGGGAAGGCGTGTTGAATGGTTGTAGAAAACCGGTTTTGAAAATCGTCATTACAACGGCCTAAAAAGGCGTGCAACGGTCGACAAAAGACCGAGGTTTTGAAATGGCCATTATAACAGCGCAAAAAAGGTATTTTGAAAGTTTAGAAATGACACGGAAGGACTTATGATCACATAACACATAAGCACTCGCAGTTCATTATATTATGCATAATGCTGACATGGGTTTTGGCTTAAAAGGGTGGGTTACACACCAAGCGATCAAACCCCGATTTTCGAGAGGGATACCAATCCAAACAAAATGTGTAAGGAGGGTACCCTAGCCTCGTGCTCGAAGGTGATGAAAGCTCTTTGACGAAACAAAAATGTGTAACGTAAATGGTATGCTTGACTTAATCGGGATTCAAAACGCGGGGATGAGAAAACTCACGCCGACGGGACGAGCCAATTGGTCGATAAAGGATAGGTTATGAGCCCGGACAAGGAACCCGCCTATGACCGTAATATCAATTAATGCATTTCAACCACGACCTCGTTCGAGTTTCACCTCTAAGGATCACAAAGACACAAGTGTCCTAGTTATCCCCAGCGGAGTCGCCAAATTGTGGACATGGGCCGCGCGTTATGCGTACATGGGCCACCGCCGATCCATGGACGTAGGCCACCTACACGCCAAGCCAATCTGTGGACGTATAGCGGTCGGAAAGCCACGTTTGGAGGCGTAGAAATGCTTTTGACCGGATCGCTTTAGATCGGTCGGTTTCGTCTCGGCAAAGGTCTCGAAACGATGTTTAAGATGTTCGGAGCCGCCACCAAGCATTTGTAGGATGCCTGGAACCCGTTCGAATCCACTTTATACCTAGGTCAATCAAGGCAAAAAACGGTGTTTGCCATAGGTACTAAAGATAAGGACACGTCCCCCTTTATCATCCTATCGCTAAAATGACTCTCGTACGACCTGGATAAGGCCATCCACTATCCAAAGGTTCTGAGTAAGTGGTGAGGGTATGTATTAGGAAGCCCTTTAATCGGACACCCAATCCTGCCCACGTTAGCGGCCTCTACTGATCGATCGTGGTTGTTTAAGTGCAAGCGTTGATAAAACGGTTTAAATGCATGAATGCGCATCCAAAAGCTTAACCTAACATGTGAATATTTCCTAAGTTGGTTGTTTATGCATGTACCAAGAAATTGGTGTCAAAGTTGGATTTAGATTGATTTACATGTGAAAACGGAAATTAAACATCCATTAACCAAATTCGGATTATGATGCTTAACACGGTCCATTTATTTGAAAACGTGTGTTTAAAGGATAAAGTGTAAAATGCAAACTCGTCAATCTAATCCGTCATGTATTCGAATTAACCGTTATCGGGATCGTCCTAGACAAATGCTAAAATGAAACAGAATAGTGCCAGGCAGCCCATTGGGGCGCGAGCCTATTGGCGAGGGAAAGGACTATGCCCAGGTTTTAAAATATGAAAACAGACGGCCTCTTGGGGCGCGGGTCAGACGATAACCCAAGGGGCGTCTCCTGGTTGTTAAAAAGGTTGTTTAAAACCTTTTTTTGTGATTAATGATTTGCAAGTATGATTTGCATGACTCGGAATTATTACTATTATGTTAGTAATATTCATTGTCGGATTTGCAAGTTTGAAACGCATAGTGAAATGTGTAAAAGGAAAATGTTTGATTTGAACTAATTATGTTAAGTTTAATTATTTGTAATTAGTCAAGTTTGTCATCGTACTCGGATTAAACCGACATGGTATAAAGAACCAAGGATGATTATGAATTATGACTAATATGTTTGCAAATGTAAATAAATGAGAAAGATGCTAAGTAAAAAAAAGGGGGTTAAAATACCCTTTAATTTGTAATTAACCAATGATATCACCGAGTCACGGAATAAACCGTCATGGTATAAAGAACCAAGGATGATTTTTGTAATGGTCAAAATATGTTTATCATAAAAATTAATTAAAATGGTAAATAAAAGAAGAGAATTTCCTTTAAAATGTAATTAACCAATTAATATCACCGAGTCACGGATTAAACCGTCATGGTATATGGAACCAAGGGTGATTATAATTTATGGCTAAAAACTTTGTCATGAAATTGATTTGAAACATTAAAATGGTAAAAACCGATTGCAAATAAGAAATGAAATAAAGAGGAAAGACGAGAACAAACACGCTGGATTAAGGCCTGAGAGGGCATTGAGGCGCGAGCCTCCCTGCTACGTAAGTAGCCCCTGTCTCAGGCCAAAATCCGGCTTTGGCTCGTCTAACCTATATTTGAATCGTGTTATGCATTATTCATGATTATAAACTCATAAAACAGTAAAGTCATGAAATAAATGGGTTGTTTACCGACCCATTCGACCAACTCAACATTAATCAACATGTTTTACATGTATTGATGTTTGCAACGTAGACGACTCTAGAGACGGTTTTCTCGTAGCGACTACTCACGATCAAAGAAGTTTAAAAGAGTGCCTTAAAAAAGGATTTTGTTTTGAAAATGAGTTGAAAATATGTTGTTGAAAAACATGTTGATTAATGTTGAGTTGGTCGAATGGGTCGGTCGAATGCACGGCGATGGTACCAAAAAAAAATGTGTAAGGCTTGTGTTTTCGATCGGTAGGTCGAAAACACGTGTTGATTTTGTGACTTAGAAAGTCGAGTCTAGAAGTTTAAGAGAGAGGTGAGGGTGCGGACACACGCGTAAATATTATGGGGTGTGATGCTGGGTATTTATAGAGAAATGTGGGATGGTTGGTCGGTTGAGTTTGCTTGGAGGCTAAGGAGATAGCCCCTTTAGGCGCGAGGCACCTAGTGATCCAAATGGGTGTACTGTCCTTTTCGCAAATTTGGATTTTCCATTTGTTCTAACCAATGTTTTGTTGGTTGTGATTTGTGGTCTTAGATGATTGCTTAGCCGTGTAAGCTTGATCTTGGGTGTTATTTGGGGTAGGTATTTTGTGTCCTTGACTCGGGGTTTGACCCGTGTTGAGTCAGGATTTGAATTTGGAGTCGTTTTTTGGCCCGGTGTCGGTTTTGACTCTAATTAGGGTCATTTTAATGCAAATGGCATGATAAAGACATTCATGGCATTATTTTCAACATTCGAGATTTGGGTTGACTCGGGTTGACTCAGGTTGACTCGAGTTGCGGGTTTCTGAGTCGGTTTTGGGTCCGAAGACGGTTTTAACTCTAAATAGTGTTATTTTAATGAAAATGAAGTTAGAAAACCATTTATGAAATCATTTTTCATATCCGAGTAGTGCATTAAACCATCTCATATATAGCCAATCAACGCACGCATATCAAAAACACGTTATATAGTCCGATCATCATCGGGTGGTTTGTGGGAGGTGCAGATACTGGATATCTACACCAGGGTTCTCATATACCTGAAAGAGGTATGCATAAGAGCAGGGCACGCTGAGAGGCTAGTGAACTTAGCCAAGGAGGCTAAGGAAAGAAATGCTGAGAAAAGGAAGACGGAGAGTGAATGTGGCAACCAGTCGGGTCACAAGAAGGGCAATCAGAATCAGACTAAGACCTTTTTCTGGAGGATCTAGTTATGCGGGGGGATCTCGAACTTGGGGAAGAGGAGGCGGCCGGAGTACTAGTAATAACTCCAATCTTACATGCTTCAATTGTGGTGGAATGGGTCATAAGAGGCATGAGTGTACCAGTGCTAGAGGAGGGGGGGTTTTCAGGGACATATCAGGGAAGCTTTTCGCAGGCTCCAAGCCAGAGCTTTGCTAGCAATAGTCCATCTAGGTCGTGGGGTAATCGCGGAGAGCAGAACAACAAAAACGGCGGCTACAACCGCATTAATGGAGGATCCTATCAGCGTCCGAACAACAGTGTGACGTAGAACTCGCCAGAAAAGCCGACTACTTCGGCTACCACGGTTCAGGTTGGAGGTCACAAAAGCAGAGGGAAACACTTTATGATGGGTAAGCAGGAGGCGAAGAATGATGCTTACGTTGTTACCAGTACTTTTCTTGTTCATAACACGCCATATTTTGTTCTGTTCGATTCGGGGGCAACCCACTCTTTTGTGTCTAGGAGTCATGCCTTAGCAATGGGTTTGGGAGAATAAGAACTGGTGAGATAATGTGTTTATACCTTCGGGAGAGTCGGTGTCATGTTCTAAGTTGCATAGGGATGTGTCCATGTTGGTGGGGGAAGTAGACCTACTGGTCAACTTGTTAGAGTTTCCTATGGATGGGTTTGAGATTATCGTCGAGATGGACTGGTTGGGCAAGTATGATGCTAAGATAGATTGTCGACAAAAGAGGGTGTCTTTAAAGGGGACCTAAGGGAGTCAAGGCATCATATAGGGGGTTCATAGTAAGACCTAAGCTGAAGTTTATCGCGGTAATGACACTAAAGTCATGTTTGAGGAATAAGTGTCCTTTGATCCTTTGTCATGTGAGGGATATGGGTGTGGAGGATCCGTCACCATCTGACATACCTGTGGTTGGGGAGTTTGGTGACGTTTTTCCAGATGAGATACCGGGTTTACCTCCTAAGAGAGATATCGACTTTAGTGTTGAGCTCAAACCGGGGATGGGACCTATATCTAAAGCGTCGTACCTGATGGGGCCTAAAGAGTTAGAAGAGTTAAAGAAGCAGTTGAATGAGTTGTTAGACAAGGGGTACATTCGGCCTAGTGTATCACCTTGGGGTGCACCGGTTTTGTTTGTCAAAAAAAAAAGATGGGAGTATGAGGCTATGCATCGACTATAGAGAGTTGAATCATGTCAAGGTGAAGAACATGTATCCTTTGCCAAGGACTGATGATCTTTTTTACCATCAAAGTGGCGCATGAGTGTTTTCTAAGATCGATTTGAGGTCGGGTTATCACCAGCTGCGGATAGAAGATGAGGGTATTCCTAATACAGCTTTTCGATCGCAGTATGGTCACTATGAGTATGTAGTGATGCCTTTTGGGTTGACTAATGCACCGGCAGTTTTCATAGATCTTATGAACTGGATTTTCAGCCCGTTCTTGGATAGGTTTATGGTCGTCTTTATTGATGACATCTTGGTCTACTCTAAGACTAAGGAGGAGTACGAGGAGCACCTGAGGGTAGTACTATAGACTTTGCGAGATAATCAGTTGTACGCCAAGTTACCTAAGTGCGAGTTTTGGTTGGAGAAAGTGGCTTTTCTAGGCCATGTGATCTCAAAAGAGGGTGTGTCGGTGGATCCTAGTAAGATTGAGGCCGTGACTAAGTGGGAAGCACCGAAGAATGTTGCTGAGATTCGGAGTTTCTTGGGTTTAGCTGGCTACTACAGGAGGTTCGTGAAGGACTTTTCTAAGGTCGCTAGACCTATGACAGCTTTGATGCGGAAAGAGACCAGATTTCGTTGGGATGAGAGTTGTTAAATGGTGTTCCAAACTTTAAAGAAGCGTTTGACCACAACTCCTGTTCTAGCTCTACCCGAGGGAAGTGAGAACTTTGAAGTATACACCGATACTTCAAAGAATGGGTTGGGTTGTGTGTTGATACAGAATGGGAAGGTTATCGCTTATGCGTCGAGGCAACCGAAACCGTATAAAAAGAACTATCCTACTCACGATTTGGAACCGGGCGCAGTTGTTTTTGCTCTAAAGATTTGGAGGCACTATCTTTATGGGGCGACCTTTAAGGTGTTATCGGATCATAAGAGCTTGAAGTACATCTATACGCAGAAAGAGCTGAACATGCGACAGAGGTGGTGGATGGAGTTGATTGGGGATTATGACATGGAGATCATCTATCACAACGGTAAAGCTAATGTGGTGGTAGATGGTTTGAGTAGGAAGAGTGTACATTCGTTGTGCACATCTATGTCTTTGATGAAATTGAGGGATGAGATGTCTAAGATGGGGATTCATATGATTCGAAAGAGGGATGTCATCGGCGACTTGACTATCAAACCGGATTTGTATGATGACATAAAGACGAAATAGGAACTCGATTCCAAGATTCAAGAGTGGAAGTCAAGGGTAGAGAGTGGCACAGTTTCGAGGTTTTTTATCTACATAGATAGGAGTGTTCGCTTTGATAGGAGATGGTGTGTACCTAGTGACGCGGACTTGAAAAAGTTGATCATGACGGAGGCTCATTGCACTCCTTATTCAGTACATCCGGGTGGTGACAAGCTATACAAGGACTTAAATAAAACGTTTTGGTGGCCTAGAATAAAGAAAGATATGGCAGAGTTTGTGGCTAAGTGTCTAACTTGTCAAAGAGTAAAGGGTGAACAACGAATACCACAAGGTAAGATTCAGTCACTTGAAGTACCGGAGTGGAAATGGGAGTCGATCTCTATGGACTTCATCGTGGGGTTACCAAGGACTTAGTAAGGTAACAATATAATTTGGGTGATCGTCGACCATTTAACAAAGTCAGCTCACTTCATTCCGATGAAGGATACTTGGACTAAGATGCGGCTAGATTTGGGGTATAGAATGCATGTGGTTCGGTTACATGGGGTACTAAAGGATATAGTGTCAGATCGAGATGCGAGGTTCATATCACGGTTTTGGCAAGAGTTGCAGGATTTGATGGGAACTAACTTAAAGATGATTAGAGCTTTTTATTCTGCGACAGATGGTCAGACTAAGAGGACTATCAAGACTTTAGAAGATATGTTGAGGGCTTGTGCCATGGAGTTTTGTGGAAGTTAGGAGGATAGACTAGACTTGATCGAATTTTCATACAACAAAACCTATCACACCAGCAATGGGATGGCACCGTTTAAGGCTTTGTATGGCAGGAAGTGGTTTGGACGATAGTGCTGAGGCTGTGGTTTTAGGGCCATAGATGGTACGGGATATGATTGAGCAAGTTCACTTGATTCGCCAAAAGATGAAGGCAGCTCAAGATCGCCAAAAGATTTAACGCGGATTTGCACCGCAGGGACATTGTGTTCGCAGTAGGTGACAAGGTCCTTCCGAAAGTGTCACCTATGCGAGGAGTGATGAGGTTTGGCAAGAAAGGGAATTTGAGTCGGAATTTTATCGGCCCTTATGAGATCCTAAACCGCGTAGGTGAAGTAGCTTATCGGCTAGCATTGCGCCATCGCTTGATCGGGTCCACAACGTGTTTCATGTTTCACAACTCTGGAAGTATGTGAGTGATCCATCACATGTGCTTGAGGTTGAGAACATAGAGTTAGACGAATCTCTAACTTATGCTGAAGTTCCTAAGGAGATCTTAGACCGTAAGGTGCGGAAGACAAGGAATGGTGAGACCATCTTACTAAAGGTCCTTTGGTCTAATCATAATGTGGAAGAGGCCACATGGGAACCAGAGGAGGCTATGAGAGAGCGTTTCCCTTAACTTTTTTATCAGGTATGTTTGGTTACGGGGACGTAACCGTTGTCTTTTAAGGGGGTAGGAGATGGTCGCATGCATGTTTTGGGTTAGTTTGAGGTCAACATAGTTGTGTTTTTGGCATCTTTGAGTTTGGGATGAGTGTTTTGTCATGTATAGTTGGTCTTGTTGATACCTTTGAGTAGTTGTGATTGTTGTCGTTGAGTAGTTAGTGTTGCGTTGGGTGTTTTATTTTGGGTATGGTATGAACTTCGGGGACGAAGTTCGTTTTGAAGAAGATAAGATTGTAATTCCACGGTTTTCTGGGTCTTGTAACTCGGCTGAATAGGGCTAACTCGGCCGAGTAAACTGTCGTGTGTTTTCTGGTCAGGCTACTGTCCAGGAACACTCGGCCGAGTAAGGGGTACTCGGCCGAGTACTCTTGGTACACGACCGAGTAACCGGTCTGACGGGATTTATTTCCGCGGGTTGATTAAGGATGATTAAAGGTTATAAATCGTGTTTTACAGTTTACTTTTCATTTTTACCAAAACCTAATTACATTCTACGCTCATCTAATCATCACTCCCAAGGAAATTGATCATTCGTGAGTCTTTGTTCATCTCTCTCACGTCAGTTTCGTCGGTAAGTCACTAGATCCGTATCTTTGGCTTAGTATTGTCTTTTAGGGTTTTACCTTAGTGGTTCGAATTGGGGAAAAGGGTGATTTTCATGTTTGTAATTGGATTGTTGTGGTTATTATTAGTTGAAGGATTTGTAGAAGAACATTTCTAGCTTCCGTTGTATACTCGTGTTTTGGATCAATGATAAGGTAGGGTTTCCCTAGTCAGTTGCCTGCTTAATTGATTTAAGATGGTTTATTGTGGTATTGGCATGATTAGTATCGTTGTTGGTATTATCTTTCTTGGTTGTTGGAATTGTTGTTGTTTGTCGATGTTGCGAAGTGCGTCCTCGGCTGAGTGGAGTCATTTTCGGGAATTGCTTCACGCCCTTGATTCGCCCCTTGTGGTTCCCATCACAAAGGGGGATGTGCACATTAATGGACATGGGTTGTTGCTCGTTGCGATGAGCGGGGCTTAGGTGGGCAAGGATGCAATCTCCCACTGGTGGTATGGATTACCTGTTGTGGTGGGTAATCTGGCAGGGCTACACACTTAAGTGTGTAGCCGGATATGAGATATGATTGGAGTTAGAGAATGGTTTTATAGTTGTTGTCTTGGTTGTTTCTTGCGATTAGCTTATCTTGATTATTCAGTGAACTGACCCCGTTGTGTTTTGTAAAACTGTGGTCATCCATTCGGGGATGGTGAGTAGATTGTGACAGGTGATGATTACATTTAGCTGCGGGGACGAGGATAGGATGTCATCACTGAAGGGTTATATCCGTATAACACCCTCTAAATATAAGGATTATAACGCAAAATTTACATGTGATTATGGTCATAAAACGAAAAACATAATGAAACGATAAAGATTAGAAATAACCTTCGGTCCTAGTGCAAAATGGCAATGAGAGATCAAAGTAGATCTCCTCCTAAATGTTGCACCCAAGATTGTCCGAGAAATGCCCTTGTGCTAGAGTGAATCCCCTAATTGCCTTGCAATATTGAGAGGATTGTTTTGTGAGTTTGTGTTGGATGAGAGATCCGAATTTCGAGAGGCACTTTTCCCAAAACCCTAATTTTGTTTTGCAAATGAATGATTCGGTTAAGCAAGAGGAGGAGATCTCCTTTTGTTCTCCTAATCTCGGTTTGGCCGAGTGGATCAAGGAGGAAATGGGCTTCCATTTTCTCCTTATGTTTAACTCGTGGTCCGAGGCTAAAATATATACGACGCGGTGTTAATTATAAACTGTCATCGGTTATCGGATATTAAAACATCAACTAATAACACGGATTAGTTGAATTATTAATACATGTCCGACAAAGACAATATTGTATAATTATATTCAATATACATTTAATTAAATATAAAACGCTTATATTCAATTTTACGAATTAACCGCTTAATTCGTCTTAGCCATTATTATTTAATCCGTATTAAATAAAATATCTCAACATCACATTTTGACTAAATATTAGTCAAATAACTCAGACTAACTGGTTAGTCAAATTTGGCATCTACATGACTGTATTTTCATACCGTCACATCTCTCAAACGTATCCTATAGGTGTGACTTTCGGGGACCAGTTTCATCACCGCCATCCGTATGACAATAACGTCAAACTTATCTAGCAAGCCAACCGTTATTGATAAACGTGGACCAACCGATTATAATACAAAAGTATACCCTTTGATCCTTTTAGAGATTTATAAGTCCTTGCACTAATTGTTAAGGACACCAGCCCCAACAAGCTCCCACTTGTCCGTACAAGTGTATGTGCAATGACGTTATCCGCACTAACGGAGGACACAAGCTCCAACAAACTCCCACTTGTCCGTACAAGTGTATGTGCGATAACCGATTCTCATATTCATTTAAAATTTCTCCCACTCAATGTAAAACAATTTGCAGATCCGGATCCGCAAAGGTCGTATTTTACAATCGATCTGTATCTAGAGTGGTTTCCCCGACTAGAGAGTAACTTAACTGATAAAACGAATCCGTATCCGAGCATGGCCATGCATTTCGATTCTGACTCCTCGAGTGGCCCTGAGAAATATCGAGTACCTGATAAAGGCTGAATATTTCCTTCAACTCGAACTCCTTCCGATCTAAGCGCAGCATGAAATGACCCAGAAACAATCTACTTGGCCCCCTGTTACGGATGACCGTGAGAAAGAAACCAAAGTCACCCAAAATCTGCCTTAGTCTCAAGAGACAGTCGATAGTCAACAGAATCGACTCTTAGGATCACCATGGAAGTCCTATCCACGACCGGGCAACGAATGTTATAAAACATTTAGGACTCCACGTCGATGTCACAATTGTGTCCTACGAAATATCCGTATAAATCGCCTCTGTGATTGGTCAGTCAACCGGTTGACTTATGGTTCGTTGAACCCACCATCAACCAACGTCACAAAATAATTGCCAGAGTTATCAGCTCATGTGGGCAATTAAGGACTGAAAAATATAATGTTCGTTCAGTTCACTTTGTGGTGTTCAAAATTTGTCGTACAAATCCACATGAAAAACAAAATATATATAAAATATCAAAACGATGATGTCGTATAGAGTACAAAAGGGAATGAATCTAATCCATAAAAGTGTACTACAACTTAGGAACACATTTAATTCCCATGGAATTAACATGCCCTTCATGCTTATCTTGTCGTAATGCTTTAGTGAGAGGATCTGCTATGTTATCATCGGTAGCAATCTTGTCTATCACTACTTCCTTTTGCTCCACGTAATCTCGGATTAGATGAGCTTTCCGTTGTACATGTCTAGACTTGTTTCTAGACTTAGGCTCCTTAGCTTGGAAGATGGCACCACTATTGTCGCAATAGATGGTGATCGGGTCATTCGAACTAGGCACTACAGATAGTCCATGTAAGAATTGACGCATCCATATCGCTTCCTTTGTAGCTTCAGACGCGGCATAGTTCTCGGACTCGTCGTAGAATCTCTGTAATGTTTGTTTCGAACTCTTCAGTGATCTGCAGCGCCATTAAGAGTAAAAACGAATCCAGACCGAGATTTCGAGTCATCTCGATCCGTTTGGAAGCTAGCATCTCAGAACAGGTTGCGCATAGCTTTTGTTCGCCTCCATAAGTCAATGCCCAATCTTTAGTCCTCCGTAGGTACTTAAGAATGTTCTTGACAGCCAGCCAATGTGGTTCACCTGGATCTTTGTTGGAATCGAATTGTCATACTCAATGCATATGCCACGTCCGGACGTGTGCATATCATGGCATACATGATAGATCCTATTGCCGAGGCATAAGGTATCCGTGCCATGCGCTCTTTCTCTTCCTGTGTCTCGGTGCCCGAGACTTGCTCAAATGCACCCCGGAGCCATGGGAAGAAACCCCTTCTTGGAGTTAGTCATCTTTGAATCTCTCTAGGACTTTGTCTATGTAAGACTCTGATCGAGAGATAGCATCCGTCGTGATCTATCTCGATAGATACGGATGCCAAGAATTCTTTGTGCCTCTCCCAGATCTTTCATCCGGAAATGGTTTTTCAACCATACTTTCACCGAAGTTAAGAGAGGTATGTCATTCCCAATCAGGAGTATGTCATCGACATACAATATTAGGAAGACAATCTTGCTCCCACTCGACTTGATATAAAGACATGGTTCCTCGACCGATCGAGTAAATCCATTTTCTTTAATCACTTGGTCGAAGCGATGATTCCAACTCCGAGATGCTTGCTTAAGTCCATAAATGGAACGCTTAAGCTTGCACACTTTCTTAGGATGTTGTGGATCGATGAAACCTTCGGGTTGTACCATGTACAACTCTTCCTCCAAAAACCGTTTAAGAAGGCGGTTTTCACATCCATTTGCCAAATTTCATAGTCATGAAAAGCGGCGATCGCTAAGATAATCCGAATGGAACGCAAGATGACTACGGGTGCACAAATCTCATCGTAGTGCAAACCTGGCACTTGGGTGAAACCTTTAGCAACTAGTCGTGCTTTGTAGATATCTTGTTGACCTTCCACAGAATGCTTTATCTTGTAAAGCCATTTGCATTGAAGGGGACGAACCTTAGCAGGTAAGTCAACAAGATCCCATACGTTGTTCTCATACATAGAGTCCATCTCGGATTGCATGGCCTCAAGCCATAACTTTGAGTCAGAACTAGTCATGGCACCTTTATAGGTTGCGGGTTCACTACTTGTTAAGAGTAGAATGTCATCTATGTCATGTTCCTCGACCATACCAATGTATCTGTCCGGAGGAATAGACTCTTCCCGACCTCCTAGGTTCCTCAGGAATGTTAACCGCAGCCGGGATTGAAGGAATAGGTTCCTCCAATAGTTGCTCGGTACTTGGTTCTGGAATCTCCGACAGTTCGAAGGTTCTATCACTCTTTGCATTCTCGAGAAATTCCTTCTCTAAGAATGTCGCACTAGCCGCAACAAAAACACGTTGTTCGGTTGGCGAATAAAAGTAATGACCAAGCGTTCCTTTAGGATAACCTATAAAGTATGTCTTGACCGATCGCGGGCCGAGCTTATCCTCGTGTCTCCACTTGACATAAGCCTCGCAGCCCCAAACCCGTATAAAGGACAAGTTGGGGACCGTTCCCTTCCATAGTTCATATGGAGTCTTGTCAACAGCTTTAGACGGACTTCGGTTAAGTATTAGAGCAGCTGACAGAAGAGCATAACCCCATAATGAGTCAGGCAACACGGTGTGACTCATCATGGATCGAACCATATCAAGTAAAGTTCGATTTCTCCGTTCGGACACACCATTCAATTGAGGTGTTCCAGGTGGAGTTAACTGTAGGGCAATCCCACAGTCCTTTAGGTGTTGATCAAACTCGTGAGAAAGATACTCGCCACCACGATCTGAACGCAGTGTTTTAATCTTTCTACCTAATAGGTTCTGTACCCTATTTTGGTATTCCTTGAATTTCTCAAAGGATTCACTTTTGTCCTTCATTAAGTAGACATAGCCATATCTACTTAAATCATCCGTGAAAGTGATGAAATACCTATAGCCTTCTCGTGCGGTGATTGACATAGGACCACATACATCCGTGTGTATGAGCCCTAATAGGTCAGCAGCGCGCATTCCAACACCTTTGAAGGAAATCCGAGTCATCTTACCGATGAGACATGATTCACACGTGCCAAATGATTGAAAATCAAAGGCCGAGATAGCTCCATTTTTAATGAAATTTGTTTTACGCGTTTCTCATTAAAGTGTCCCATACGGCAGTGCCATAGATACGTTTGATCTTTGTCACCAACCTTTAACTTTTTATTCATTACGTGTAATATTTCGGTCGTCTGATCTAAAACATAAATTCCATTCATGGAGACTGCCTTGCCATAAATCATATCGTGTAATGAGAAAATGCAAGTATTATTCTCTATTACAAATGAAAAACCAAGTTTGTCAAGTGCAGAAACAGAAATAATGTTTTTGGAAAGACTGGGTACATAATAGCAGTCATATAATGACAACTCAAATCCGCTAGGAAGCTGGATCACATATGTCCCCTTTGAGACGGCAGCCACTCTTGCTCCATTCCCAACACGCAGGTCCACCTCACCCTTTACGAGAGGCTCGAGATTTCGGAGGCCCTGCACATGATTACACAGATGAGAACCACAACCAGTATCTAGTACCCAAGTTCCGTAACTTTCATGGTTAATCTCAATCATATGAATAAAAGTAGAAGAAGAAGACATACCAACAGGTTTAACGCGACCTGCTTTTATGTCCTCATGATAAACAGGACATGTCCGCCTCCAATGCCCAGTCTTGTGGCAGTGATGGCATTCCATGTTTTCGGTTTTGCTCTTTGTCGCGCCTGATGAGGTGCTCGACTCACCAGGCCCACTCTTACCTGGACCCGACTTCTTGAACTTCGGTTTTCCTCGCTAGGTTTGCACGAGCTTTGCCCTTACCTTTCCCCTTGTTTGTCACAACGAGAACATCCTGTTTCAAGCTCCCACTGAACTTCATGTCCTTCTCGGTCTGTACGAGAAGGAGTGCGATTCATGGGGACTTTTCTTCAAATCATTCATATAGTAATTCGCTCTAAATTGCGAATAACCATCGTGGAGTGAGTGAAGCATGCGGTCGATCACAATGTTCTCGCTGATCTTACAATCAAAGGTCTCCAGCTTCTCGACATTCTCAATCATGCTGAGAATGTGTGGGCTAACTGGTTGGCCCTTCTGGAGTCTCGCATCAAAGAAGCGAGTGGTATGCTCATAGGTCACGATTCTCGGTGCTTTCGAGAATTCCTTGGTGAGCGTGGTGAAAATCTTGTTCGCACCATGGGCTATGAAGCGTTTCTGCAAATTGGGTTCCATTGCAAAAATGAGTACGTTTTTAATCGCACTGCTTCCATACGTAAATCATTGAACTTGGTGATTTCAAAGAGACTCTAGCCGTGGGACTGGGTTTGCCGGGATGGGCTCTAATAGATATTTGAGCTTCCGTCGCCAGCGGCAAGCATTCCGTAATGCCGCCTCCCAGTCCGCGAAGTTTGATCCATCATTCTTCAGTCGAGTAGACTGATTCATCTGATTCATGAAGATCCGAAGCCAGGACTCACGGTCCAATGTGGCACTTGGCATTGGGTTATCAGTAGAACCAGCCATTTGTTATTAGCAGTTTAAAAGTTCGTGATCTACACTGAAAAAGAAAGAAAAAC
Source organism: Silene latifolia (assembly GCF_048544455.1). Classification (NCBI taxonomy): domain Eukaryota; kingdom Viridiplantae; phylum Streptophyta; class Magnoliopsida; order Caryophyllales; family Caryophyllaceae; genus Silene; species Silene latifolia. Next base: position 215,432,202 of record NC_133537.1, on the reverse strand, counting down.
AAAAACGAAATAAGCAACTCATCGAGGTGATTTAAGTCTATTTAAAAATTCATTTTAACGTGTAGACTCTCGCACTTGCATAATTGATCTCCCTCAAGAATGACACAAGTGATCCCAAGACTCAATTTCTGTAAATTGATAAGCCAACTGTTTAGCTAATTATTCCGTAAGAACTCTTGGTCGATAGATTTCTGTAAATCCTATCTATAGTCCACCATAATCACAGGATCGTACGAGTGATCATAGTGTTGAGATAAAATAGGTCAATCGGTTCCAACTTACCCGACGTAGAAGGGGTCATATTATGCCTACCGACGAAGAAGGGACTCATTGGAGTTTGACCTATAAAGACCGTTCTCAATTTTTGTTTATACGAGGAAGATCCCATCAACTAAATTATAATTCATATTAAGTGAACGAATAACTAGCGTCTGCGTGATTGAATTAATTTGGGTGATGGCTTAAAAACGTGTGACATGAGAATGTCAAAGAAAACTAACTCGTGACCTCTATATGTGTCAGTTTTCATGCAATAAATAGGTGGTTTGGTTTTTAGGCGGAAAATGATGCATACTATCGTTACGATAAAATAAATAAAAGAATGCAATACGTAAATAAAAAAAATTCCTAGTGTGGCCTATACTAGTAAAAAGAACAAAATACAACTTTGGAATCCACCGTTGGACCCGAAAAGCTTGTCTTGATGTTCCATCTTTGTCCATGTAGCGGGAGTGAGCATCCGGTCTCCATCTTTAGTCTTCTCAAAATTACAATTAAAATTTACAAATGTAAACCTATTTACATTCTAAATAAAACCTTGTAATAATAAAAATAAAATGGAGATACGAGATCTCAAAATACAACCAAGCCCGTGTTCCATCATTACGGTAACACGTTCTACTAAGGCCACACTAAGTTACAACCGTTTGCAAAAATAAATAAATACGTAATTAAAAGCATTCAAATAAAACAAGAACGATAAATAAAATGCATCAACTAAAATTTAAATTTATTCGTGACATAATTCCGTAATTATGTTAAATTTATCCAAACCACCAAAGATAATTAAAATTATATGACAAAACCGCTTTAGTCAAGTTAATTTTAATCCGAGATAATCCGTTACTTTAAATCGTTTTAAAGTAACTTAATTTGACGTGGGTGAACCGTTTCACTATCAAGCGAGAGCATAAAAACCGTTTTATGCATTAAAAGGGCCGAAGAAAAACAAACAAATATTTTTTTTTTTTCTTCTGTACTGCTGTACGTGAACAGTACCAGTAAAAAAAATTTTTTTTTTTTTTTTTATAAAGCTGCTGAACCGTGAGCAGCAAAAAAACAACAAAAAAAAATTGAATTGCTCAAACCGTGAGCAACAACAAACAATGCCGAAACGATTTGACAAAACTCAATTGCAATTTTAATCTAATCCGTATAGAAATCAAACTACAATTGACATGATCTTCACATATTGTTGTAATTATCGTTTAAAACAACAATTCGCAAAGAACAAATCGAAAACAAAACAGAAAATCGACACCAAAGCAACCGAGTAAACTGGACACGGTTCCCAATGAACAAAACAGGCCGAGACATATAAAATGTCGAGACCTAGTACAGCCACACGGTTTTAACATTTTTTAGCAAAAATTATCGATTTGATAAAAACCAATTGCGATATCACCTAATCCGTATAGAAATGAAATAGCAATTGATAGATCTCTAACATATTACAATGAATATCGATTACAAAATAATATGCAAAGATTAAATCGACAACAAAAACACAAACATGGCACGGAATTCAAAAAGATTCAGCCGTGCAAAAAAAAATATAACCGGAAAAAAATTTTTCAGCCGTGTGGTTTTTTTATGTACCAAAAATTATCGATTCAAATCGTTTGATGAAAATCACATAGAAAAATTTACGTAACCTGGCTCTGATACCACTTGTAGGGTTATATCCGTATAACACCCTCTAAATATAAGGATTATAACGCAAAATTTACATGCGATTATGGTCATAAAACGAAAAACATAATGAAACGATAAAGATTAGAAATAACCTTCGGTCCTAGTGCAAAATGGCAATGAGAGATCAAAGTAGATCTCCTCCTAAATGTTGCACCCAAGATTGTCCGAGAAATGCCCTTGTGCTAGAGTGAATCCCCTAATTGCCTTGCAATATTGAGAGGATTGTTTTGTGAGTTTGTGTTGGATGAGAGATCCGAATTTCGAGAGGCACTTTTCCCAAAACCCTAATTTTGTTTTGCAAATGAATGATTCGGTTAAGCAAGAGGAGGAGCTCTCCTTTTGTTCTCCTAATCTCGGTTTGGCCGAGTGGATCAAGGAGGAAATGGGCTTCCATTTTCTCCTTATGTTTAACTCGTGGTCCGAGGCTAAAATGTATACGACGCGGTGTTAATTATAAACTGTCATCGGTTATCGGATATTAAAACATCAACTAATAACACGGATTAGTTGAATTATTAATACATGTCCGACAAAGACAATATTGTATAATTATATTCAATATACATTTAATTAAATATAAAACGCTTATATTCAATTTTACGAATTAACCGCTTAATTCGTCTTAGCCATTATTATTTAATCCGTATTAAATAAAATATCTCAACATCACATTTTGACTAAATATTAGTCAAATAACTCAGACTAACTGGTTAGTCAAATTTGGCATCTACATGACTGTATTTTCATACCGTCACATCTCTCAAACGTATCCTATAGGTGTGACTTTCAAGGACCAGTTGATCACCGCCATCTGTATGACAATAACGTCAAACTTATCTAGCAAGCCAACCGTTATTGGTAAACGTGGACCAACTGATTATGATACAAAAGTATACCCTTTGATCCTTTTAGATATTTATAAGTCCTTGCACTAACTGTTAAGGACACCAGCCCCAACAAGCTCCCACTTGTCCGTACAAGTGTATGTGCAATGACGTTATCCGCACTAACTGGAGGACACAGCTCCAACAATCACTTTGAGTCTAGCTTCCGCTGTCACGAGTTTAGATACTTTGTTTTGATGTATTGAGATTTATACTCTTTTACTTTGGTTTTCAGTTGAGACGATGTATTCTTTAAACCTTATACTTTAATAATTGTTCTTGAATGGTTACTTTTGATATACTTACCTCGGGCAACCGAGATGGTAGCATCTTCACATGCTCGAGTGGTCCTTGGTAAGGCACTTTGGTATGTGGGGGTGTTACAGACTGGACTGGATGAAGATGAAAGATCATAGATCCATATTAGACTCTCTAATAAAATTAATTTATCTCATAAATTGTTGTTTATATGATCTATGTAACATGCATGCTAATATGAAAGCATAAAAAGAAAGTATAAGGAAAAACAATTTCCTTACATTGAATATTTGGTAAAATGGGCACAAACTAGTTCTCCTTACTAGTTTGTTCTTGACCTAAAAACATGTGGATGATCCTCCTTGAAAAACCTTCAACTAGAAAGTCTCCTTCAAGTTTCACCCAAGAACTACCCAAAAATATTAACAAGTATACTAGTAACTTGTTAATATGAACCCTTGATAATAATACTAGTAATATCACTAACTTTTCTTAGTAATATTCATAATGTATACTAGTAGTGAATTATTGTAGAGAGATGGATGAAGATGTTCACATGCAAAAGAAGTGAAGTGTGTAAGAAAGGTAGAGTGAAGAAGTGAACAAATATATGGAGTGTAGAAGGGGAAATGGAAGTGGCGGGTAGAATGTGCTCAAGTGGACAATTTTTTTGTCTTATAATTTTATCTTACATCACATGCAAAATCTAGTATAAGATATATATTATGGTAGTATACAAAATAAGGTAAAATGATTATGTAAGTAATCATCCATTACACTTATTTTACACGGTCAACATGACCATATACGGGTCCATGTTGGTTTTTATATTTGTCGCACAAATCCGTGTAATTTTCATTTTAAACATCGCATCATGTTTAAATGCTTCCATAATTAATTCGTCCAATTCACTCCGTAAATATACGTGTACCACTACACATATTATTTACGTACTAATATTAATCACATTAATCAATAAGTACAATTTTAGTAAATTAACAGTTAATTAACTAAAACCCGTTTCCCAAAACTTATTATTTAATTATCGCATAGTTAAATAATAACTGCCGCTCCTCGAGTTCGCAACACGAAATCTCTCTAATAATAATCGACTAACCTCTTAGTCTAAATATCAAGGGACTAAACAAATTGTATCTCATACAATTAATTAGTTATCAATTGGGGTTCGTTCCTTTAGGTGTGACCGAAAGGGGTCAGTTGATCACCACCGTCTCACGACAATAACGTCAAACTCTAGTCAGCCAACCGTTATTGATTTACGTTAATCAACTGACGAGGATCAAATAATTAAATATCTGATGATATTCTATTAATGAGATTTATTATGTTAACGCACTATTGTGGAGGACACTAACTCCAACAATCTCCCACTTGTCCGACACAAGGTGTGCGCTACCAATTCTCTTGTCCATTTTAATCTCCCACTCAATGCAAGGTGTCTTTCAAGTCGCACTTGCACATGAACACATCGCGAGTGGTTTTCTCGATCGGGAGTGTGACTATCTGACCGGAAAAATCTCTCACAGATTACTTCCGAGCGTGGCCATGCATTTGTAGTCATTAACTCCTCGAGTGGCCTTGAGATATAGTTACCCAACGTGGGTGGACAATTTCTGTATGCCCTATCTATCCTATTGCACAATACAGCTCACCATGACTTAGTAAATGCCCTTTTGGCCTCCTTTCACGGCACGACCTAGGACAAAAACCAAAGTCACTCGAAAACTGCACCTGCTCAGATAATAGTCTCCAGTCAAAAGAATTGACTCATTAGAACATCTTAGAGATCCCTGCCACGACCAGGCGTCTATAATAGAACTTAAGGACTCTCTAAATGGTCACTGTCCGGCAAAGTGTCACACACTCTGCCTATGTAATCGACCAGTCATCACATATGACCTTATGGTGTTGAACAACCATCAATCGACTGACAATCTAGTCACTCCGAGACGTCGCCTCATTAAGTGACTAGGGACAAAATACAATGTTCATCTTATTCACTTGAATAGTGTTCAACATTGTCTCCACAACTTATTCAGATAAACAAGGTATTAAAATTTAGTCACACTAAATAAAGATTCATAAAAAAATGAATACGAAAACAATGAATGTGATTATCATATATATAATAAAAGATACACTATCCAATTATTACATATCCATAATCTAAAGAAAATCTGGTACTCGTCTCAATCCCATAGAGACGACATGACCATCATGCTTAGCCTTTGATAAAGGCTTGGTTAAAGGATCAGCAATATTGTCATTTGTCCCAACCTTACAAATGTCAATTTCCTTCCTTTCCACATAATCTCTAATTACATGGTATTTCCTTTCAATGTGTCTAGATTTGTTACTAGACCTAGGCTCTTTAGCTTGAAAAATAGCTCCACTGTTATCATAATATAGAGTGATAGGATCTTTGGCGGAATGGACGACTCCTAGCCCCTCCATGAATTGCCTAATCCAAACAGCTTCCTTGGCAGCCTCAGACGCTGCAAGGTACTCAGCCTCTGTTGTAGAATCCGCAGTAACACTTTGCTTGAAGCTCTTCCAGCAAACAGCTCCTCCATTTAGCATAAACACGTAGCCGGATTGGGATTTCATGTCATCCCGATCGGTTTGGAAACTTGCGTCCGTGTAACCTCTTACACACAACTCAGTTTCTCCTCCAAACACTAAGAACGAATCCTTAGTTCTTCTCAAGTACTTAAGGATGTTCTTTACGACTATCCAGTGACTCTCACCAGGCTTAGCTTGATACCGACTTGTCATGCTCAAGGCATACGCAGCGTCGGGACGAGTGCAAATCATAGCATACATGATAGACCCAACAGCGGAAGCATAAGGGACGGTCTTCATGTGTTCAATTTCCTTAGGGGTAGAGGGAGACTGTGACTTGCTCAAAGTAATCCCTTGGCCCATAGGTAGAAATCCTCTCTTGGAGTCTTTCATATTGAACCGGTTAAGAACTTTGTCAATATAAGCTTCTTGACTCAATGCTAGTATCCTCGTGGACCTATCCCTATAGATCCGGATGCCTAAGATTCGTTGTGCCTCTCCCAAGTCCTTCATTTGGAAGTGTTTCCCTAGCCACTCCTTAACGGAAGTGAGTGATGGAATATCATTCCCAATGAGCAATATGTCATCCACATATAGGACGAGGAATACAACCTTACTCCCACTAAACTTCATGTATAAACACGGTTCTTCCACACTTCTAGTGAAACCGTATTGTTTAATGACATGATCAAAGCGATGATTCCAACTCCTAGATGCTTGCTTAAGACCATAAATGGACTTCTTGAGCTTACACACCTTCTTAGGGTTAGATGTATCCACAAAACCTTCGGGTTGTATCATGTACACCTCTTCTTCTAGAATCCCATTCAAGAAGGCGGTTTTGACATCCATTTGCCAAATCTCATAATCATGAAATGCGGCAACCGCTAAGATTATCCTAATGGACCTAAGCATAGCGACTGGAGCGAAAGTTTCGTCATAGTGTAAACCATGAACTTGGGTGAAACCTTTTGCCACCAATCTAGCTTTGTAAACATCCACATGTTTATCCACGCCGAGTTTAATTTTGTATATCCATTTACACTGAAGAGGTCGCACTCCCTCAGGTAAATCCACCAAGTCCCATACTTGGTTCTCGTACATGGAATCCATTTCGGACCGCATGGCTTCTAGCCAAAGAGAGGAGTCGGGACTAGACATGGCCGATTTGTAGGTAGTGGGTTCATTACTTTCAAGAAGTAGCAAAACACCATCCTCTTCGATGTTACCAAGGTAGTGATCAGGTGGATTAGAAATCCTACTTGACTTTCTAGGAATAATTACCGTTTCAGAGGAAGAGGGAATGCTATCCTCCACGTTCTCCTCTACCTCATTCTCGGTTTGTGGCTCTCGAACTTCTTCAAGTTCAAATTTTCTCCCACTCTGTCTCCTAGAAATAAATTCCTTTTCTAGGAAGACAGCATAACGAGCCACAAACACTTTGTTCTCATGTTTATTGTAGAAGTAATAGCCACGTGTTTCCCTTGGATATCCTACAAAAAGACATTTGTCAGACCTGGGTGCAAGCTTATTGTCAGACTTGATCTTAAGGTACGCTTCGCAACCCCAAATACGCATAAATGACAAATGAGGGACTCTCCCTGTCCATATCTCATATGGAGTCTTATCGGCCGCTTTAGTCGGGCTTTGATTTAGTGAAAATACTGCAGACAAGAGTGCAAAACCCCAAAATGAACTAGGAAGCTCAGTTAGACTCATCATTGACCGAACCATATCAAGTAAAGTTCGATTTCTCCTTTCGGCCACACCATTTAATTGCGGTGTGCCAGGAGGAGTCCATTGTGATACTATACCACAATCTTTTAGGTGTGAATCAAATTCAATATTTAGATACTCACCACCACGGTCGGACCGTAGAGTCTTTATCTTTTTATCCAATTGGTTCTCTACTTCTTTTTGAAACTCTTTGAACTTGTCAAAGGCTTCACTCTTGTTCTTCATTAAGTAGACATACCCATATCTACTTAAGTCATCAGTAAAAGTAATGAAGTAGTGAAAACCTCCTCTAGCGGTGATGGTTAATGGTCCACACACATCCGTGTGTATGAGAGCCAAAACCTCACTAGCTCGTGTCCCTTTTCCCGCAAAAGGTGCATAAGTCATCTTGCCTAAAAGGCAAGACTCGCATGTACCATAAGATTCGAAACCAAATGGTTTGAGCACTTTTGATGAAGCAAGTCTCTTAATGCGTCTTTCGTTTATATGGCCTAAACGACAATGCCAAAGGTAGGATTCGTTTGGATCACCCTTTTTGAGCTTTTTAGTTTCCATATGATAAACGTCATTAACATCATTTAAAACATAAATGCCTCCAATTGAAATGGACTTGCTATAAACCACATCATTTAAAGAAAAAGCACAACACTTGTCCTTAATCATAAAACCAAAGCCTTCCGCGTCTAACGCGGAAATGGAGATGATGTTCTTAGTTAAAGTTGCTACAAAATAACACTTATTTAAATACAACTCTAAACACTAGCTAAAGTGAGCACATAGGTCCCTACGGCAACGGCGGCTACTCTAGCTCCATTGCCCATGCGGAGATCCACATCACCTTTTGCTAGTGCTTGCACGTCCCTTAAACCCTGCAAATGGTTACAAAGGTGAGAGCCACATCCGGTATCAAGTACCCAAGTGGAAGTACAAGCATAATTAACGTCTATCACATAGAGAGAGGAAATCATACCAATAGGCGTCACACGCCCTTCCTTGAGATCCTCCAAGTATTTGGGACAACTCCTCCTATAATGCCCCTTCCCATTACAATGGAAACATTCGGCCTCGGAGAGATTGACACTTTTTGCCTTGGGATTGCCATTCTCAACGGCCTTCCCCTTTCCCTTGTCATTTTTCTTTGACGATTTCTTGAATTGGGACTTTTCTTTCCCTTTTCCTTTCTTGACTCCAATAGACATGTTCTTTAACTTCATGGTTAAAACATCTCCCTTTTCACTCCCACTAGCCTCCATATCCCTCTCCGCTTGGGAGAGGAGTGCATGAATTTCATGGTAACTCTTATCCATGTCATTCATGTTGTAGTTTACCCTAAAGTGGGCAAACTTGGTGGGGAGTGAGTGAAGGATTCGATCCACCATAAGAGTTTTAGGAATCTTACACCCTAAACGCTCTAGGATGTCAACATATTCGACCATTTTAAGGACATGGGGACCAACCTTTTGGCCCCTCTCAAGCTTAGCTTCAAAGAAGCGTGTCGCCGCATCGTATTGACGGACTTTAGGTGTTTGTGAAAACATAGTGATCATACGAGTGAATATCTCGTAAGCATTTAAAGAAATGCATGAAAGCTTGAGCTTTGGCGATATTGACCATATCAACACATTCTTGATATCATTCAACATCCTCACATAATCATCATAGGCGGTCCGCACCGCCGATGAAGCTCTTGCACCGGGCTCGATAGGAGGAGCATCGGTCAAGTAAGTGAGCACATTGTCGGACAACGCGGCACTTTTGATGTTGGATTCCCATTCAATAAAGTTACTACCGTCATCTTTTAAAATACATTTGTCCATTACGGACCTTAGCCATGAATCTTTGCCTAGTGAAGTAGTCGATGGAGTTGATGAAGTTGCCATTGCGAATTAAAATGCTACAACAAAAAGGGAAAATTAACATTCATCGTTTTAAAAATTACTTGTAAAAACATGTTTAGCAAGTTTTAGCATTTATATAATGACCTCCCACTAAATTATATAACTGATTCCAAGACCCAAATATTAAACAAAAATGAGCATCGCTTGGGCGAAACATCCCATAATTGCGTAAATTCGGTAAGTCACGTTGACTAATTCTACCTCTAGAACTCTTGGTCGACAAATTTCCTCAAATTCATCTACTAGCCCCGGAACACAAGACCGTCTTATATCCCGTTGAGTCCAACCAATTTTTGGCGTGTGATAACCGCTTACCACCCTACTTACCCAAGGTAAAAAGAGAACACCCGGCAGGCGCGTGGCTTTAATGAACAAGAGATTCATAGGTGTTACTAATTGGTAAGGCTAATCTCAATTTTAGTTATGTGAGAGATCTTGTCAATTTAGTCATAAATTCCTTATAAGTGAATTAATTCGGTGAATGTAAATGACGTGAATTGACAACCGCGAAAAATAAAATGCATGTGAATGGCGATTTTGGCATGCGCGAAAAGAAACAAGCAAACATGTAAGCATATGAATAAATCCTAGTATGGCCATCTAGTTAATAAAAACTAGTCTATTACATTTCGGAAACCAACTCCTTGGTCCCTTGCCTCTTCATTCCATAAGTGGCTCTTCCTTGTGGGATTTGGAACACCATCCAAAAATAGACTCCGTCTCGTTGTAATCCGTCTTTTGGAAACGCCGGTAAAATAACTATTACAAATGAATTACATAGCTATTCCTATTATACATTAATTAATAAAATGAATAAAACTATTAATTAATTACAAACCGGCGATACGAGATCGTATTTAACTACAAACAAATCGATATTCCCATTCATTTCGGGTAATAACATTTAAAATTAACTAGGCCATACTAGGTACAAAAAGATAAATACTTTAAATAAATGACAATCATTCATTCAACTTAAATAAATATGCTTAAAATGCTGTAAATATGATGCCAAAATCGCCCTACCTATCATTCATTGGTATCCATCTCGGTTTTTGTGGATTTAATCGATTTTTAACATGTAAAAATCAATAATTAACTCTTAAATATCATTTAAGTCCAAACTAATTGTCCAAACTGTTTTGAACCTCAAAATTAGTCCTCACTAATTTTATGATAAATAATTAGTTTGATTTGGTGATATTTTGCTAATTTAATCGGTAAAATCATAATATTTAAGTAAAAATCCAAAATAATTGAAAAATTACCCAAAATATTGAAACAAAAATTTTTAGTATTCTGGAACACTCCCAAGAACACCAAAATATCAGAAAAATTGCCCAAAAATTCCGGATAAATTTTGTGAAGAAAAAGATCGATATTTATCGGTTTTTAACCACTAAAACCAATAAACATCAAAACAAAGCGAAAACACACATGCAAAATCACTTTTGACATTTAAATAATATTCTTAAATGTACATAAATTTATCATGGGCAGAATCAAAAATTTCGAAATTATGATTAATTAATTTGACTTTTATCGACATTTTACTAAAAAAAATCAATAAACATGCAAAAATCCGAACCAACCTTCAACTTTTGGCATACAATCAGTAGAAAACATGCATGAACTACCATAAAAAATCCATGCACCGAGTCAACATTTAACTAATTTTAGTCAATTTTTCACTAAAATGCGATATTTTGACTCGGTTTTCTACCAAAAATCATTAAAAATAGCAAAATTACATCAAAAATCACCAAAAAATTCCACAAACCTTTTGAGATCAGTAGGTATGCATGTCCCAAAAATTTCGTGCTAAAACCTCTTCTAACACAATTTTTGAGTTTTTACTAATTATCTCATAATTCATTAAAATGCTTAAAATCAACATGCAAATTACAAGCCTAAGCTCTGATACCACTTGAAAGATCATATATCCATATTAGACTCTCTAATAAAATTAATTTATCTCATAAATTGTTGTTTATATGATCTATGTAACATGCATGCTAATATGAAAGCATAAAAAGAAAGTATAAGGAAAAATAATTTCCTTACATTGAATATTTGGTAAAATGGGCACAAACTAGTTCTCCTTACTAATTTGTTCTTGAGCTAAAAAGAAGTGGATGATCCTCCTTTAAAAACCTTCAACTAGAAAGTCTCCTTCAAGTTGCACCCAAGAACTACCCAAAAATATTAACAAGTATGGACTAGTAACTTGTTAATATGAACCCTTGATAATAATACTAGTATTATCACTAACTTTTCTTAGTAATATTAATAATGTATACTAGTAGTGAATTATTGTAGAGAGATGGATGAAGATGTTCACATGCAAAAGAAGTGAAGTGTGTAAGAAAGGTAGAGTGAAGAAGTGAACAAATATATGGAGTGTAGAAGGGGAAATGGAAGTGGCGGGTGGAATGTGCTCAAGTGGACAATTTTTTTGTCGTATAATTTTATCTTACATCACATGCAAAATCTAGTATAAGATATATATTATGGTAGTATACAAAATAAGGTAAAATGATTATGTAAGTAATCATCCATTACACTTATTTTACACGGTCCACATGACCATATACGGGTCCATGTTGGTTTTTATATTTGTCGCACAAATCCGTGTAATTTTCATTTTAAACATCGCATCATGTTTAAATGCTTCCATAATTAATTCGTCCAATTCACTCCGTAAATATACGTGTACCACTACACATATTATTTATGTACTAATATTAATCACATTAATCAATTAGTACAATTTTAGTAAATTAACAGTTAATTAACTAAAACCCGTTTCCCAAAACTTATTATTTAATTATCGCATAGTTAAATAATAACTGCCGCTCCTCGAGTTCGCAACACGAAATCTCTCTAATAATAATCGACTAACCTCTTAGTCTATAAATCAAGGGACTAAACAAATTGTATCTCATACAATTAATTAGTTATCAATTGGGGTTCGTTCCTTTAGGTGTGACCGAAAGGGGTCAGCTGATCACCGCCGTCTCACGACAATAACGTCAAACTCTAGTCAGCCAACCGTTATCGATTTACGTTAATCAACTGACGAGGATCAAATAATTAAATATCTGATGATATTCTATTAATGAGATTTATTATGTTAACGCACTATTGTGGAGGACACTAACTCCAACAGAAGACTAGCCACCCACGTGACCCACTCACGGCCAACGCCGCCATTCTTCCCCACGGCCTAGCCATAATTCACTCAGTCCGTCAAACGAAAATTTATCACTATATTACTACAACTAATCATGGTTTCGGGATCACATAAACTTCATATCACTAGACATAATATTTCTACTTCATATAACATCCATTCATGTAAATTATTAATTCATGCCATCAACATATTCATGCTTGTACATATAAATTCATTCAATAATTTAATTCACCACTTGATATATAAGATCATCCAATTTACGAAAATTCCAACAAATACATCATATCACACAGTCCTAGGCCCCAAACATCATCACAAATTACTTACCTCAATTCGCATCCTGCAACAAGGTTAGAAATTTCTATCTTAAGACAAACAATTGACCCTTAAGACAGAAAATACTTTCCAATTACCCCACCCGTTCAATTTCTCTCAAGGTGACTGGTTCAAAACTGAAAGGGCCAGAAGTTTGGTGTAAAGGGGACCCTTTTCTTAACCCAAGCCTAAGGAGGCTCCTAACAGTTTCTACCCGGGTTCATTTTATTAGACTTATCCTGAGTTCATTGGGTTCATTTGTTTTAGGCCTAAGGAACGTCGGCTCTAATACCACTTTGTAAAACTTCCATTTATTTAAGAGCCTTTACAAGGCATTCCTAGATAAATGAAAGTGTTACCATCTCAGTTGTCTGAGGTAGTGATTACAAAGGTAAACGAAACCACAATACTTTAAATAAATATAACGTTAAATGGACTAATTACATTGTTCCAAATCAAATAACCGTAAAGTAATTAAAATACAACTGCAGCGGAAACTAAATAAAACGAATAATAAATAGTGATTGTCCAATCTATGTGATCTAACTACTAAGTAACCGTCTAGCCTCACGCCCTTCCAGCTCCCGTCTAAGCCAGCTCTAATACCTGCCAATCAATCTGCTCCCCAATAATTGGTTCATCACAGGTGTTTAACGAATACACTGTCAACCAAACGGTTGAGTAGAATAACAATCTCAAGACAATAATAAAGATAATATGACGATGTAATGTATCCAGTGCATGCTAACACAACTGAGCTCATCACCCTCAACCTCAAGTTGAGTACACCACCACGAAAGTATATAAACGGTGTCTGCCGGAATAAATCCAAATACGTTACCCGAAGGCTTTTACCACGATGTCTGCCAGTAAGTTTGTAATACATCACCCAAAGGCTCTTACCATGATGTCTGCCAGTAAGTTTATAATACATCACCCGAAGGCTCTTACCATGATGTTTGCCAATAGCTCAAGTGACCAATGCATAACCCATTGTAACCATGATATTATCAACCATTAACCAATCATAGAAATAATAATCCAACTCAACCAATTAGCCAAATATGCATAAGCTCATATAATCCAAATAATATCAATAAGACAGTCAAGTAGAATTGTTATCCTACTTTTTCAGCAATCCAATAAAGCATGCAATCTAATAAAATCAACTAAAAGTACTCCTCCGTAAATCCGTCACCTAATACAAGCAATAATTATAATTACTAATTATTCAATTCATTTAAATAATTAAACTAATTATAATCTAATCACTTTAATTATATTTTCCATATAATATTAATAATACAAAACCCGTCTCAAACCAAAACCCAAATAACTCAACAAATCCCGTCACCCAAACCCGTATCCAAAACCCACTAATACCCTTAGCTAAACACGGTTGAAACCGTGTCCAACCAAAACTCCAAAACCCGTGTAACACGACATCCCACGGCCAAACCTATCACCACCCAACGCATCCACCTCAAGCCACCAACACCACATACCTAATCTCAGCCACAGCACCAACCTAGCCACCACCCATGGCTCACCAAAGCACGCCCTAGTCACCCTCTTCACACGATACCAACAACAACACCCCAACAATACACCATACCCACAAAACCCGCCACCACGCACCACTAGTGGCCATCACCGTGGTCTCCTTTGACCCACAATGGTCCCACCAGCTGTCGCCAGCCCTGGGTCGAGTCACGATCAAGTCACAAAGGTCCATAACGCGGTTTAACACCAAACACAACACAAACACCAACATCTAATCAATTCTCCGGCAACCACCGTGCATGGTGTCGACTTTAACCCCTCTACCACCACCACTCCGATCGCCCAACCACCAGGAGACCACCCTACCACACCCAAGTCAAGTCGAGTACAACCAAGGGTCAAAAACCCGTCTTACCCATTCACGGTTTCAACCCCACAACCCCAAAAAACACCTTACGGTAGTCAACGTCGGTCAAGGGTAGTCCTACTAGGGTCGTGGCACGTTCACGGCAGGTATAAGGTCAAATGTGGGTCATACGGTGGTGAATATACGGTGATTAAACTATGTAATACGAGATAGATTATATTATGAGACGGTCTGTAACACCCCCATACACCAAGGTGTTTTACCAAAACCACCTAATGTACGTGAATGCTACCATCTCGGTTGCCCGAGGTAGAGTATATCAAATAGACCATAAAAGGACGTACTTTAAATAAACAGTTTAAGTGATTACATGCCAAAACCAAACTGATAAAATACGATACAATTTTCCAAACCAAAATCCATCTAAAGTAATTAAAATGTCTCGTCATAACAGCGGAAGACTACTAGCTGACTCGTGGTGACTCATCCCCCGCTAACCCTCGCGCTTCCAAATCATACCTGCTCAATAACTGCTCACCATCTCCGAATGGATCACCACACTTTTCAAAACAATTAAACGGGGTCAGTTACTGCATACACAATATAAGATAATACAACAACAAGTACACAGTCACAATCCTCCAACATCGTCACATCACCAATCACCTGACTAGCCTGAAGATCTAGTCCTGCCAGATTACCAATCGCAATCAGTAATCCACATCGCCAGTGGGGGACCGTAGCCTTTCCCACCTAAGCCCCGCTCATCTTTACCGAGCAAAAACCCATGTTCCTTAATGTGCACATCCCCTCTTGTGACGGGTTCCACAAGGGGCAAATCAATGACGTGAAGCCACTCCCGCAAGTGACTCCACTCAGCCGAGGGCGTACCTCGCGAACCACAGACAAACAACAACAACCAATTACACAATCAATAATACTAAATCAATTACGATATAATCAAATGCCAAACAACCATCAACCATCTCATAATCATATATACAATAACTGAGTAGGAAACCCTACCTGGAATGCAATCACCACAATCAACACAAGCAGCAGATCGATAATGCTCCTCTACGAAATCACCTCCTATCAACATATAATCATACAATCATAATTTAATACCAATAATACTCTCAAAATCCCCAAATCATCCAATTAGGGTTTAAACCAAAGCTAACGAATCAGCGTAAAAACTATACTAGGATCTTACCCACAATACGACGGTCTCAACGGTATAAAGAACTCTGAAATCCGACGACTCTAGCCCTTGGATTTGATAGCAATGAGAGAAGAATAATCGATGTTGCTTTGTTTTCTTTGTAAAATGTTTAGAGAATAAGAGTAAAAGTAAAAAGGAATTATCGAAATAGGTTTATATATCTCTTCACGCATTACTATCGAACCCGGCAGAAAACTGGTAAAACACGACTTACTCGATCGAGTATCGCCTACTCGATCGAGTTGCCCCTACTCCATCGAGTACCCATCAGGCAGAACGTACTCCAGAATGCAAAACTAACTTACTCGACAGAGTAAGCCCTACTCAATAGATTACCCAACAACTCATAAATTCGAGGTATTACAGTCTTCCCTCCTTAAAAACGAACTTTGTCCTTGAAGTTCAAACCCAATCTATAAAACATGAACTCCTAACACTAACTCCACCTACTATGCCTACCTCCACAACATGGCTCACGATATCGTATCAACTACATTATAGCCTCTCGACACTAACTCCATACACTACCGAATACCATCCACAAACGCCGCTAGCTCCATCACACTAACATATTATCCACTAGCAAATCCAATATCAAGACAATCCACCAAGCAAGATCAACCACCAAACGGAATGTTACATTCTAACACCCTTAAAATGAACTTCGTCCTCGGAGTTTACTCACACTCATAAACATCATCACCCAACTGTCAACACTATCGAAGTATTCTCACACTCATAAACGACATACTACTACAAGCACTGCCATTACATTTAATAGTATCAACCACAACATAAATCCATCCATTATTATACACCAAGGCTTAAACTTCCAAATATACCGCAACATGTACAACCATCAAACTCTCTCTGTCGCATCCTACTCCTCTTAAGATAAATGTTACGTCCTCGTAACTCAATAAAACTAGATCCTTAGCTATATCTTCTCATTATCCTCATCACCACCGCATGTCAATGATAACCGCCTATAACCTCAACACCTACAACCATTCATATATCCAGGGTTCTCTTTCTCTACCAGTTCTCATACCTCAAATCATTCTGCACTCAATCTAACCTATACCATAAAATCCTCGACATAACCACTACCCCAACTCTTCAACATGACCGTAAGATGACATACTTCTTTATACATGCACTTATCTCCACGATCATAACTCACGATTCACAATTATTACACACACTCACACTAGATCCTTAAGTTCTTTTCTTTTATTACCGCAAAAATCATCCATAACTTAACATGATACTAATTCCCAACACTCCGTACCTACTGTCCCGATAAAAGATTATGAACCACCTGCAGCTTCCAGTTCAGTATAACACATGGTCCACAAATCACTTGCCATTACTATGTCAACCAATGCCTCCTCTAAAAGAAGATCAAAAGTACTCGAACAACCTCTTGCCGCTGTGTCCCATCAATAGAATATCACTATACTATGACAACAACGACCATATGCGCAAATCTCTTCCATATCATACTCTACCCTCACTCACAAGCCAAAACTAGTAAGAAACATCAATAAACAAAACAACAGTCTATATGTCCAAACCGAAACTCACAGGAAACAGCAGTAAACAAAACAACAATCTATATAACTGGTATACACTTTCGAAAATTCATCTCATAAGTATCCCGTCTACTCCACCACAACTGATGACGACATCGCAACACCGCCACCAACAGCCGCACCGCAGTGCGAAAGCACCCGCATCACAACATGAAGTACCATGCCCGGATCACCATCCGAGACACAACAGCCACATCGATAGTCATTGCAACTTATACAATCCCATAAACACTGACTTAGTATAACTTCCTTGACAAGAAAACTTCCTTAAAACCGCTCTACTAGATCACATCGCAACAAATCATACGGAATAAACAGATAATAACCTTACGAATGTCATCCATACTATTACTCATGAGGTCGGAACATCACACTATCACTTACATATATCATAAATACACATACAAGTATAACTAGCCATGCCAGATCACCCAAATTATCACATTTGAATATCATCCTATTAGGTTAACGTACCCAACATATATTACGGAACACTCAGATAACAACTTTATGACTATTACATTATACTACTACTCGTGAGGTCAGAACCTCACACAAAAACTTACACACACCATAGACCCATAATCGAATCTAACTAGCCAATCCTGATCACGTAAGTTACCACCTAATAAAGGTTACCTCTCTTTTTTTTTTGGGTGAAAATGTGAATCTCATTAAAATCAAGTATAGCACACCATACACTTATCATAATCCATCATAAGCTAAGCTACTAAGCTAGTACATTTTGTAGCCAAGCCTTACATTTCATGCTTCCCTTATCAAACTCGCCTTTGTTCACTCGAATTTTAACCAGTTGCTGAACTCCTTTCACAACTTGTCGTGGTTGGGTAATGTAATTCTCCAATCTACATTTGTTCCTACAGTTCCAAATATTGTAAATGAGACCAGAAATTACAGCCATTACCACCTGCTTTTTCATCAAAGATCGACACCTCCATCTAATAATCCAGTCCATTACATCTCCTTGCCAATGAGCCTGGAGCCAACGCTGCAAATGTATCAAACACTGCATACTAAACACGCAATCAAAGAACAAATGTCTGTGGGTTTCCAACTGCATTCCACACAGATAGCACACCCCAGCAGTACTAGCACCAAACTTTTGCAGTCTATCTTGCGTTAAGAACCGTTGTTGGACATAAATCCAAGTACTGAAGTTGTGCTTAGGCAAGCAAACTCTATTCCAAACCATAGGTACCCAATCCTTCTTGGAGCAAGGACCAAGTAACCATTGATACCCCTTCTGAATAGAGTAGTTCCCATCCCAAACTCCATTCAAAAAACCTGGATTAAGGATATCCTTAACCTTGCAAATTTGTCTCCACGTCCAACTAGAATTCTGAGTAGGTTCATACATCCACCATTCATTATGCTTTATATAAATGTGATGCACCCATTGAACCCAGAGACTCTCCTTCTTACTATGGATCCACCACGCATATTTGCCTATCAACGCAACATTCCACAGATGGAAATTAATGATACCTAACCCACCCTGTTCCTTAGGTAAACAACAAGTCTCCCAAGCAACAGGAGGAGAATGCTTATACTCAACATGCCCAGCCCAAAGATAGTTCCTGCAGATGCATTCTACCTTGTGGATGACACCCTTTGGTAACAAAAAGATCCTAGCCCAGTAAGCATGCATCTGAGTTAGTACTGTCTTAACCAAGACCAGCCTCCCTGCATAGCTAAGATGTTTAGCTCCCCAACCTCTAATCCGTGCTACAATTTTGTCCACTACCCTATTGCAATCAGCAACACTCAGTCTCTTGGAAGAAATTGGGACACCCAAATATCTAAAGGGAACTGCCCCGTCTTAAAACCTGCAAGCCTGATTAATTGGGTAGCTAGATTGTCATCAACACCATTCAAATACATGTCTGACTTGGCCTTGTTCATACACAGGCCAGATGCTTCAGAGAATGTCAGAAAAGCTCTCAATATGATAGTAATGGAAGTTGTATCAGCTCTGCAGAACAGCAAAAGATCATCTGCGAAGGCAAGATGACTTAGCTTCAGTCCCCTACATAAGGAATGATATCTGAAATCAGGTTTCTCAGTAACAACCCTGAGAATCCTAGAGAAATACTCTAAACACAGCGTGAAAAGCAAAGGAGACATGGGATCCCCTTGCCTCAAACCCGTTGTCCCTTAATATCCACCGTATCATCTGATCAGGGAACTCAAGAGCAATCAGCATATCCTTAATAAAGGCCCATTCAATGGAATCATAAGCCTTTTTGAGATCAATTTTAAGCATGGCCCTAGGTGTGCAAGATTTCCTCCCATAAAGCCTTACCAAATCCTGACAGATAAGAATATTATCAACAATCTCTTTATCCTTAATAAAGGCACTCTGATTCATACTAACAATGTCCATCAACACTCCAGACAACCTTTTACAAATGATTTTTGAGATGCATTTGTAAATGACGTTGCAACAAGCAATAGGTCGAAATTCATGGACTGAGTTGGGGCAATCCACCTTTGGAATAAGTGTAAGCACAGTAGCATTCACTTGCTGTAACAGTCTGCCAGTCCTGAAGAATTCTTTAACAGACTTAATCACATCATCTGCAATGATGTCATACGCATCTCTGAAAAAACCAGCAGAATAGCCGTCAGGGCCAGGAGCCTTCTCCACATGAATAGAGAAGAGTGCTGCCCTAATCTCATCATCAGTTACCTGCTGAACCATCCCTCTAGCATGCTCAGCAGTCACTACACTGCCCTGTTTAACAACAGCAAGACACACTGAGACAACCTCAGTAGAGCTACCTAACAACTCCTGATAGTACTCAACAAAGGCATGTTCAATGGTAGCAACCTCAGTACACATCACCCCATGCATATCTTTAATCTTTAGGACTTTATTCTGGGCACGTCTTGCTTTAATGGTACTATGAAAGTACCTAGTGTTGTCATCAGCTAGATTAACCCACTCTGCTTTAGCTTTTTGTGCAAGGAAAAGAATCCTGGCATCATCAAGCTCTTTGTAGGAATCAGCTGCAACTCTCTCCTCAGCTTGAAGCTGCACATTCCTACGATCATTGTGCAACTGTTTCTGGATGCTTTCCAACAGCAATTTAGCAATCATGGCAGAATTCTCAATATCCCCATATCTCCCATTATTCAGCTTCTTCAAGGGGTGCTTCAGATACCTAAGCTTTTTGACCAGCTGAAACATATAACAGCCATAAACAGGTTGTTTCCAAGTCTCCATGACAATGTTCTTAAACTCAGCATGTTTCCCCCACATATTAAAATATTTAAAAGGGCCCTTCCTTCTCTCAATATCCTCCCCTAGCTCAATCAAGCAAGGACTATGATCATAAAGCCCCTCAGGAAGAAAAGTAACAATACCAATGGACCATTCAAGATCCACTCATCATTTTCCAGAACCCTATCAATCCTACTATAAACCCTAGCATCACCCTCCTGTTTATTGTTCCAGGTGAAGTAGGCACCTGTAGAGACCAGGTCATACAAGCCACACACATCCACACAGTTCTGAAACCCTTTAACCTCAGCATCAGTCGCCTGAGACCCAATCCTTTCATCCACATACAAAACATTGTTAAAATCCCCCATTACAAGCCAAGGTCCATGGACATTAGCTTTCATAGCAATCAAAGAGTCCCAAAGAGCAACTCTATCAGAATCAGCATTACACCCATACACCAAAGAGCAAGTCCATCCAAACCCATTCACCAGATTAGTAACCTGAGCATGAATGACCTGCAGATCCTTCCTAATGCAAGTAACCATAACCTGTGAGGAATCCCACAGCAACCAAATTCTACCACTATCTTTTACCTCACTATTATCAATAATTTGCCAGGGACTGCTAAACCCAGCTTGTATTCTATCTTTATTCTTTATTTTGAGCCTGGTTTCAACCAAACCAAACAGGCTTAATTTATTAATATGCAAGAATCTCCTAATATCACCTTGCTTATTCCACTTATTAAGGCCTCTAACATTCCAAAATCCTATATTAACCATTTTGAATGATTGTTGATCTCCCCTTCCCCATACTATTTAACAAACTTTGCCTCAAGGACTGCTGAATTACTTCAAGTACAGTAGGGCCTCCCTGACTGCTTCAAAGGTTACCTCTCGCCCGAGCTTAACTTGTATGCCTCTCATATCACATTCTCCCATTCGCATAACTGATCCAAAAATGAAAAGCTTAAATGAGGTAGTAGACGGAGTAGCTTGCCAAGCTAAAATTGGGACGTTGCAGCTCATGGAAACGTAATAACTCGAGTTTAGCTAATTTTATTATTGCTAGAATATTATTATTTAGAATAAGCAAGTTTAATATTTCAGCTTATTTGTTAATTTCCTAAGTTTAGAATAAGGAAGTTTATTTATCTCATAATAATAGAATAAGGCAATATTGTTCTAGTTGGTTTAGGAAAGGTTTAGGGAAGTGTTTAGCAGCTATTAGGTCGATTTTCTTGTCTTATAAATAGGACTCTATTTGTATTCTTTAATTGACGTTTTGATTCAAGAACTAAGGCTGAAGCTTTCACGTTTACAAGTTCGTGTAAATACCTCGGTATGACGCGTTCGTTTCAAACCCGGTTTCTGTATGACGCGTTTTCAGGCTTAAACTATATCGACTAGCAATAGGTCTTGCAACATCGATCACCGTTGGTTGGATTATAGGTCTAATCCAAGCAAATATCCGGTTCGTTATTCTCTGTTTTTGATTCGTTATTCTTGTGTTGCTTATTGCTGTTTTCATCTTATGTTAATTTCGTATTCGACCTTTAATTCATTGTTAATTGTTCCGTTAATTGCTAGAACTGCTGGTGTTGTGTTGCTTTGTTGTTATTGTGGCTAAGGCGTGTTGGTTGGCTTCCGTGAATTAACGAAAGTTTATAACTTTCGTATCATAAATGGTATCACAACTTCGGCTCTTGATTTCCTTAAATCTAGACAGTCCTAGACGTGTCAAAGGCAAGTTGTTAGTTGAATGTCTGATTGCGATTGAGTTTCAAGGGTTAAACTCGTATAGGTAGTTCGAGGGTTAATCGGTTTTGATCCAAGGAGCACGGTTCTAGTAACTTGCTACTCAAGGTGTGACGGTTGCAAAAAAAAAAAAAAAAAATAAATAAAAAAGTTACTGTTCACGTGCACGGTACTATTCATCCGTAAAAAAAAACATGTTGGGAGTGTTCTTGTTTGAAAGCAACTATGAAGAGAATGTTAAATTTGATCCGACATTGCCTCCTATTTTTGATGATTATAAGGATGAGATGAATGTGGAAATTATTCTCGTGCAAGGAGGGTGGAGGAGTGGAAGGCACGATTTGAGACGACAAACGAGGATTATAGATGATTATTAATATTACGGTTGCAAATCAATGGAGATTGAAGATGATGAGCTGAAGACGAAATTAATAATTTGCAACACATACTTTTTGTTCTTCCTTGTCAATTTTGCATTTGAATTTGCTAGGATTGTATTCGATCCCGGTGGATTCCATGGTTCTAAGAATCAAGACTATTCTTTTGAAGAAAGGAAGTATGATACAAAATAATGTTGCTAGTGCACGTTTCTTGCTACAAAAACGAGATCTCAATTATCTAGTGTTATTTTATTATGCAATTAGTTGTTATTTCCTTCCATAATTTATGTTATCTTATTTAGCAAATAACATCTTTAAAAGATAGTTTGTGTGACCTGAAAGACAGCCTTTTTCGAGTCCTATAAAGACCGAATAGCTGCCAATGTATTAGTCAGATTATCGAATATTGAATAAGAAAAGAAACAGAATTGTTGTTGCAATTGTGCTATTCGGATCGACGCGTTTCGTTCCAACCCTAGTTCTTGTTTGACGCGTTTTCAAACATTAACTCGATCAACTAGCAATAGGTCTTGCGAAATTGATCACCATTGAACGATCTATAGGTCTAGATCGGTCAAATATCCCTTTTTCATTATTGTTTGTTATTCTATTAAACCGCTTCCGCGCACTTTCGTATCATAAGCTAATGATACGAAAGTTATAAACTTTTCGTGGAAGCCAACCAACACGCCTTAGCCACAATAACAACAACAGCAACACAACACCAGCAGTTCCAGCAATTAACGGAACACTTAAAAATGAATTGAAGGTCGAATACAAAATTAACACGAGATGAAAACAGCAATAAGCAACACAAGAATAACGAATCAAAAACAGAGAATAACGAACCAGATATTTGCTTGGATTAGACCTATAATCCAACCAATGGTGATCGATGTTGCAAGACCTATTGCTATTCGATCTAGTTTAAGCCTGAAAACGTGTCAGACAGAAATCGGGTTTGGAACGAACGCGTCGAACCGAGGTGTTTACACGAACTTGTAAACGTGAAAGCTTCAGCCTTAGTTCTTGAATCAAAACGTCAATTAAACAATACAAATACAGTCCTATTTATAAGACAAGCAAACCGACCTAATAGCTGCTAAACACTTCCCTAAACCTTTCCTAAACCAACTAGAACAATATTGCCTTATTCTATTATTATGAGATAAATAAACTTCCTTATTCTAAACGTAGGAAATAAACTAATAAGCTGAAATATTAAACTTGCTTATTCTAAATAATAATATTCTAGCAATAATAAAATTAGTTAAACTCGAGTTATTATGTTTCCATGAGCTGCAACGTCCCCATTTTAGCTTGGCAAGCTACTCCGTCTACTACCTCATTTAAGCTTTTCATTTTTGGATCATCCCCTCCCCCTTGGAAGAGAATTGACCTCAATTCTTGTAGCATTGCTTCCCCGGGAACAAAGTTGAACACGACAAGCAAGATAGCGAAAATGATGATGAACAAGAGTTTTCGTTGCCGTATTCTCATCATGTCCTTGTGCCATCCACCTCACCTCCCTCCGTGCACAAGCATAAGCGATTTACCACGACTTTCTTTGCCGAACCAAAGATATAAACTCGACCATTTCTGCAAAGTTGCGTCATGTGATTGTACCTGTAAATCAATCAAATAGCTGCTACATTTAACTTGTACTCCACAAGGCTTGAAAATATTCCCACTTGGATTAACAAACCTCTCGAATTTTGGGTCAGAATTGAACGAAGCACACATGTCATCAACCTTGGGACCGAAATGAAACTCACAACCCGTATCACATGCCTCCTGATCAACTCCATAGTTATCAAATATTGGAGGACGATTCAAGTCTAACGCATAACCGCCATTGAAGTCAGAATGTTTCTCACCTTCATATACCTCCAATCGACTCATGTAAGCAATAGCGAACATAGACAATTTTGGACTCTTACCATGACTAGAATGCAATGCTTGGACAGCCTTTGTTATCATAGGCTTCAGCGCAACCGTCTTCCCATTAGAATTCAGCACAAACTCATTGCTCCTTCCCCGATGCTCCACATCCCGATCATATTGCCAAGGACACCCTAGCAGTATATGACAAGCATCCATTGGAAGCACATCACACAAAATCTCATCACTATAGAAGCCCATGGTCAATCCTACTCGAACCTGTTTCGAAACCTTAACCTTCTTACCATCATCCAACCAATGCAATGAATAAGGCTTAGGATGAGCTATTGTCTCCATAACAAGCTTAGACACCATCTTAATTGATGCTACATTTGTGCAACTTCCACCATCAATAATCAAGCTACACCATTTGTCTTGAACTTGGCACTTAGTATGGAAGATTAGATCTCGTTGCTCCAAGTTTTCCGGTACTGAAATACTTTGCAAAGAGCGAATAACCAATGTATCATAGATAGGTGAAATGTAAATCTCCTCAGTCTCGGCCTGTTTATTCTCCTCCTCGGCTTCATTGAGATTAAATACTCCTCTCTAAGTCTCATCTTCTTCATTAAGTAACTCAACCCGAACATCTACTGCTGCCCTCAACACTATGTTACGTTTATTTGGGAAAGCATTCTGATAATGTCCAAATCCCTGACATTTAAAGCACCGAACTTTCATTACATTCTGCTCCTTAGAACTTGCAGCGGTTTTAGACATCGTAGGAGTTATACTAGGTGTTAAACGTTAAAACAAGAGTAAAAACCGTGTTAGCATTAGCACTCGAACTACCTGTTTCCAGCACGTCAGTTTTAGCCCAAGTTGAGGCTTTATTCGAATCAGTAGCCCCGTATCTAGTCCTGCCCTGAGCTTCAAGTTTCAGACATAAGTTACAAAGTGTGTTGAAATCAGAATACTGTTGTAGCTCAACGGTATTAGCTATACCCCGATTAAGACCTCGCAAAAATCTAGCCATCTTTTGTTCTCGGGCTCTTCTACTTCACCCATTAGCGATAATTTCTCAAATTCATCAAAGTACTCGCTAACATTCAGTTTCCCTTGCATTAAATCAGAAATTTTTCGATACAAAGACATTTTATATGTCAAAGGCACATACCTCTTTCGCAATTTGCCTTTCAAAGACTCCCAAGAAGTGATTTTTCCTTTTCCAACCCTAGCCCTCTTTACCTTAAAACTTTCAAACCATAAGGAAGCACTCTTATTCAACCTCAAGATTGCATACTTACAGCGTTTCTCATCGTCAAGATCCTTGAAATCAAACATACGATCAATTTTACGCTCCCAATCCAAATAGTCTTCAGGATCAGTTCCACCAACAAATTCCGGCAACTCCGTGATTTTGAATTCATCCACGGGTCTCTGTCTAGGACCAGTTCTGAGCCCCGTTAGCCTAGTACATAGGTAATCTCGTACTTGAGCGAGTATGGTTTCATCGTCGAACTCGGCCATTTAATTAGAATCTGTAACCTGGCTCTGATACCACTTATGATATGAAAGTTGCGCGGGAGCGGTTTAATAGAATAACGAACAATAATGAAACAGGGATATTTGACCGATCTAGACCTATAGATCGTTCAATGGTGATCAATTTCGCAAGACCTATTGCTAGTTGATCGAGTTAATGTTTGAAAATGCGTCAAACAAGAATTAGGGTTGGAACGAAACGCGTCGATCCGAATAGCACAATTGCAACATCAATTCTGTTTCTTTTCTTATTCAATATTCGATAATCTGACTAATACATTGGCAGCTATTCGGTCTTTATAGGACTCAAAAAAGGCTGTCTTTCAGGTCACACAAACCATATTTTAAAGATATTATTTGCTAAATAAGATAACATAAATTAAGGAAGGAAATAACAACTAATTGCATAATAAAATAACACTAGATAATTGAGATCTCGTTTTTGTAGAAAGAAACGTACACTAGCAACTTTATTTTATATCAATAACTATCACCTCCTGACAAATATAACCATACTATTAATACCCAACTACTAGCAGACGCCTCCTATATCCACATCTTATACTCCCTCATAACCATCTATACCAATCCGGCCTCCATAAAATCAACCTTTCCAGGACGGTTATCTTCTCTAGTTAACGTCATCCTTAACTACTAGTGATAACATCACAACACCACCATCTTTCGTATAACAAATCTCTTACACTCACCTCTAAACATAACAGCTCATTTCTTTTTCGGTTAACATCCCAATTAACAAACAGCAAATTTGTCAACAAAATTTACCTCAGCATTCATCCCAATTCTGTCCTTAATTGTATCGTCACCCAACTCATCACCAAAATCTCATATCGTACAAATACGTTACCAATTTTTTTCCCTCGAAACTCATGGCTAACATGTTGTCCTGAAACTCCTATATAACCATTAACTCACACCCTCTCATGATGATATCGTACATCTCCATGATTCCTTACTTTCATGCTCCTTAACTCCGGTCAACGTTTTATCAACTTACTTCCATCCTTCTTTCCCCTTTTCACTCAATAATATCAAACAATAATTCATTTCCTTCCTCCTTCTACCTAACTCTTTAGTAATCCAGTTACCTTCTCGTTGCTCCACAATTCAAATTCCATTAATTCATATCAATATCTTCTCATTCTTTCTTATCACTGATCCTCTCTCATCATGCTACTCACTCACACTTGTCACCATTAAGTCCACACAACCAACGGTTACTCTTCAATTAGTTGTATCTTCCTTTCGTATCCCTAGAAAACCAAAAATTCACCGCATACCGTTAATTGCCCAAAGAATTACACACTAGGCTCACCTCTTAATAATCCAAATTCCCAAACTCAGTCACTATCTACAAATCCACGTCGCGGCATAACTCAATCTAAGTTCACCATATACCATTCTTCTCCATCCCTCTACAACGACCTTCCATTATATATATTCTTAACCAACCCAGTTATAACTATCTCCCTCCATAAATCCTTAAACATCCCAAGTTACCATCATTCGCATCCCTCATTTCAATCTTTTTATTCTCATGTTCCTTAGACTTACATCACCCTTTGCCCATATTCACTTACCTTTACATTACTCAAACTCGCGATTATATCACTCACCACATCTCACAAAACATGCTCCTTGCCTCTATAAACTCACCAATCTTCCCTTTCCTTTTCCAATATCCCTCACAACCACATATAACTCATGTCCTCCCCACCAAACTCATACCCATCATAAGGTGCTACTCCTTACTGTTAGAATAATTAATCTAATTAATTTACATATTCATATATGTGACATTTTAATTTAGTCATAAAATTAAACCTAGATCATATGCATGCAAACTTAAATTAAAAGAGAAGAAATTATCAATCCTTACTATGATAATTTCGGATTTTTGGGCACAAGTAAGATCTCCTTCTTACTTGTTCTTGAGCTTCCTAATATTGGATGAACAAGGATTCAAGCTTAGAATCCCTCCCAAAGACTTATACCCAAGATGACCTCTTAATAGATTAATATTATTTGTACTAGAACAATATCAATCTAGCTAAAATTAACCCAAAATATTTGTTTGTACTCTTGTTTATTCGGCCAAGAGTAAGGGAAGATTTTGGAGATTTTCTCTCTTATCTTTCTATAAGTTTTTTGAGATGTTTTTTGAATGAATGTTACACTAGTTTGTATGTAGTGTAAGAGTGAAAAAATAAGCAAAAACTTTTGCTCTTTTCTTATGGGAAAACCGGAAATGGGGAGGGGAAAAAGCCCAATGCATGCTCCCCTTTTCTTCCCAAGATGAAGCTATGCATGCAAGGCTAGGTCTAGGTTTTATAATTATGTTGTCCACTTATAAATAATCAACACAATTTTTATCCTAATACTTCCTCCATTTCGGTACACACACATAAAATGGATGAGTCCATTTTATTTGTGATTTTGTCAATATGTCACATGTGACACATTACATGACATCTTATATATAAAATGTATTTTTAACAATTAAAAATCAACATATTAATAAAATATGTCACTTATAAAAATTAACATAGTAATTCACAATTACTTGTACCAAAAGTGTTTCCGATTTATAAACTACAACATTCTGTATTTATAATAATTTATTCATTCCGTTTCAATTGTTTCCATAAACAATAATTTCATCTAAGTAATAAAACAATTCAATTACTTAGACCGTATCTTATTATAATCAAATTACAATAAGACATGTAAATATTACTTCCAAAATCATCCGTCAATTTTAAGCAATTTAATTAACTCGCATCGACATACGATCAATTAAATAAACAACTAAGAGTGTCACTCTTTAGGTATGACCTAAGGGGATCAACTGGTCACCACCGTCGCACGACAGTAATGTCAAACTCTAGTCAGCCAATCATTACCAATATGTGTGGACCAGTTGACAGTAAAATATTAATTCCCACATGTATTCTTAAAATGAGATTTAAACATGTGATCATCATGATCGACAGTTGTGATCGCATTATTGTCGGAGGACACATATTCCAATAATCTCCCACTTGCCCTCGACAAGTGTGCGTCACCAATTCTCTTGTCCTATTACTATCTCCCACTCAATGCAAGGTGTCTTTCAGGTCGTACTTGCAAGTGATCATATCGAGAGTGGTTTCCTCGATCTGGAGAATAACTGATTGACCGGAATTATCTACCATAGATACCTTCCGAGCATGGCCACGCATTTCCATTTTATTTCTCCTCGAGTGGCCCTGAGATATTGTTATAACCCTGACAAGGGGTGGACAATTCCTATCGCACTTATTCCCTTCGACTAGCCACAACCATCATAACCCAAAATATGCCCATTTGACCCCATTTACGAAGGTCGTAATAACATAAATCAAAGTTAATCTGAAACAGTGCCACCTTAGGCGAACAGTCTTTAGTCAAAAGAATCGACTCATTAGAATACTATAGTACCTCTCGCCGAGACCAGGCTATATAAATTTTCCAGAACTCTATAAGCAGTCATAAGGCCCGACAAAGTGTACCTACCAGTCTGCCTATGTGATCGACTAGTCATTTTCATATGACTCCATGGCACTTGAACTTGCCATCAATCGCATCACACTCTAGTCACTTCGAGACGTCACCTCATACAAGTGACTATGGGCGAATACTATGTTAATCCGTGTTCACTTTATCGGGGTTCAATTGTCATTACAACCCGTTTGGATGTAACAATGTATAAAGAAAAGATAAAAGACAAATGTGATTATGAACATGAACAAAAACAACACTTTTAATTTCATTTCAAAATCTAACACAAACTTGGTACACGTTTAAGTCCCATGGACGCAACATGTCCATCATGCTTAGCCTGCGATAAAGGCTTGGTGAGCGGATCAGCTATGTTATCATCCGTCCCAACCTTACATATCGCAATTTCCTTTCTTTCAATGAAATCTTTAATTACATGATATTTTCTAAGTACATGTCTAGATCTATTACTAGACTTTGGCTCTTTAGCTTGGAAGATTGTCCCACTATTATCACAATAGAGAGTGATGGGATCATTGGCGGTAGGTACTACTCTTAGACCTTCCGTGAATTGTCTAATCCACACTGACTTCCTTGGCGCTTCACGATCTTTGCAATGTACTCGACCCTCCGTTGTTGAATCCATGATCATGAGCTTCCTTGAAGCTTCTCCAGCTAACGGCACAACCATTGAGCATGAAAACGAAACCAGCTTGTGATTTCATGTCATCTCTATCCATTTGGAAACTTGAGTCCGTGTAACCATTAACACGGAGCTTGGTGTCTCCTCCAAACACTAAGATAGAATCCTTAGTTCTTCTCAAGTACTTAAAGATGTTCTTGATGGCTATCCAGTGACTCTCACCTGGATTTCCTTGATATCTACTTGTCATGCTCAAGGCATACGAGACATCAGGACGTGTGCATATCATGGCGTACATGATTGATCCAACAGCGGAAGCATAATGGATCATCTTCATAGGTTCAACATCATGGGGTTCGGAGGGAGATTGAGACTTGCTCAATATTGTCCCAGTTACCATAGGTACCAATCCCCTTTTTGATTTGTCCATGCTGAAACGTCGAAGAATCTTATCAACATAAGATTCTTGACTTAGTGCCAATATCGTCTTGGATCTATCTCTATGGATCTGGATACCTAATATGCGTTGTGCCTCACCTAAATCCTTCATTTGGAAATGGTTACCTAACCACTTCTTAACGGAAGACAACATCAGAATATCATTTCCAATGAGTAGTATGTCATCGACATACAAGATTAGGAACACAACATTGCTCCCACTAAATTTCATGTATAAACATGGTTCCTCAACACTTCGAGTGAAACCATTCTCTTTTATCACATGATCGAATCGATGATTCCAACTTCTAGATGCTTGCTTAAGACCATAAATGGATCTCTTAAGTTTGCACACTTTGTTAGGATTTTAGAATCGACAAAACCTTCGGGTTGTATCATGTACACCTCCTCTTCTAAATGCCCATTTAGAAAAGCGGTTTTGACATCCATTTGCCATATTTCATAATCATGAAATGCGGCAATCGCTAACAAAATCCGTATGGATCTTAGCATGGCTACGGGGGCGAAGGTTTTATCATAATGGAGACCTTGGACTTGGGTAAATCCTTTTGCCACTAGCCTAGCTTTGTAGACATCATCATGTCCTTCTATGCCATTCTTGACCTTGAAAATCCATTTGCATTGAAGAGGTCTTGCCCCTTTAGGCAAATCCACCAAGTTCCAAACTTGGTTTTCATGCATAGAATCCATCTCGGATTTCATGGCTTCAAACCATAAGGAGGAATTTGGACTAGCGATTGCGGCTTTGTAGGTGGCGGGCTCGTCACTTTCTAAAAGCAACACATCGAGTGTTCCATCTTCTTCGATAAGTTCTACATATCGATCGGGATGGCGAATAACTCGGCCCGTTCTTCTACGTGGAGGAGGGACAACCGTGTTAGATGACGAAGGAACATCTTCTTGCGTCTCTGCCTCGGTTTGTGGCTCTTGAACTTCATCAAGTTCAAAATTTCTCCCACTCTGTCCCTTAGAATTAAAGTCACTTTCTAGGAAGACAGCATCTTGAGACACAAACACTTTGTTTTCTTGAGGTTTATAGAAGTAATAGCCTCGGGAGGCCATAGGATATCCTACAAAAATGCATTTTTCGGATCGTGGTGCCAACTTATTGTCATTTTTAATTTTGACATAAGCATCAGAACCCCAACTTTTCATATGGGATATATGTAATACTACGGTTTTATGAGTCTCTGGATACTCTATCGAGTAGGCCTTACTCTGTTGAGTAAGGGTGAGTTGCAGTTTAAAATAGTTTCTGACCTGTAGGGTACTCGATCGAGTAGCCTTGGTACTCGATCGATCGAGTAGGCGGCACTCGATCGAGTAAGTGTGTTTTACGGGGTTGTTTTGTCGGGTTTTGCTAATAACGCGAGTTTAATATAAAAGGTTTCCGTCAGTTTCTTTAATCACTTTTATCCTTTCTAAACCTTTTAAAAGAAAAAGGAGTTACGTAGTCCTCTCTCGTTGCGTTGTTGGCAAATCCCCAAGGCTAGGAGTGTTGGATCATCTCGTTCTTTGCATCATAGTGTTCCTTGCGTCAAGGGTAAGATCTACATACCAATTTTATAGTATTTCGTTAAGTTTCGTTAAACCCTAATTTTGGGATTGGGTGTTTTCTATGTTTATGTTTATGTGGTAGTGATTGTATGATTATGTGTATAGGAGAAGGGTTCGCAGAGGAAAGGTTTTGAGACAGCTGCTAGATCGTCTGATGTTTGTGTTGCATTCCAGGTAGGGTTTCCCTACTCAGAATTAGTCCCATAATGCATTGTTGGTGTTGTGTAATTGCTGATTATTATCGTATTGGTTTTATGACGGTTGTTGATGTTGTATTGTGATTGCTGATTGTTTGTCTCTGGTTCTCGAGATGCGTTCTCGGCTGAGTAGAGTCACTTGCGGGAGTGGCTTCACGCTCTAGTTTTGCCCTTCGTGGAACCCGCCACGGAAGGGGATGTGCACATTAATGGGACAGGGTTATCGCTCGGTATGATTAGCGGGGATTTGGTGGGTACGACTGCGGTCCCCCACTTGCAGGGCTGGTCCAGTGGACAGTCGGTGACGGAGATTGATTGGTGTGGGTGATTGTGTGTGACTGTTTGAGCTGTGTTGTTTACTGTACTGTTGGTTATATAAATTGTGTGATTAGTACTGACCCCGTTTAATGTTTTAAAAACTGTGGTGATCCATTCGGGGGTGGTGAGCAGTTATTGAGCAGGTATTATATGACGCGTATGGGATAGCTGGGATGAGTCATCACGTGGCAGTTAGAAGTCTTCCGCTGTGTCAGACGGTGTTTTGTAGCTTTGATAGTTTTAGCAGTAGACCGTCTGAGAACCTTGTATTTTAGTTTATCAGTTTTGGTTTTGATCATGTAATCACTTAAACTATGTTTACTTTTAAAGTACGTTTCTTTATTGTCTTATGATTATCATTGCCTCGGGTAACCGAGATGGTAGCACTTCCATGCCTTAAGTGGTCCTAGTAAGGCACTTGGAGTATGGGGGTGTTACAATATAACTGGAACCTTTCCTCTCCACATCTCATATGGAGTCTTTTCAGTTGCTTTGGTTGGACTTACATTCAAAGATTTTATTGCGGTTTGAATCGCAAATCCCCAAAACGAGTTCGGTAACTCGGTTTGACTCATCATAGAGCGAACCATATCAAGTAGGGTTCGATTTATCCTTTCGACAACACCATTGAGTTGTGGTGTTCCGGGTGGAGAAAGTTGTGATATAATACCACAACCTTTCAAGTGTGAATTGAATTCAAGGCTAAGATATTCTCCACCACGATCGGATCGTAGTGCCTTTATCCTTTTGTTCGATTGGTTCTCTACTTCATTTTGAAATTCCTTGAATTTCTCAAAAGCTTCACTTTTATGCTTTATTAAATAGATATACCCATATCTACTCAAGTCATCGGTGAAGGTTATGAAGTAGTCATAATTTCCTCGAGCGGTGATACTCATTGGTCCACATACATCGGTATGTATGAGTCCCAATAGTTCACTTGCTCGTGTCCCTTTACCACTAAAAGGATTTCGAGTCATTTTGCCAAGAAGGCAATATTCACATGTTCCATATGATTGATAATCAAATGGTGTAATCATATTAGTCGAAATTAATCTTTCGATGCGATTCTCATTTATGTGACCTAATCGACAATGCCAAATGAACGATTCATTTGGATCACTTGATTTGAGTTTCTTTGATTGAATGTTGTAGATGTCATTAGTCGAATTCGAGGTTTCTAAAATGTAAATGCCATTAATGGAAGGAGCTTGGCCTGTAACCAAGTCGTTCCTTGAAATAGTACAACGATTGTTCTTAATGACAAAACAAAAACCGTCCATGTCTAACATAGCGATAGAAATAATGTTTTTAGAAAGTGTAGGCACATAAAAACAATTATGTAAATACAACTCAAACCCATTAGGCAAAGCTAATACATAAGTTCCCTTGGATTCGGCCGCTACTCGAGCTCCATTTCCAAGGCGTAGATCCACATCTCCTTTGCTAAGCCTCTTCACGTCTCTTAACCCCTGTAAATGATTACAAAGGTGAGAACCACAACCGGTATCCAGTACCCATGTCGTAGTGGAAGTATAATTTACATCAATAACATAAATTTCCTTAGGAATTTTACCTTTTGGAACGATGATTTCTTCCCTTATATTTTGCAAATATACGGGACAATTCCTAAGCCAATGTCCCATGCCATAGCAATAATGGCACTCATCTTCAACTTGCTTGAAGTTTTTCCCTTTCTTTCCCTTCTTCTTAAACTTTTTGCCCTTGGAAGCAAGAACTTGATTGCTTGAGCTCCCACTAATTTTGGCATCTTTCTCTTCCAAAGACAAAGATCCTATAGATTTTATGAGGCGGTCTTCCTGAGACCGGCTCACAAGAGATCTTGTAGTAGTAGGAGGTTTAGAAGAAGTGATGAAGTTTATGTTTCCATCCGAACCTATCCCAAAATGAAGTTCTCTAGTAGTGTTGAAATCATTGTTGAAGCAAACGCCGTCAAAAACATTGTGGCAAGACTCAATAGTTATCGGTGTAGTAGCGTTTGATGGATTCATTGTAATGAACTACAAGTATGGAGGAAAAGGAAATATTAACATTCGTCATTTTTAATCATACTTGTAAATAAGTTAACAAGATATGAACATTTATATAGTGACCTCTACCCAACTATAATAAATAATTCCAAGACCCAAATTCATATTAACTTAGGGCACGGTGTGCCGAAATACCCTTTGTTAACATA
Organism: Silene latifolia; assembly: GCF_048544455.1. Lineage (NCBI taxonomy): Eukaryota > Viridiplantae > Streptophyta > Magnoliopsida > Caryophyllales > Caryophyllaceae > Silene > Silene latifolia. Next base: position 215,396,943 of record NC_133537.1, on the reverse strand, counting down.
ACTTGGTGGATTAACTTTTAATCGATTCTACTTTTAGAACTCTTGGTCGATAAAATTACATTAATATTTATCTCTAGCCCGAAACACATCCGGAAATCGTCGTGAATACTTTCGTTGAGTTCAACCCAAATTTCGAATAAATGTGTCCATGATCCAAATTCATATCAACTTAGGGCACGGTGTGCCGAAATACCCTTCATTAACATAAATTCGGTGGATAGACATTTATCACCCACTTTCCCTACGTAGCAAGGTTTGTACCCCGGTAAGGCTGAGTGCACTCCCTCACGAAATAGGTTTTCATGGTTTCTACTTTTTGGTAAGGCTAAGTCTCAATTGTTTATTTAAGCAAGAGGTCATGTCAATTTATTATCTATCACATTTTAAGTGAACTAAAGCGGTGAACTACGATAATTGTAATTGACACGGTCGATATACTCGATTTAATGATAATGCATGTTTTAGTTATGGCGATTTAGCGATGCATGCAACATATAAATAAAATGCAAAGCATAAATAAAATCCTAGTATGGCCTTCCTAAAATAGTAAATCTAATAAACTATTACAAATTCGGAAACCAACTCCTTTGGTCCCTTGAACTTCGGTCTTGGCACGCATCTCGAGGTAACACCGTCTTCATGGAAACTCCGGGAAATTACAAAGTAATAAATAAAATTATAAATGAATTACATAATTTCCTATTATACATTTGTAAATAAAATAAAATAAATCTATTAAATTACGAAACGGTGATACGAGATCACAATAAATTACAACCGAATCGATATTCCCATACATTTCGGGTGATATCAATTAAAAACTAAGGCCATACTAAGTAAAATTACATAATTCAAAAATTACATAAAATTAAAATATGACAATCATAAATAAAATGCAACATTATAATATGTATGAACATGCCCAATTTTATGCTAAATCGCCTTTAAGGAGCCAATATCGTATATTAATCGGTTTTTACGGATTTGCGTGATTTAACCCTTTAAAAATCACAATAATTACATAACATCATATTTATGTACAAGTTAATTACCCTAACCATCTTAGGACTCAAAATTAGTCTCCACTAACATTTGACAATAATTAACCTAAATTTCTTGATATTGTTCATAAATGGACCCAAAATCCAAAATTATTCCACAAAATTCAAATTAAATCATAAAAATTATTAATTTCAAAATTTTAAATTTAAACTCATGAACATTCTGGAAAAATACTATGACACTCATAATGTTCAAAACATAGGTTAAAATTTCAAAAATTTATCGAGAAAAACAATGTTGCGGTTTATCGGATTTATCAATTATAACCATAAAAACATGAGAAAAATTATTTTTATTAACTTTTCACTTTTAGATCTGAAATATATGATAAAATGCAACATGTGACGTTTTTCCTTAGTCATAAAGTATGTTTTAGCAATTTTTACTAATTAAAGTCACTATTTATGTGATTTTTCATCAAAAATTCATAAATCATGCATAAAGACTTCATTATAACCAAATATTTTACACATATCTTGTAAAATTGCATGTGACAACATACTAAATTTCTATGACCAGATTCGAAATATAACTCATATTAACCTATTTTCCCATTTAAATATGATTTTAACTTGAAAAATCCATATTTCGAGCATAACAACTCATTTTATTATGAAAAATAACATGCCATCATTATATAATATATGTGAAAACATATCCAAAAACCACTGGAAAAATCAAAGTTTAGCTATTTTTAGTCCAAAAATGACATTTTTATCATAAAAATCACATTTTAATGCCATTATTATATAAAATGAACAATAAAATCCATAAATAAACCACAATATCCTAAATAAATTTTAGGACCAGAAACTTTAACATGTAAATAAATTCCGTGATATTTCATAATAAACACAAATTTATAAGTTTTATTTGTTAATCGTATAACTCGGAAAAACAATAACCGATTTGCATGCAAACAACCTAAGGCTCTTGATACCGCTTGTTAGAATAATTAATCTAATTAATTTACATATTCATATATGTGACATTTTAATTTAGTCATAAAATTAAACCTAGATCTTATGCATGCAAACTTAAATTAAAAGAGAAGAAATTATCAATCCTTACTATGATAATTTCGGATTTTTGGGCACAAGTAAGATCTCCTTCTTACTTGTTCTTGAGCTTCCTAATATTGGATGAACAAGGATTCAAGCTTAGAATCCCTCCCAAAGACTTATACCCAAGATGACCTCTTAATAGATTAATATTATTTGTACTAGAACAATATCAATCTAGCTAAAATTAACCCAAAATATTTGTTTGTACTCTTGTTTATTCGGCCAAGAGTAAGGGAAGATTTTGGAGATTTTCTCTCTTATCTTTCTATAAGTTTTTTGAGATGTTTTTTGAATGAATGTTACACTAGTTTGTATGTAGTGTAAGAGTGAAAAAATAAGCAAAAACTTTTGCTCTTTTCTTATGGGAAAACCGGAAATGGGGAGGGGAAAAAGCCCAATGCATCCTCCCCTTTTCTTCCCAAGATGAAGCTATGCATGCAAGGCTAGGTCTAGGTTTTATAATTATGTTTTCCACTTATAAATAATCAACACAATTTTTATCCTAATACTCCCTCCATTTCGGTACACACACATAAAATGGATGAGTCCATTTTATTTGTGATTTTTGTCAATATGTCACATGTGACACATTACATGACATCTTATATATAAAATGTATTTTTAACAATTAAAAATCAACATATTAATAAAATATGTCACTTATAAAAATTAACATAGTAATTCACAATTACTTGTACCAAAAGTGTTTCCGATTTATAAACTACAACATTCTGTATTTATAATAATTTATTCATTCCGTTTCAATTGTTTCTATAAACAATAATTTCATCTAAGTAATAAAACAATTCGATTACTTAGACCGTATCTTATTATAATCAAATTACAATAAGACATATAAATATTACTTCCAAAATCATCCGTCAATTTTAAGCAATTTAATTAGCTCGCATCGACATACGATCAATTAAATAAACAATTAAGAGTGTCACCCTTTAGGTATGACCTAAGGGGATCAACTGGTCACCACCGTCGCACGACAGTAATGTCAAACTCTAGTCAGCCAATCATTACCGATATGTGTGGACCAGTTGACAGTAAAATATTACTTCCCACATGTATTCTTAAAATGATATTTAAACATGTGATCATCATGATCGACAGTTGTGATCGCGTTATTGTCGGAGGACACATATTCCAACAATCTCCCACTTGTCCTCGACAAGTGCGCGTCACCAATTCTCTTATCCTATTACTGTCTCCCACTCAATGCAAGGTGTCTTTCAGGTCGTACTTGCAAGTGATCATATCGAGAGTGGTTTCCTCGATCTGGAGAATAACTGATTGACCTGAATTATCTACCATAGATACCTTCCGAGCGTGGCCACGCATTTCCATTTCATTTCTCCTCGAGTGGCCCTGAGATATTGTTATAACCCTGACAAGGGGTGGACAATTCCTATCGCACTTATTCCCTTCGACTAGCCACAGCCATCATAACCCAAAATATGCCCATTTGACCCCATTTACGAAGGTCGTAGTAACATAAATCAAAGTTAATCTGAAACAGTGCCACCTTAGGCGAACAGTCTTTAGTCAAAAGAATCGACTCATTAGATTACTATAGTAGCTCTCGCCGAGGCCAGGCTATATAAATTTGCCAGAACTCTATAAGCAGTCATAAGGCTCGACAAAGTGTTCCTAACAGTCTGCCTATGTGATCGACTAGTCATTTTCATATGACTCCATGGCACTTGAACTTGCCATCAATCGCATCACACTCTAGTCACTTCGAGACGTCACCTCATACAGTGACTATGGGCGAATACTATGTTAATCCGTGTTCACTTTAACGGGGTTCAATTGTCATTACAACCCGTTTGGATGTAACAATGTATAAAGAAAAGATAAAAGACAAATGTGATTATGAACATGAACAAAAACAACACTTTTAATTTCATTTCAAAATCTAACACAAACTTGGTACACGTTTAAGTCCCATGGACGCAACATGTCCATCATGCTTAGCCTGCGATAAAGGCTTGGTGAGCGGATCAGTTATGTTATCATCAGTCCCAACCTTACATATCGCAATTTCCTTTCTTTCAATGAAATCTTTAATTATATGATATTTTCTAAGTACATGTCTAGATCTATTACTAGACTTTGGCTCTTTAGCTTGGAAGATTGTCCCACTATTATTGTAGATACCCGTATCCGTCGATATTGGAATTTATAGAGAACCCGACAAACACCCGATGATGATAGGACACATGTATTCTTTAGTTGTCATTGTCATTATTTGGGCTCGTTTTACGATGTAGAATGAGCGTTGTCGACGAAGTATTTTATTAATTTAAATGATATTTAAATTAAATGTTTTTTTAAAAAAAGTGAATTCATTTTATTTTTTGAATTTATTTTCTTAAATTTATTTTATTGAAAATAAAATATATTTTTGATTTGAAAAATCATTTATTTTAATGTGTTAATCGATTTGAAAAATCGAATTTGAAAATCGAAAACTCGTTTTAATCACACGTTTTGGAGCTCGATTATAGCTCGGTTTTTGAGCCCGTTTTCTTTACGAGTTGGCACGAATTTCGAGTACACTAACCAACCTAGGCCTCTACCCATCCAACCCCAGTTCGAACCCCCATACCCACGTCCCAAATCTCGCCCCAAACATACACAAAACAGCCCAACTACTTCCCCTTACCCGCGTTAGCCCTTCCTCTTTTCCAACCCGTTTTGTGTGCTTCAAAGCTTGACCTAAACCCGCCACAACCAACCCAATTCCTGCCCCTCATTACCTACAAACAACCCATCACTAAACCCACCATGAAACCCATCCAATTCCCGTCCCAAATACTCCACAAACAGCCCGCAAATAACACAAGCAGCCCCCTCTGTTTTGCGTGCTCAAACCCAAGTCCAAAACCCGCTCCAAACACCACCTAAACCCGTGCCCATTAACCCTAAACCATACCCTAGTATCCTACCCATATTACCTTAGCTTAACCACCAAGCAAACCCCCCATACAAACCCTAAAAACCTCACGAAATAGCTGATGGACAGCAGCTATGCGAAACAGGCCCGACTGCTTGTTGCCCTACTTCTACCCTTCGAAACTCCTTATAAATACCCCCCCTTCACCATACATTAATGCCTCTAAGTTCTCCATACATACTACCGTCACTTACAAGCTTTAAACTCCAGAAACAAACCCTAATTGCCTCTCAAAAACCCTCGACAAAACCGACATACAAAACTGAGAATCAGTTTGTGTGTCCTCTTTGGAACCCTTCGTTCAACCCTCAAACCTCCATCAAAATTCGAGTTTCTTGTTCCTAATTAACCACACAACATCCATCTACATCTTAGACAAATATTCACGAGCCAAATTGCCCTTGAGAGTACACGAATCCCCTCGAAAAACAGAGTGACATACACTCTGTTTTTGCGGCTTTTCTGTCTGTCGATTTGTTTGTGCTCGTTTTTCGTGCGCAATAATTCAAAACGAGCAGGGATTGTGTTAAGATCTTTATTCTCCTCTATTTCTAGTTTTCAAAACATCTTTTAAATCTAATTTTCACCATGAAACGAGTGAGAAATTGCCGTTTGAAAGTTGCTGTCCAGATTTGCAAAAAAACGTGTTATTGCTTTGTTCCTTCGTCGACGACGGCCTCTCGAGATAAAATCTACGATCGATTACGACCCAAGACGGTGTCAACGATATATGTAGGTTGAGGGTGCATCAAATCCTCCTCTTCTCCCTTTTATTTCGTTCTTTTTTATGTTTGTTTTTTATTTGTTTCGTTTTATTTTGTTTATAGTTTGTTTATCGTTTGTTATCGTTAACTATGAAACTAGTTTAGTCCTAGTATGAGTTAAAGTACCACCACGAACACCCGCGTTGACTTGAGATGGGAAAGAAATCCGCCACATCGGTCGGTCGTACACCCCGTCTCATTTACATATCTTCGTGTTCAAGGTAGAGCATTAATAAAACGATTTCTAACTTCGTTCCTCGCTTTTGATCCTCGTTTGTTTCGACCAATTCGACCTACCCTAGGACCCTTCGCATGTTAGTTCGACCTCTGATTGTTAACATATAACTCATTTAGACGACATTAGATCAATTTAATAACCTAATTAGACATATTAGGTGGCATCGACATAGCTTTAAAAATCAACTAACAATTCTATAACTTTATTGAATACATCTCTCCTTTCACATGATTTCTCGCTAGTATAAGAGTGCGTGATTAGCACCTTCTTATTAACACTCGACGAGCTAACTTAATTAGCGAACTTGACCTAATTCGACCCCTTTAGGCCGTGTAGAATACACATTCGCGTGACATCTTCTCGATCGATCAACGTCGTTTCTAACTTGTTTTCTAACTCGTTTCCTAACTCGTTTCGCAATCATTTGATCTAACTAATGAACCTAACCTAGGAACTAGGGTGGACGTGGCTTGGCCGTGAGGGTGGCCGTGCCTTTTGTCGTTCTTGCTTCGTTTTTTTAACATCATTTGTTCTTTGTTGTTTTGTAGCTTGTAATTTATAGTTTGTTCATCGAGTTGTAATTTTCAAGTTTGTTTTAATTTTATCGAGTCAAAACTTCTTCAAAAACCTTAGTATTATTTGGTTAGATAGTTGTGCTCCAATTCATGTAGGAGCGTAGTAAATCGCATGTTGTTTAAAGCAACATGTCCCGATTTATGCTAATGCATGCTTTGGTGTGTGACCCAATGTCTAATTCGATAAGATTAAGCGAAAGCACGCATCACGAGGAGTGACCCAAGGCCGTGAGTCATGTAAGCCGTGGGCCACCCCCCTTGTACACGTTTCCCTAGGCCGAATTGGCCGTGTAATGTGTCGTGTACGGTTTTGTGTATAGCGTTGTATTTTAGATCGAGTTGTATCTTTAATTTATCGTTGTGTCGGCATGAAATGCCTGGGTTGTAATAGGATAGATCCCAACGGCTCCCCCATTCCCCCTAAGCCTTGTTTGCTTTGTTTTGTATGTTGTTAGATCAATCAACCCACATGCTAAATTACAACTTTGACAAAGTTAGTTTAGTTGCATCTAAATCGACATAGAAACTTCACATGTTAGGGTTTTGAAAACGATGTTTGCATATCATATATCGTAGTAGCTATGACCTTGTTTGAAATCCGACACTTGACTTAGTAGAGGCCGTTATTGACGGGCGGGGTTAGGTGTCCTTACGGGCTTCCTAACACGTACCCTCACCCCTTACTCAAGATCTATGGTTTGTGGATCCGTCTAAATACCATTGGATTACGAGAGTCATTCAAATCGAGTGATATAGGGTACAAGTCTTTATCTTTAATCACTCGTAGTCGATTGGCTTTATGCTTTTCGATGAAAGGTGTAAAGTTGACTTGAACGGTTCCAAGTTCCCAAAAAACTTGGTGGCGACTCTAATTTGTCTTAATTCGATTCGAAAGAACCTCGAGTCGATTATGCCTAGTAAGGATCCCGCGGACGCAGTTCCCGAGGGCCTTGTCCACAATTATCACAATAGAGAGTGATGGGATCATTGGCGGTAGGTACTACTCTTAGACCTTCCGTGAATTGTCTGATCCACACAGATTCCTTGGCAGCTTCTGATGCTGCAATGTACTCAGCCTCCGTTGTTGAATCCACAGTCACAGCTTCCTTGAAGCTTCTCCACCTAACGGCACAACCATAGAGCATGAAAACGAAACCAGCTTGTGATTTCATGTCATCTCTATCCGTTTGGAACCTTGAGTCCGTGTAACCATTAACACGGAGCTCGGTGTCTCCTCCAAACACTAAGATAGAATCCTTAGTTCTTCTCAAGTACTTAACGATGTTCTTGACGGCTATCCAGTGACTCTCACCTGGATTTCCTTGATATTTACTCGTCATGCTCAAGGCATACGAGACATCAGGACGTGTGCATATCATGGCGTACATGATTGATCCAACAGCGGAAGAATAATGGATCATCTTCATGCGTTCAACATCATGGGGTTCGGAGGGAGATTGAGACTTGCTCAATATTGTCCCAGTTACCATAGGTACCAATCCCCTTTTTGATTTGTCCATGCTGAAACGTCGAAGAATCTTATCAACATAAGATTCTTGACTTAGTGCCAATATCCTCTTGGATCTATCTCTATGGATCTGGATACCTAATATGCGTTGTGCCTCTCCTAAATCCTTCATTTGGAAATGGTTACCTAACCACTTCTTAATGGAAGACAACATCGGAATATCATTTCCAATGAGTAGTATGTCATCGACATACAATATTAGGAACACAACATTGCTCCCACTAAATTTCATGTATAAACATGGTTCCTCAACACTTCGAGTGAAACCATTCTCTTTTATCACATGATCGAATCGATGATTCCAACTTCTAGATGCTTGCTTAAGACCATAAATTGATCTCTTAAGTTTGCACACTTTGTTAGGATTTTTAGAATCGACAAAACCTTCGGGTTGTATCATTTACACCTCCTCTTCTAAATGCCCATTTAGAAAAGCGGTTTTGACATCCATTTGCCATATTTCATAATCATGAAATGCGGCAATCGCTAACAAAATCCGTATGGATCTTAGCATGGCTACGGGGGCGAAGGTTTCATCATAATGGAGACCTTGGACTTGGGTAAATTCTTTTGCCACTAGCCTAGCTTTGTAGTCATCATCATGTCCTTCTATGCCATTCTTGACCTTGAAAATCCATTTGCATTGAAGAGGTCTTGCCCCTTTAGGCAAATCCACCAAGTTCCAAACTTGGTTTTCATGCATAGAATCCATCTCAGATTTCATGGCTTCAAGCCATAAGGAGGAATTTGGACTAGAGATTGCGGCTTTGTAGGTGGCGGGCTCGTCACTTTCTAAAAGCAACACATCGAGTGTTCCATCTTTTTCGATAAGTCCCACATATCGATCGGGATGGCGAATAACTCGGCCCGTTCTTCTACGTGGAGGAGGGACAACCATGTTAGATGATGAAGGCACATATTCTTGCGTCTCTACCTCGGTTTGTGGCTCTTGAAACTTCATCAAGTTCAAAATTTCTCCCACTCTGTTCCCTAGAAATAAAGTCACTTTCTAGGAAGACAGCATCTCGAGACACAAACGCTTTGTTTTCTTGACGTTTATAGAAGTAATAGCCTCGGGAGGCCATAGGATATCCTACAAAAATGCATTTTTCGGATCGTGGTGCCAACTTATTATCATTTTTAATTTTGACATAAGCATCACAACCCCAAATTTTCATATGGGATATAACTGGAACCTTTCCTCTCCACATCTCATATCGAGTCTTTTCAGTTGCTTTGGTTGGACTTACGTTCAAAGATTTTATTGCGGTTTGAATCGCAAATCCCCAAAACGAGTTCGGTAACTCGGTTTGACTACTCAAGTCATCGGTGAAGGTTATGAAGTAGTCATAATTTCCTCGAGCGGTGATACTCATTGGTCCACATACATCGGTATGTATGAGTCCCAATAGTTCACTTGCTCGTGTCCCTTTACCACTAAAAGGATTTCGAGTCATTTTGCCAAGAAGGCAATATTCGCATGTTCCATATGGTTGATAATCAAATGGTGTAATCACATTAGTCGAAATTAATCTTTTGATGCGATTCTCGTTTATGTGACCTAATCGACAATGCCAAATGAACGATTCATTTGGATCACTTGATTTGAGTTTCTTTGATTGAATGTTGTAGATGTCATTAGTCGAATTCGAGGTTTCTAAAATGTAAATGCCATTAATGGAAGGAGCTTGGCCTGTAACCAAGTCGTTCCTTGAAATAGTACAACGATTGTTCTTAATGACAAAATAAAAACCGTCCATGTCTAACATAGCGATAGAAATAATGTTTTTAGAAAGTGTAGGCACATAAAAACAATTATGTAAATACAACTCAAACCCATTAGGCAAAGCTAATACATAAGTTCCCTTGGATTCGGCCGCTACTCGAGCTCCATTTCCAAGGCGTAGATCCACATCTCCTTTGCTAAGCCTCTTCACGTCTCTTAACCCCTGTAAATGATTACA